>NW_024104628.1:28411-474691 GCF_003945595.2 Pipra filicauda | reverse complement strand
GGGTCTCCTGCAGTAGCTTCCAACAGCCTCCTCCTGCACTCCTCAGCTTCAGCAATTGTCTGGGGCTGAAGCCGGACTCAGGTGGTCTGTTATGCATTTCTAACTGCTTACACTTCCTAAGTATTCTTTCATTTTCCTTTTCTTGTTTTCCCTTTTCAGTTGTACATTTTCCCCTTTCAACTCATCAGTCACATCCACTGCTGCCCTCTGACAACTGCCTAGTAGCCAGCACGTTGCACTTTCCCCTTCTCCCTTCTTTACCTTACAAGAAAACTGCCATCTGGCAAACTCCTACCGAATACCATCAGCATCCGTGCAGTGGCTCTTGACCGCAGGACAAATCCCGCTTGGGATTTTGCCACTCCTTTTTCTCAAAGTCTTCTCGCAGTTGTTGCCACTCAGTGTCTGGTTTTTCGTGGCACAGACAAACAGACCCACAGAGACAGTGTCTTTACACTCACACCAAACCAGCTGCTTTGGCAGGCACAGCAAAGCACCTTGTGCTTGCCAGCAGAGCATGTCCAGGGGAGATCCCACTTGTGACACCAATAAAATGTCACAGTCTGTTTGGATGTCTCAGTTTTACAGGGAACCACCAGACAAAAGGTGAGAGCTGCAGGAGGCAGTGCTTTGCAGGTGACCATGGCTGCATAAAGGCCCTTTAGCTCTTCCTGGCCACCTCTCCTGCCTACCTGGTGCTCTGGCTTTGACCTGATGACACTGCTCCCAGCACACATCAGGCCTCAGCATGAGCTGGGTTAGCCAAAACCTAAGCAGGAGTTGAGTGAACAGTCACAGAAAGGCCAGGGTCTCAGGCAAACAAAAATAAAAAATAATAATAATAATAATAAAGGTGTTACTATTTATCAGGGAATGCAGTGATAGAAGTTGGGGTAACCATTTTAAAATGAAAGAGGGTAGATTTACTTCAGGTATTAGGAAGGAATTCTTTGCTGTGAGGGTGGTGAGGCCCTGGAACAGGTTGCCCAGAGAGGTTGTGGATTCCCCACCACTGGCAGTGTTCAAGGTCAGGCTGGATGGGGCTCTGAGCAACGTGGTCTAGTGGAAGGTGTCCCTGCCCATGGCGGGGGGGGTTTGAAACTAGATGGTGTTTATGGTCCTTTTCAACTCAAACCGTTCTATGATTCTATGACAACTGTTTTCCTCTAATCCAATTACACAGTGCCACTGCCTCATATGTGTGGGGTGAAAAGAATATTATTTCACTGAACTGACCTTGTACATGTGTCTACAGCTTTGTCCGATGATGGTTACACACTAAAATAATACCTCATCTATGTGGCAAATCTCTCTTCTGTCCACAATTAAGTCCACTTTATAATTCCATTTTTTTGGCCATGTTTACAACAATATAGCTATTGCAAGCGTGTAGAAAATGTAAATAACTTGCCTGTTATTTTTCCCAGTCACCTTTCTCCTTGTCTCTCCTTCAGTTATGAATGCCTTGGAGAACAGATCATACTTGCTTAGTGCCTGAAAATTCCTTAGCTTTTAGGGGGAGCTACAGTAAATAAAAAAAAAATTATGCTGAATTCTGTTTTCGCTGAAACTAAAAAAGAAAGCCATGTTATAACCTGATTAGGTGTGATTATACTGTAAATAGGCCATAAACAGTCAAAGGGAAAATAACCCACAATATTCACATCATTGAGAGACTGAGGGGGTAATCGCTGTTCCTCCCTGCTGTTCAAAATATTTTCCAAGTGTCCCCAAAACTGCATTGGCAGCAGAATGTGGCCCAGTTCAAGGGCTTTAATGCTCCTGCTAAGTAGAAATGATTTTTCTCCTCGAAATTTTCAGTGAAATAGTCTGTATTTTGCAAAAAAAAAAAAAATCATAGCTATTCACTGCAAAAGCACTAAGGAAAAGGCAGAGACCATCAGAAATCTTTCTGACAAGTCAGTTTCGTGTTTTAAAAGAGATTTGTCCAATTTAAGAAAAAGTACAAATGTTGAATTTCAGAAATAGGCGTTCTATCTTAAGATGCCAAAGAATTTCAGTGTTGCTTGCTGAAGCTAATAGGGAGCATAACCTCCACTTTATGCGTGAGGAAACAAGAAGAGAAATTTACCTTCAGCTCATTTTTCCCCTTTTCCCCAAGAATTGTTACAGTTCCCGTGCCGCACAGAGAACTGGCATTTTAAACTGGTGCTGTAGCTTACCTTTAAGACCACAAACCTTCTTCACAAGCAGCATGGCTACCTCTGCCTGTCGCAGAGCTACGGAAGAGCAGGGAGGTGCAGGGAGATGCTGTGCTTTTCCTGCCCTTTGCAGTGAGAATCTTTTTCATCTTATATCCATGCTCACTCCACACTTTCAGATATTTCCCCTTCGTGACCTATTAGTTCTCAGCATCCTTTTGGGCTCAGTGATAGCTAAGGATATAGTTGTTTACTATTATTCCATTAATATCCAGAGGCCTTACCCAGCATCAGGACCCCACTGCAGTGTGTCCTGCTTGCAGCACAATTCTGATGTTCTCACCCTAAAAGACTTGCAAGTTAAATGAATGAAACAGACCCAGGCTGGGAGAAAGAGTTTGCATCTGTCAGTGTGTTTGAGACCCAGAAACCGAGCCCAGCATCGTACGTGGGTACTGCAGCAGCAGAAGTCTGCGGAAAATTTCAAAATATAGGGCTAAATTCATCTTGCTAACAAAGTCGTTCTCCATGAGCAATCACTCAGCTCTCTGTGGCACAATTAAACACTCACTGGCCTCCAGAGAGCACAGGCACGACTCTCTAAACTGGTGATTAAGGCGTTTGCCTGTGAGGGGCAGACATACCTTTCAGGCCTTTTTCCAGAGAGTGTGCAATGTGAAAGAGTTAAGTGTTCATCGGTGCAGGCTTTTCCCCTCCCGAGTCCTGGCTCCTGGCTGCTCACCTGCAAAGGTGTGCCGTGCCTTTCTGGCCCAAAGAATACTCAAATAACCAATTCAAAAGGAAATAGCTGATTTGGGACTCTTTAACAGAATAATCAACAGCACAGGGAAAGAGCCTGACACTTCCTTGGACTTAGATTCAGGTTCTCTCCGTGAGTTAAAGCACTGTCTTCTGAACACTGAGTTACTGAGCTGAAAAAGGGCACTCTCTGATTTTTGTCATCTGCTGCTTATGGGCTCTGTCTTGTCCGTGGGTAAGGTTGGTGTAAGAACCGAAGGTAACTTCAGGTCTGTCAGCATAGGCTGGGGAGAAATTCTTCATTGCAGTTTCATGTTTATCCATTATAATCCAGTGTAATTGCAGACTGTCCCTAAAATATGCTGCACTGAATTTTGTAGGGCTTCCATCATCTTTTGGATCTGGGTCACGCTGATGGTACAGGTGGCTTCAAACATAAAATACAGGCCATCGCATGGATGGGACGTACATTCCTGGCAAAACCGGCAGCTTTACTTATGTTTTTCTGTGTGAGAAATGATTCAGAAACAATCAGATTGGTTCTGGCTCGGTGTGGCAGATTGCACTCGAGCACGCGGCAGCCTCCCGGCCAGCGGGGAGCTGGGCTAAATCACCCACTGGAAGTACGAGCCTGCTTTAGCATTTAGCACTTCCTTAGCATTTAACAGCAAAACCCAGCAGAACCACGGCTTTTTTTTTTGCTTTGTCCTACTCCCTCTCCCAAGGCTCGAAAGATTGCAAATGCCTCTGGAGTATCAAAGCTTCAAATCCAGTGTAGCCTGGCTATTATTCCCTTCAGCCGTGAGCATGGCAGTTACGGGGATGGGATGAATGCTCCCCATCTGGATCATTTAAAATCTGTGTTTACTATTAACTCTGTGGCTTTTTAACCTGACTCTCAGTTTGGAAAGCAGGCAGCTGTCAACACAGGGCGATGCAATGCCCTGTGCTTCTGCTGGACTTGCACCTGCCCGTGGTAAGAGACCATCTTGTAAGATCAGTGTGCTTGCTGGAATGGGAGGGCTAGTGTGGCTTTGGGTGAGATTAGCTACTGGGCAGAAGAACCTGTTCTGAGGGAAAGGTCTTGCCGAGAATTATGCAGGCAGTGACAGGATTATAAAGATATTGCATGTGGCACATTACAGTGGACACACTAAGAGTCTTCCTGTTCCCTTATTCTATCATATGGACTGAGTTACACGCTGTGAAAACCACGTTCCTGGCACGAAGGAGCAGAATAAAATACTGTTTGGCTTAAATCTGTTCCTGCTTGGGAATGTCAATTAAATCTGTTCTCCTTCAAATTTCTTTTGTTCTGCTGCTTTTATCTTTGTGCAAACTTGCCTTGGTGACTCCTCTGTTGTCAGCCTGGTCCTGACAGATGAAAATCATGAACCCTTCTAACGTTACAAGCTGTGGGAACATGCACTTGGCTGAGGGTAACGTGGAGTTACAGAACCCCAAGCAGAGTGCGCTGGTACACTGGCTTCTTCTGCCCTCCTCTGTGCAATTATTTTGGGGAAAGTTCTGTAGGCCAGGGAAACTGTATTCATAACATCCACTATTTAAGCCTCTCACTCGGGCTCTCTCCTTGCAGCGAGAACTGACACACTGTCAAAGTTGACAGCGCTATGCCAGTTTATTGCACCAGAAGACCTGGCCTTTCCTTTCCTCCCAGCTCCTGATCTCGGCTGCTCCCATTATGTGAACCCTGTCTCAGTCCTGCCCTTAATAAAATCTCCATGCTCCATATGCTCCCTCAGCCTCCCTTTGATTAGTGCTCCCAGAGTCTTCCTCGCTGCTGACGTCGGGGGCATGCACAGCTCTGTAATTTCCCGACAGCCCTTTTCAAACACTGGCTTTTAATCAGGAGCTGTTTTACCAGCACTTCCTTCTCTCACGGCGCGCCTTTGAAGCGAGGCCGCCAACAGTGGTGGGGTTCCTTCCCCGCTGCCCTTTTTTGTTGTTTCCATACAGGATTCTAGGACAGAATTTCATAGCTTTTTAAATGCTCTGATTTTTTTTTTAATTTTTTTTTTCTGTGCTGTGATCCTAATTTCCTTCAGGATTTCTTCTTCATCTCCTGGGAAATTTGTCTCTATTTCTGGCATCTGTCCTTCCTAACCCTTCCCACGTTTCTCCCCTTCCAAAGACAGGGGAAAAGAATCCATTTAATATTTTTCTGTAGTAACGTCTATCTCATCTGTCAATAAATTACCCTTTGCCATCTCTGGGAGACCCCTTTGTCTCCCTTCACTGACCTTATTCTGTACCTTGCCTGGTTTTTTTTAAGGGAGGATGCAATATCCCTGGGCTGTCATTCCATGAAGAACAGCTGTCATTCCTCCCATAGTGCATGCGTATGTGTTTGAGGAAGGAGGGGAAAGGGAGGGGGGAATTAGGGGAGGACGGGGATCTGCTATTGGGAAATATGGTCCTATTCACAGTGGTAAATGTTTTTGCATTCATGATATTCAGCTGCAATTCTGGCTTTTTCTTCCCATGGTTTTAGACATTCATTTTCAGATTAACGGAAATCTTAACACTCATCTATCTGAAATGTAACTACAAGAATATTTATTAAACATATTTTTAAAACTTATTATGTATGCGTTTTATAAATTTCTAATTTCTTCATGGTCTCTGCTGCTGTGAATGCTATCTCACTGTGAGAGCTGCAGCCTAATGCTACAGAGGTGGATTCAGGGAGCATTATCTGTTGCTAAAAAACATACGACTTCCATATATTTTCAGCATTACAGACTGAAATGCTCACTGAGAGGGTTAGAGAGCATGGTATAGTCCTGCATGTCGCTAGCTGGCTGTGCAGACTTGCAGAGGGAAGAGGCAGGTCCATGAATCCAGCAGTTCCTGCCCTGTCCATACTGTTTCTTATGCTTTGTGAAGCACTGCAGACTCCCAGAGAAGTCCTCGCAGAGCATTCCCTGTGTTTCTCGTGGTCCGGCGGCTTTGTGCTGGTCACACGTAGCACGAGTAACATTCCTTTTTTCCTGCCCCTGCTCCCACACACAGTCTGACCATAAATTAGTACAGCTTAGAAAAGCAAATACCAGTTTTGATCAAATTTTACCAATGTATTTAAAGAAACAAAAGAACTAAAAGAAATCCACCAAAGATGCCCTCACCTCTGTAGCATCTGGTAATTACACTTCTGAATGCATTTATTCTCCCAATACGGAACGAAATAAGGAAATGCAGTTTATTACCTACGGTGTGCAGCGGGGACACACCAAAGTGACCTGGTGCTACAAGGCACGACACCTGCTGGGGCCCTCATTCTCCACGTACCTGAGTCAAAAAGCTGGTGGAACACACTGTGAGTCTTGTCTGATCCAGCCTTGGTGTTTCCTTTGTTTGGAAGCCAGCAACAGGCACCATGTTTGTATCACAGCCCAGATCCAGGCATGGCTTCTGGGCCTGTGAGCCCAGAGGTGTTCCAAAGCCCCGGATTAGCCAACACCAGAGAGAGGCTGAAGAACTTAAGCAAAGTCAAAAAGAATGTCTAGATTGACGTACATACCAGACTCCTCACTTCCTTGTTCTGTGCTAGCAGGACATCAGCAGAACATCTTTTCTCTTAAAAGCACTACACTACTTATTTTACAGCTGCTTTGCGATTGATGTCCACTCTGGCCCTTTCTCTCTCATCTGATGGCTCTGACAGTCTCTGCTGGGTTTAGCTGCCCTAACTGAAAGGGTAACCCATCTCCACAGCTAGAGGTAATAAATTCTTTAGCCACCACAGCAAAATACATTGATATGATCTTGAATTAAATCACTCGTGTCTGCAGTTCTCAGTCCAGGACATCACCGCAAATTGGTATCAGCTGAAATCAGATTTACATGAGTGCATCAGGCTCAGGGCTGAAACAGTTTGCACTGCCCACAGCATTCATTGGGCCACCTCTTCTTTGGGATAGCTGCCTCCAGCACCTCAGTAATGCAGAACGGTGATATCCTAAAGTTCTCCAGGGTGAATCACTAGGGCTTGGGAACCAGAGCCTTTACTTCCCTGGAAACAGCCTGTGCCTTCAGGGACTAAGGCTCTGTCTGCATATGGAAACAGGGTTTTCAAATGTGTCCTCCTACTGGTAATACCAACCCTGCTCAGCACCAGGAAGAATGCTGGGAGTCTCCTGAAGAATGGCTCCAGGGTACTGCCATCTTCGGGACTATCCCATGTTAATTATTCAGGTCTTCTGTAAAAAGACACCTGTGGCAACTGGCAGAGGAACTGCACAAACATTACCAGCCTCGAGGCTGAGAATCTGTTAAATAGCCTTAGCAATAGAATATTAACACCTTGATGATGAGTAAGTGTGGGTGGAATAATTGTCTGCTCAGAAAGAGGCACCTTTTTCTCATTCTATTCCTGTAGTTGAATCCTTATCTCCTGGATAAATAAAAACAAACCTCCCCAGTTATTATTGTTCTTGTTCACCTTTTGACTCTTGATTAGATTTACCACAGATACATCCCTTTGGCAATGAAAATGGAATCAACACATTTCTGATGCACTCCAGTGGAATTCTCACCCCCTGCTCCACCCTCAGACCGCCAAGGTCCTGGTTTTCTGAACGGCTGTTAATTACCTGTCCCTGTAGCCCATGGATGAGATACCATTTCTGAGAGATTACTTGCCCTGATCAACAGACTGTTCTATATCGCTTTGAATCTTTATCTTATTTTTAATCCTCGGCACTTGGAGCCAAACCTGATACCTTTCTGAAGACAGAAACTCATGGTGATAGAAGCTGCCTCGCTTGGGCTGATTCTCCCTTCTATATTTTTCAGTGTTTTCCCAGATGAGGCCCCAGGATTATTGCAAACCAGTCCCAGGAAGAAATGCTGCTCAATTAGGCGAAAAGAAACTCGAAGGAAAAAAGGAGTAGAGCCAGCAAATTGCTTGAGATAACAATCTCCCCCCACCCGTGTGTCTCTGTAACTAAGAGGATTAGCTGAACTTTCTGTGTCACACCAAAACTGACAATAAGCAACAGTGACTTCCCCCCGCTGGCACTTGTACCTTCACATGTTTCATTTTCTTGCCCACACTACTGCCTTGCCCCTTGCTGATTGTATGACAAACTTGGGGATGAACATGATGGCTCTTTCCTTTCCTTTAAGATTTATGACTCAAAGCCAAATAAAACCCAACTCAAGTTATTACATGCTCTGTTTCCTCCTAACAACAACTCACTTTTAACAGTGTAAGCTAACCAAGGAAACATGGAAATATGGTCTCCTTGATCTCACCTGATCTATCTGCTGTTAGAGACACAAACAGCAGCCTCGGGTCTGCCAACACGGGAGCAGGCATAAAGACATCCCTTGGGAGCAGGACCAAACGTCTGGAATATATAAAGCATAAGATCCATCAAAATTCAAAGTAACTGAGGTTCTGTGTAGATACAGCACTGCCAGCAAGGAGTTGGATGCTTATTTTGAGTTAAGATTTATCATTGCCTGGTAGGAGGACTACCCAGGGTACTCTTGCAGTGAAGGGAAATAAACTCTGGTAAAGGACTCTGTTGCCAATCATGGAATCAGCCTCGTGTTCCTCTGACAACGGTGTACACATGATGAAAAGTACACGGCTTGTGGCTGGAGGTGATCAAACATCAAATAATTCCAGTTTCTACAGTAAACGAGTCCCTTTTGCTGAGCTGCGCAGAACATCACTTCAAACCAGGTGAACAACTCCTTTCCATGGGCCTGCCACAGAACTTGAAGGAAGAGAGGAAGTTTGTTCTACAAGACAAGGCAAAGGAGGAGCGTTCTCCCACCAGCACATGGTCCCTCCCCTTCTCCACCCTGAGTTTCCAGAGAAGACCCCAGCAGAAGGTGGTGGAAATACAGAAGATGAATGTCTCTGATACCCGAAGGGCCGCACACAGGCACACTGACCAAGTCAGCACCTCTGCCACAGCGAGGAGGGAAGGAGGAAACAAGAGGAGGCAGGAGAAGCAGAAATGTTTTCACATTGATGTAAAGTAGATACCAACACCCAAAAAGGGAACGTTGTGATAAAACCAATTGGGATGTGGGACTCAGGTGATCTCCACCAGGGTAAGGACTGGGGGAAAATGCTGTCACAACAAAATATGCAAGAAGTGTTTGGGTTGGATCATAAAATGCACGGGACTTGCCAGTTCTTGTAAAGCATTTTACTGAACTAGGCATCTGTGCCACGTGCCCTCTCATTGCTACTCAACTCCCCGGACCTAAATTAAATCACTATGGCACTTCTGCCATGTTAAACGGTGCGAGCAGGTACTCTCAGGCCACATAAATTCAGTGAAGTAGTGGTTTGGGGGTCCCTGTACAGCTTTATTTGCCATCAAAGGGTATGGTGTTGTGGGGGAGAAATACTTCCAGACAGATTTAGACTTTTACTCCAAAAATCTCTTCAGACTGAGGCATTGTAAAAACTGCCCAGTGTATTGCCATGGGGTAAGACTGCCTTGTCACTCTGTAGCAACCCCTGTCTCGCTTATATGGAGCAGCAGTTTTAGTTCAAAGGGATCCAGGTCCATTCTCTTTCCCCATTTACATGAAATGGGACTAGAGTGGAGCGTGGCAGCCTATTAACAGTGCCCCACAGCACTGCAAGAGTTCTGCCTAGAGAGTGAAGGACACCGTGTCCAATTGAAATTACAGAGGAATTTGGGGTAGGCAGAATGTAATTACACAATTGAAATTTAAACTGTGAAATTAAAAGGAAATATTCAAGGATGAAGGGGCAGAGAGAATCCCTAATCTCCAGCCAGGCTAGGCTGTGTGACAGAAAAGTCCCTTTCTGAAGAGGGAATAAGTGAGGAGCTGTCCTGGAAGAAAGGGAGGTAGAGAATAAAGACAATGTTTTCAAAAGCACCCTAACTCCAGCTGTGTGTTTGTTTCATAGGCTGTGTCTATTCTACAGAAAACCTTGCGGTTGCTAAAAGGTGTCAGATGTGTCCCTCTTGGCCCCCTCTTCACCGAGGTCAGAAACAATTTGGTTCCTCATGTAAGCAGCACCAAGGCATTCCCAAGGTCCACATCAGAAAGCATGCTGGACAAAAAGAGGAGTGCAGGCCTCTTTTTTCAAATGGGTACAAAACAGAATTTGCCCTTCTGCCTGGAGTTTGTCAGACTGCTGGCACTGCCGCTGTAGTGTCTGAGGTTTTACCAAGTCTTAGTTAATAATCATGGTAACAAAAAATATTTTGCATTTTTAAGGGTTGCCCTGTAGGAAAGGGAGGCAGAGAAACCCACTGAAAGCAGATCTGTGACACTTCTGAGTGGCAACTTGAATCAGGCAATTGCAAATCCCGCTGCCCCAGAGATCTGAATCGAGTTGTAGGACCCCACTGTTGTCCCTCTGGGAGCAGAGACAGGTAAAGACAGCCTTGTGGATCTCCAGGAGAGGAACAAGGACAAACTGAACAGGGTCCTTCAATCAAGGCACAACAGATCGAAATGGGGGCTCCTCTTCTTGGGCTGCACAGCCACACATGCAACTTGAAGACAAGTTCCTTAATTTTTCTGCCTTAGTTTATCGTTGCTAAAAAAAACACAGTAATAATTTCCTGTAATAATCTTCTAAGCTGGTGATTTGTAAGATGTAACTGGTTAAAATTGGAAGGTTCAGAAGCTGCATTGATGACAACCATTGAAATGCATACAAAAAACTGAGATAGAGCTAAAGTAAGTGCAGCCAAAGCAGCAGAGAGTGAGAAATAGATTGAAAAACCCACCTGAAAAGATAAGTGTCCTCTTAGTAATTACCTCTCCCTTTCCTGAGGATGTGTGAAGGTTCTGAATTAAGGGGCTTTTTTTAAATATGAAAATGAAAAACATGCTTCTTTTCGTCCATGCTCCATTTCTTATCTCCAAAAAAGCAGTTAGCTGCACCTGGGAGGGGCAGAGTATTATGAGATGGTACAACTTTCCTGCTACAATTTTATTATCTGAGAGCTTCAGAGGATCAGCGACAACTCTCAGAAATAACAGATTCAGGGTCAGCCTTTCTCCAATCCAGAGACAACAGAATAAGGGCAGAACCAGAGCTAGAAAGCAGTCTGGTCAAAGGCAGCCAGAAGAGCGTGCAGGGGGAAAAAAGCCAGCCAATCTATGCAATGGACAGTCTCCATTTCTCTTCTGCTGTTCGTGCTCAGCACGCACAAGGTGCGTAGGAAGGAGATCTGAAGAGGGGGAAGAGCACAATGCTGGAAAGAGAAGGGACGGTGGGTCCCAAGCCTCGGGCACGAGGGTGGACTGTGGGAACAGGAGGAGGGCAGGGAACAATGCAGGAGAGAAAGGAAAAACAGCTTTGTGGTTAAAGTGCTGCAATGCACAGAGCACGTGGTGCAAGTCTGGGTCCTGCTATATCTACTGTGACACTGGAGAGACTACGTGTGGTCCTTATATTGCTTTTCTTCACTTCTCCTCCATCAAGAAGGTACTAATCCTAATTTTCCCTCGTTCATTCCCTGCCATGTCTCTAAATTGGAAGCTTATTGAGACACAGGCTGTTTTTTGCTGTTCCTATCGATAGCATGCTCAAAAAATGAGACTAACAGGGAAACTGCGGTCACTGTCAGGTAAACAGACAGAAACATGCAGAAAATTCCATTAACAGTCAGACAATCTGTGCAGTCTCCAAGTGAAAGGCACAGAGAGGTTTGGGGGAGGTATGCATGAAAACATAAGGGGCAAAGAACAACTGTTCTGAGGCAGAAGCCTCTGTTAAGTATCTGCAGGACCAAAGGGAAAGCTGAAGCAAACATGATTCTAGAGACAGGCCCTCCTGGAGGAGAGAAATCTGATGTGAACAGGAGAGAGAGAAGGGGGACACCGTGTGAGAAAAGCAGCATCTGGGATTCCCATCTGAGTGGCACGGTGGAATTGGAGCAGAGCAGATAAGTTTGCTCTTAATTTCCTTATACACTAGAGCTGTGTGGGGGAAACGATAATTTCCTTCCCAGTGTGCTTTTTGCTTAAATATTGCAATTTGTGTTTCTTTTGCCCCCTGCCTTCCCACCTTGTGTTTCTTTTGTCCCCTGCCTCCCTACCTTAAAAAAAAATGGTCTCTGAAACGTTACTGAATTAATTCTAACAGGAGATAGAAAATTCAGAAGGTCATAGCAATCACAGAAAATTTGGTGTTATGGGAACAAGTCAAGCAGGCCGAGGAGGGCTGGGAATTAGGAGGTATCTGGATCAACATCAAAACAATGGACACAGATACGCTGCAGAGCTTTAAAAGATCCTCAAATACCATTTCTTCCCTTTATGCATGGTGTTGATTTTGAGCACCGTATTGCTTTTCACTGCCAGGATATCTTTTTAAAGCAAAATCCCTGCAAGAGGTGATTCTGTGAGGCTGACAAGTCCAGTCAGAGAACCGAAACACGGAGTCCTGCATGGCCCTGGCTGCTTTGGGCTCTGTTTCAGCAGAGGATGTAAGCACGTTCTTAACCACCACTGTGAGCCCAGTCTCGCTGGCTGCAGCTGAACAACTCAGTTTCCTACTTAGGTCTTTTTGTGAAATGAATCCAAAGTGCTCAGCTTCTCGTAAGGCTAAGCTTTGTATCATCCTTGCGTCCAATTATCTCGAATTTCAAGTATTTCTAGCAAGTTGCTCATGAGTAAGACACCAGTCAGGCACTGTGTGGCACTCACAATTGAAAGAGAGGTAAAATTTATCTGATAAATTATTCATCACTAATGATTTGGCCAGCTTTCCTGGATATATAGCCACAGGGATGTATGACACCTTGGGGAAGGCATCAGATAGAGATGCATTCAAAGAGAACTAGAGGAGGGGATGCAGACACAGATCCAGAGTAATCTTTATAGAGAGAGGGAGAGCACCTATGTGGCCAAAGTGAATTAAGTTCTCTTTATAGCTGGTCAATTCCAAAACACAGAGCAGATTAGTAACTGTGAACTACCAGGAAAAAAAAAAAGCCCCAAACAAACAAAAAACAACAAAACACAGACAAAAAACCAATCCACCAGCAACTACTTGTTTTCAGACATCTTTTCTTCAGCAGCTGTGGGTTCCAGCGAACTGTGCAGAAGCCGAGCGAGAGCAAAGGCTAAATCAGGTGTGGTAATGGGAGCAAATTCTCCCCAGCGAGAAGCTGCTGCTAGGAGGGAGGAGGTTACTGGGAAGTGGCATGCAGGACTGAGAGGAGTCTCTGGGTGAGATGGGGAGATACGGGAGAGAATATTCAGCGTAGGCAGGATTAGAGCTGTGCAGAGTCTTAATCTAGGCAGCCCTTTCTCTACACCTTTATCTGTCCTGGTGCAGCCCCTGCGTGCTGCAGTGCTGGTATAACCTGGCCATAAAACTGGATTAACTGGCCCGCGAGGATCATGGCTGAACCGAAGAGGAGCACGACAATATGCCTTTGTTTACATGCTCACTCCTGTGAGTGAAACACAGATCTGCACGAGACAAAGTGCTTAATTGCTGGTGTAGAGTATCATCAAATGAATGTGCATGAGTAAGAATCGGTGTTAGGGGAAGGCTTTTGCTCTTTCACAGCACACTCCTCATTTCTCTCAGTGTTCTCTGCAATAAGAAGAGGTCATTTTATAGTACGGCAAGGAAAAAAATCCCATTATCAAAGGAATTTATTTTTAAATAAAAATGACAAAATTACCTTGCTGATTCACCCCTTGGAGATAAAACCCTGCTGCCTCTCTCCTTCAGCCTTTCCTTTCTGGCTCTTCCCTAACATTGAAAAAAAATCTAGTGACTGCCTCTAATACGACTCGTAATTTCTTCAGCAACAGCGTGCAAGAACAGATCCCTGACAGTTCCTCTCACTCCACAACGTTTTTAGCCCCAGAAGGAAATCTGGCTTGGACTCTGACCCGTTGGAGTTAATGACTCTTGGAAAACATTAAGACCAAGTCCTTAATGAATGTCACTCTATATCACCCTCCGCTTCTTCTTTTTCTGGATGCACATTACAAAGTTCAGGGATAACATGCAGTATTAAGAATGTAAGCACATTTTATTTTTACTCTGCCAAATCTGTCGAGAATTAGAAGTTTTGCCACTCTGGCTGATTGCTTGTCCTGATTTGAAAGTTTTGAATCTAAAGCTGATTTTATTTGTTGGTCCCTCTGGTCTCTTATTTGCTCCCCTTTAACGAGGGAGACATGAAACCCGACTCCCCTTCCAGGACAGACAAAATTTGATGCGAGAAGTGTAAGATAATAAAATATTTGGGAAAGGCATCCCAGGAGCGTTGTGCTGCCCGGAACGAGGGGATCTTACAGCAGGTTTCCTAACAGAGGGGAAGCGTTTTAGTGCAATCGCTCTGTTCTGGAGGAAAACCAGACCCCCACCCAGGCGCCCACCCTCCTCCACGGGGACTGCAAGTTCTGTGATTCCATTTTCCTGGAAGCAATCCCTCTTTATTCACAGGGGCTTGGTTCTGCCCAGGGTCTGGGCTGTACCTGGGTGTGGGTGCAGTTTGGACAGGTATTTCCACACCACCACTCACAGACACAGCACCTTTGGAGCACCTGTTCAGGGATAGACTCCTGCCAGGCGCCTCCCTCAGGCAGATTATTTGAATTTTAGCTCCCCAAAAATTTCCCTACCTGTCCACTACTGATTACTTCATTTTTACCTCAAAATGTTTATTCTCTCCCCTACAGATTATCTTACAGATTTTACCCCCAAAATATAATTTTTGTCTCCTATAGATTGCCTAGATTTTAACCACCATAAAACCCCAATGACTACATTTACCTTATTCCCAAAATGTTCATTCTGCCCCTAAAGATTACCTCAGATTTTTCCTTCAAAATATTCCTGTTGTCTTACAGATGACCTCAAGTTTTACCCCCAAAACTTTCCCTACCTTTCCATTACTGATTATCTCTGTTTACCTCAAAACGTCCATTCTCTCCCCTCAGGTTTTACCCCTAAAATTCTCCCTTCCATTCCACTACTGATCACCTGAGTTTACCTCAAAACGTCCATTCTCTCCCCTCAGGTTTTACCCCTAAAATTCTCCCTTCCTTTCTACTACTGATTACCTCCGTTTACCTCAATATGTCCATTCTCTCCCCTCAAGTTTTACTCCTAAATTTCTCCCTTCCTTTCCCCTACGGATCACCTCAGTTTACCTCAAAACGTTCATTCTCTCAAGTTTTATCCCTAAAATTCTCCCTTTTCATTACTGATTACCTCAGTTTACCTCAAAACGTACATTCTCTCTCCTCAGGTTTTACCTCTAAAATTCTTTCCTTTCCACTGCGGATAATCTCATTTCACTTCAATACATCCATTCTTTCTCCTCAAGTTTTACGCCCAAAATTCTCCCTTCCTTTCCACTACTGATCACCCCAGTTTACCTCAAAACGTTCATTCTCTCAAGTTTTACCCCTAAAATTCTCCCTTTCCATTACGGATTACCTCAGTTTACCTCAAAACGCCCCTTCTCTCCCTTCCCGTCCACTGCCGACCACCTCAGCGTGCGCATTCCCTCCCTTACCGATTAACTCAGATTTTACCCCCCAAAACATTAATTTTGTCCCCTACAGATCAGCTAGATTTTAACCACCACAAAAGCCCCAGTGATTACGGGGAGGACCTTTATCTTTGGGGGGGGGGGTGGTCGGACCACCCTGCGCCCTGAGGGGGCGCGCGGGGCAGCCCCCAATGCGCACGCGCCGGCGGCGGGGCGGGAGGAGCGGGGGGGGGGGACACCGAGCTGGTCCACCGCGCGCTGCGCATGCGCGGGGCCGCTCCGCGCCCTTGCCGGGGAAGCAGCCGAAGGAGGGGGGAGAGAGGGGCGCCGCGCGCGCATGCGCGGAGCGGCGCCGGCGGGCGCGGGGAGGGGGGAGGAGGAGGAGGAGGAAGAGGGAGAGAGGGAGGGGGAAGGGGAGGGGGGAGGGTTTATCGCGCGGCCGATTTTTGGTTAAAATATTCAAAATGGCGGACGGAGGAGCAGCGAGTCAAGATGAGAGTTCGGCGGCGGCGGTGGCGGCGGCGGCAGGTAATCATTACTGCGTTTTACATATTCATATTCATACTCGCGCGCGCGGGGCGCTCCCCCCCCACCACCACCACCCCCCCCGCCCGCCCGGCCGGCCCCGCTTAGCATAATTTATTAGTACTCAGGATTATTATAATTAACGGCACAGGAGGGAGCGGGGGGGGGTGGAAAGCAGAAGGAGAAGCAGGAGCAGAGCAGGCTCCCCGCGCTGGGGAGACACACACGCACACACACACACGGTCCCTCCCGCACACGGAGCCCGCACGCCGGGGCACCGGCCATGGGGGCGATGGGCGGCGGCGGCGCGGCGAGGCGGAGGGGTCGGGGCGGGAGGGAGGGAGGGGAGGGAGCCACGGGGGGGGGACACACGCGCCGGGAGGGAGGGAGGGGGGAGGCAGCCCCGCACCCAAAAGCGTTCGGGGGGTGGCTCGGCCGCCACCCGGCCCGCACGCCCACAATAAACCCGCTTTACATATTCATAGAGCCGGGGGGGGGGTCTGGGGGGATGCTGGAGGAGCGGTCCCGGAGGGTCCCCGTGAGCGGGGCAGGGTCCCCCCGGCGGCGGGGCGGAGGGGGCCGGGGGTGCTGCCCCTCGCTGGGGCCGGGCGAGGCAGAAACCCGCGGTTTCCTTATCGCTCCTCTCCTTGTGTCCCCCCCCGCGCAGCCCCCCATCCCCAGCCGGGCTTATTTCCCCAGAGCCTGGGCCTTGCAGCGTGGGGTGGGTGGGTGCGGGGAGGGGGGCAGGAGCACGGCGTGGTTCGGCTTTTTATTTAAACCTCCTTCCCCCCTGCCCCCCTCCCCTTTCCTTAAGGGGCAGGTTGGGTGGGGGGCGATCGGGGGGTGCGCGGGCAGAGCCCCCCCGTACCCGTCGGGATCCCCGAGGGCTGGGTCTGCACCGCCCCGAGGGCTGTGCTTGTCCCCCACCCCCTGGCGCTGGATCTGTGCCCCCCCAGGGCTGGATGTGCCCCCCCAGGGCTGGATGTGCCCCGGCGGTGATTGCCCCGCTCCCCCTTTGCCCGCGGGCTCCGGGGGAGCCCCCCAGGGCACGGCGGTGCCGGTCCCGTCCCTCTCCCCCGCGCTCTCCCTCTCTCTCCCTCTCTCTCTCTCCTTCTCATTTGAATAATGTCTAATTCGGGGAGGTTTATATTATTGAAATGGCCGCCCGGCTTTCCCCGCCTCTCATGTTTAGTAATTCAGACCTTTAATAACAGCCACTCAGAGCCCAACGCCGTGTTTATATTTTACATTCGCCCCATGTGCTTTTGTGGTTCAATATGATTCTTCTTTCTCGCTCTCTCGCTTTTTTTTTTTTTTAAATTTTCTTGGCAAACCCACAGGGCCCCGAGATCAAACCCAGGCTGTGTGAGGAGAGGAGGGGGAGAGCCAGGCCCTGGCTCCTCTGGCAAGCGCCTAGGCCTCACTCTGCTGCTTGATTTATTTACTAATAACCAAAATGACCCCCCCATCTCCACTCCACCCCTGCCAGCAAAAACAAAACCCTCCTGGGGCCTGAGCAGCATCAGATCTGCTCGTAGATTCTCAAACACTCATGTCTTTTAAATAAGGAGCTTATTTTTAATTTATAGCAACTCAAGACTGTAAAGCTGTTCCTTTCATATCTGCTTTTCAGAGGCTTGGGCATTTTTGGTCCCTTTGTCCTTGATTCTTTTCCTTAAAGGAGAGTTGCTTCTAATTTACGTTTCCTGGCACTGAGAAAGCTATAGAAGACACACTCAAAATCTGAACAGCTTTCCTCCTCCCTCTGAACACAAACAGAATTGAATACATTGAAGATAATCTTATTCACCTTCTTTTTACTTAATGTGGATGCAGTTTAACAGTGCAGTGTGTCAGATGCTTTTGTCGCTGCTTGTATCTTTGACTGTTCTGGGTTGGTTTTTTTTTTTTCCCCCTTTCATTTAGATTTGGCTTTCAAGACAGAAGATACCACTAGGCAGCACAGAGTCTAGAAAGGAAGATAAGTTTTCTGTGATTCTGTCATAAGAACACCAAGTGAAAATTGAAATTAATCCTCTTAAATAGTCTGGAGTAATTCAGTTTTAAACCAGATATTAGTCTACTTAAAAATAAAACAAATGGGCTACTTTATTAGAAAGAGGCAGTAATTTAAAAAAGGGAAATATTTATGCAGGGCTGGGTTTCAGATAAAACTATGTAGGTTTTCATTAGTGACCATTGTTTTCACCCTGTGGAGAAAAAGGACCGAACAGCAGGGTACTTCAGAGTAGCAGTGCCAGATTAGCATGTAAACATCTCTGAAACCACTAGGAAGAGAGTTCACGTGCGAGTGCAGACGGCGGATTCCGTAGTTTGGTTCTAAATTTAATTTGTCACGAAAAGCTGCGCTGCAGCTAATGAAAAGCATTTTGATTTAAAAAGTAACGACTCAGATTATTTATCCTTTTTCTTCACCCTTGGCGAAGACAGGCCTTGAATACTAGAAGAAAAAAAAAAATCTGTAGAAGCAGTAATGAGACTGTTCAGGTGACTGACTGTTTCACAGACCAACAGCACAAGGCTGGCTGGACAAAAAGCAGTAATATGATTTCATGCCTTAAATAGCATATGTTTTTGCACTCGCTTCACGAGATGTGGTCAAGCCGATGATGTCATTGGCCAGAGGACAAGGTGCAGTTAATTTGATTTATTGACCTGGGGTGAGGTGTAGCACTGAAACCTTCTCATAGGGAAACCATTTATCTGAGGACAATTTCCTTTATAGCAGCAATTTAACCACTGCTGAGACTGTAGATATTTTATCCAGCATGATAAAAATGTACATTGTGCATTGCAACCAAAATTTCTTTGTCGCTGACGTTTTAGTAATTTCTATAGAATGGAATACTGGACAGTGGCCTTGTGCAGTCTTAAGGGTTATGATGCTGAATTCAGGTATTTACGTGCCAAAATACAGACGTGTTTCTCTCCAACATATAGCTGTGTGCCTGTGTTGTAGCTTAAAATTTTACTGGAATGTGCTGCGGATAGAAATGTGTCTTCCCCAGTGAAGCCCATAGGCAACATGTTAGTGGGAAGCACCTTTTCCCAAACCTTGGCATCATCTTCACTTCTCAGAAGGTGCCCAGACTAGTGAGTGAGTATTACCTCTCAGTCTTGAGTATGGACTTTTGTGTTAGTTTGTCACTGGTAGGTGTCAGATTTTAAGCTACTTCTTGGACCATCTTCGTGTGTGTTGGATCAGAGGGTAAAAGAAGCTTTTTTTCTTCCCTATGGACTACCTGGCTGTGGTGGAAGTGGAAGGTTGTGCTACTGTTGCAGCGCTTTCTAATTTTTATCAGGAGAATATATTCTATGTTGGCTGTCTTTTCAGCTTTTGAGACAGAAGTCAGACTTGTTCTCCCTATGAAATAGTTCCCCCACCTGATTACATCTGCTCAGTTATCAGGGTGATGCTGCATTTTTTTTTTCCCCTTTTCTTTTTCAAACCTGACCAAAATTTAGCAATCTGACAGCTGGTTGGAAAACAGGCTAAGCTGTGCCAGTAGCCGTGTGGAGCAGAACTGGGGAGATGTGTGTCAGTATGGTGATTTTTAAAACTAGAGGAGCTAGACCTTACCCCTCACTTCCCAGAAAGAAGGGGGAGAATCTAAGCTTCTCAACCTGTCATTTAAAGAGGGGAAAAAAAAAAAATCTCAGGTTTGCTGTCACTATCAATTTCTCAAAGATTAGCCTGCAGCCATAATTCAAGCAGTAAGTGTTAATACTGACTGCTGATGCTGGACGTGGAGTGCTCGTCCCAGCGAGTGGCAGTGTCTGGAGGTGCCTCACTTGATGGAATCAGCGAGGTTCCCTTCAACTTGGTCTGCCTGTTAAGCCTGAAGAAGCACCAACATGTGTCGGGAGTCTCTTACATGGTGTGAAGAAGTGCTGTTCTTACTTCAGCTTTGTTATAATAATTTATTGCCCAGAAAAAGGGGATTTGGAACACCATTGTCACTTAAATAATAGTTTTCAGATTTCAAGCAGTAAGTTCCACACTTAGAGTAGCTCACTTTTGCTGTTTTCTTTAAATTCAGATGTATGAGGGTACGAAGGATTCTGGGGTAAATGTTTTGCCTATGCTGTCCGGGATGTTTTGGTTGGGTTCATCTATCATCCAGTTTCTTTCTGTTAAAGAGGGTTCAAGTCTCTCCCTAGGTTTGTTTTCTCTCCTGGTTCTCTGGCAAATTTGCAGTAGTTTTTTGTAGCATGCAGTAAGTTTTCATTTGTTTTCCTCAAATTTTGGCTCCTGTAGATTTCAAGACTTCAAAACAGGTTGCAGCATCCTTTTCTATTCCTCTTAAACTGTTGGTGCCCTCAGGACAATAATCTTGATACTGCTGTTTTATACAGCTGACAATTAGGCAGCCTCTGCTACTTGCATGTACAGCTTTATTATTTTTATCTTAAGAGAATCAGTGACAATCCTGGCAAACGACTGTCTTCTATGACACACGTGTTTTTCAGCCTTGGTGACAAAGCTGTTGTCTAAAGAAGGTGTTGAACAAAATTAAGTATGACTTGAGTGTCCCAAATGTGATCTGCTTGGCTGTGCTTAGGCTGGAATGTGAATGAAAGACTATCTCGTGCTGCTGGATAGACTTACAGTGCTGGCTGTTCACTGCTGCAGAGATTTGCTTCTGTGTTAACAAATTCCTCCTCCCCCCCTCCCTTTTCCAAATGTGCTTCCTTGTTACAGGGGGCAAGTTAAGTGTGGGATTTGTTGGGCTGAGTGTAGGAGATAAATTTAAGGAAAGATGCTGCTCTTGGATCGTGTGTATTAAGTAATTGCTTGTATTTCACATGAAACAGTTTGACAATGCTGATCTGAGAAAAAAGATGCATTAGATGTATTTTCCTTTCTGGAGCTCTTTGCATTACATTTCCTGAATCTTGTGAATAGGCCCTCATCCTGCTTCAGGCACGCTTATTTTTCTCTATAGAAAAGGAAATAATTATTTAACTCTCAGTATTATTCCTTTCTCTAGTTTCTTATTTCACAGCTATCTAGGAGATATCCACGTTCGTTAACTGTATTATATCTGTGAGCTTTATAGTGCATTACAAAGTCTTTGCAAAAAGAGTTTTTGATAGTCTGCTGTTGACTAATTGAATTAGTTTAGGGTTAATAACACAGCTGAGTGATGAAGTGTTGGTTTGCTGTAGAGGATTTACCAGGTTCCAATCCTGAGTTTGTCACCAGTTTCGCTTGCTCTGCTGTTCTGGGCTAAATCTGTGTAATGGGAATTACAGAGCACGTTTTCACAGGGGTGTTGCTAGGGAGAGAATTAGCTAATGTTTCATAGTATTTCTGAAGGTGAGAGCGCTGTGACTCTTCTGCTTTGACACGTAACCGTGCGGGCTCGTGCCCAGGTGGAGCCTGGCGCGGGTGTTTCGGCGCTGGCGCTGTTGGGCACTGCCGGCGCTGCCGAAGGCCTCCCGTTGTACAGGCACAGATTACTGTCAGTTCTAACTACGGTGTGATGCAGATCTGCTCCAGGGGATGCGGTTCAGTGACAGCTTAAATCAGCCCCAGCCTGTCCTCATCTCCCTGTGTGTTCCTGCCCCCTTCCCTGCGCCGGTGCAGATGGCTTGCCCGCTTCCTTTGCCGAGCTGGTGCAGGGAATTAAACTGGCAGAAAACAACCCTCGCCAAAAAATAATGAATGGGTTTTTTTGTTGGTTTAGCTCTCTGAGCTGGCTTACAATGAGATTAGACAAATAGCGGCACCAATCAAGAAAGAGAACAAGAAGCACACGTGTTGACCCAAGTCTTCTCATAATTTTGTTCTCTCCTATGGCTTTCCTGCTGGCATAAATGGGGAGTCATGCTCTCAGCCATGTGATCCTGCCACTTACTTGGCACCCATCCCAGCGCTTAAATGGTTTCCAGGATGCTCTAGCTTAACTTGCTAACTTGGTGGAAAACTAGCCCCAGATTATTTTACATCTTTGGTTTATGAATTGAAGTTGGCTCCACAAGTGCAAGAGAGAAGATAGAAAGAGCCATGTGAGTGAAAGTGGAGGAAAGGGAAAGAAGGAAGGGAAATGAAGCTTCCTCTTTTCAAAAGCAGCAGCAAGTATTCTGGTTAGCTTAATTGTATAGCTTTGCTTTTAGATTGACATAAACCACTCTGAAACCACAGTTGATTGAGTTGATGAGCTCAACTTGATCTAAAATGGTACTGGCCAAAGGGAAGCCAGTGTAGCTGTGGGCACTATGCTGGATCTCCTGTTCTAGCAGTGGGTTGTACATACATCACTGAAGCCAGAAAAGAAACTGCACCTAAGCAGAAGAGTAGCTTAGAAACCAGTAGATGCTGAAGATTTGGTGTGGTTTGTGCTGTCACAGGTATGGTTACATTAACGGTAGCAGGGACAGAAACTCAAATAAAAATTTGTGGATGAGACCTTTAAGTGGTTCCCATTATTTTAGCGCTGCTTACGGTGAGACACCTCTCTAAAAATGGACTGGGACTTAAAAGGACACATCGACAGAAGGACTTGGGAAATTACAGACACCATTACTCCTGCTAAATTTTGGACTGATATCCCTGTAAAGCAGCCTTAAAAGAACCCTCACCAAACCCAAGCATAACTGCTTCAGCCACTTAATATGATCACTCTGAGACAGATTCATCTTTTCTATAAATTGTAATACCGTGACAAGGAACCTTTTGCTCATCGTTCCTTTTATTTTTTTTCTTCCCAGAAATCTGATTTGGCTGTATAGAGATGAAGTAGCATATATAGCATGTTTGACACTGTATGACAGGGCATGAAGCTTTGGAAAAGGAAGATATGAACATCTGAATTACTAAAATAGTAAATACAGTTGAAGACTTAAATATAAGTGTAAAAACCCCTGTTGAATCAGGCTGGAGATGTAGCTTGTTTCTTTTTTCCCCTCATTTTCTTTGAGGGTTGGTAGGAAGTCACCATGTTTTTTGCAGTGAGCTCCTTTGCTGTTTGTTCTCTTTGTCCTTTCGATGATTCAGTTTTATTTGAAAAATACCACGTGACTTAGTAATTTGTGCCTGACCATACCAGTGTGAAGTTGTGGCTTTATACTACTTGGATACAGCTGAAGGGAAGGAATATACAGTGGATACAGGTAGAAATGACTCAGATGTTTGAATCACTCATTTCTACATTATTAGTTAATACAGTCTACTGAATGGGAAATGAGATTCAAGTTTCTTTCAGGAATTCTGTTTGCAGAGACTCCCTTCTGAGCATTCGTGGTTTTTTCTTACCTGATGATCTTCAGTAGTTTATCACTGTTATTTGAATTTTCAAATGTAAGTTTAAATAGACACTTTTCCCAAGGCTGTAGAGAGATGGATATGCCAGTAAATGCTATCTCCTTTCCCTACCAGCTCCTCTGGGAGTGTTTCCCACCCCATCCTCCAATGGCATGCACATATGCTTTGGGAAAAGTACCAGAAAGCTTGGGCTGGGGACAGCTTCAGCTCTTGGTTACAGCAGCAGAAGACATTACGGCTTCTGGCTGTCAGAGTTTCCTGTTCCCCTGCATCTGTTGGTGTGTCTTCCCATTCAGGTACTGTTTAATCCATTTCAGTTCAAATGAGCTGGGTTAGGAAGGGCTGTGTGTGATCTGCGCTGCCTGAAGTAGCTCAGATAATTCAGATTGAAATCTGTGAGGGATCCTCTGAGTTGCTTTGTCATCACACCTGAGGGTACAGTTCATGTGAATCAAATTTAGGGGTGGGCTGCTGCCCAAAAGAAGAGGGAACATAAGCAGGGTACGTATTTAGCTATCACTTTGTGGACTGTTTTCCATGACAGAGACTGTGTAAAACTGTCCCAGCTTCCTGCAGAAATGTGTTGGGACTGTGTGAAGAAACTGGAGGTAGAAGGGCAAAGGGAGCAGCAGTTTTCCACTTGTAACCTTTGTTTCCGAATGAGGGTGTCTGTTCCTAGTGTTGGAAACATGTGGCCCTTTTTGGCTGTTACTGAACTTTCCAGTGATACTTTTCTGGTCTATTGAATTTATGTTGATCTGAAGTACACAGTGTAAATTGCTACAAGTATTTCCAGTATCTCAAGTGAAGCCTGCAACTTACGAGTCATTGCCCTTAAACTTTATCATTATCTGCTGTGCCCTTTCAGCCAGAATATAGTTATGTTAGACAGGTTATGGCAACAAAGTTAGCTAAACTTGGGAGGGTAGGAGTGTCTTTTGGAACAGTGGAGAATTTACTCTTCTGTGTGTTTAGTCTGAGGACCAGTTTGTGCAGGTGGTAGAAAGAAGGGCTGTGTAGTCTGTTGCATGTTGTTCTTTACCTCTGGCTCAGTCATGTACCGGGCTGCAAATTCTTGGTGTTTGGGAATGTAGTCCAAGGAACTGTCCCTGTGCTTGCCCTGTTCTTACACTCTTTCCTAGGTGCCTGCTGTTGGAGGAGGGTCAGGTAGATGTTTGATCAGAGCCTGGATGGTGATTTTAGTTTTCTCTTTCAAACAAAAAGAAAACACTTTCCCACTTATTTCCCAGTGCATCCTGAATTTTGTACCTGGCTTCTTTCCTCTCCTGAAATGCTCAGGAGTACCATAAAAGAGTTCAGGTAAGATGATGTTCCTTGTCTGCTCTGCACAGTTCCAGCTCTGGGAAACAAGTGTGAGGTTGCTCCAAGGGCTTTCCTACTAATTTCTTCCCTACCAGGGAACTTGAGAAATGGAAGCTCCTTTTGCTCTCCTACTTTGTGCAGATAAGAGAGTGGGTGTTAATGATTCAGCCTCAGTTACTACTTCATGTAAAAGATCCACAACTGAGCAGATTCTCGACTCCTTAAGACCAGTTGAGGGTCTTGAGTGCAAGAATTATCCTACAGACAGGGACTGCAGAAATCTGTAATTTTTGAGCTAATTTTATTTCAAGTCTATTCCTTCTCTCATCACAGTGGGATACAATGGCATTGCACAGAATGTCTCCTCTCAGTTCTGAGAGATGAAAATGCTGTGGTTTATCATTATATGGTTTAATTTGGTTTGGACCCTGGTTGCAACGTAGGTGCACCTTATTATGTGGTTCAGGTCAGTGATGCATAAGGGACTTGTTCCAAATATACTAAGGCATGACTAAAGGCCAGTGCCCCAAAACTTCCAGAGAATGTGCTTCTGCCATGCCTGTGTTAGGATAAACTACTTCTTTAATATTGTTCTCAACGTAGTCAAAATTGAAACTGGATCCAGGCACATCTTGTAACATTTTTTAATGATATCTGTAGTGTTTCTGAACTAACAGCTAAATTTAACGACATATCATTGTATTTAAGTGCTTTTACACTTAAGTTTTCTATAATTGTGGATGATGAACTCTCAACAGTAGGAAGAATTTGCTGTAGGGAAGTTTGAATAAAGGCATAAGGAGTTAGAATAGTTGTGTGGCATCTTAAATCCCCGAGCCTTTTTCCGCTTGATTTGTTGGGGGAGAGAGGAGGGACAAGTAGTGTTTTTTGTGTTGTGGTGTCATTAGTCAGGTTTGCAAGTGCTGTGGGCATCTCTAAGGATCCTAGCAGAATATTTTCAGTTGTTGCTTCTGTTACAATAGTGATACATGAATAATACAAGGAAAAATACCATGTACAGAGGTGGGCCAGCACTTACATATTTGCGTTCCCCTGTCAAGTGTTAACATAAGCAAAAGTTAGACTTAGCAGAAGGACTGTTGGAGGAAACCTAATTCAACAAGTTCATTTTAAAGTTATATAAAAAGCTTTTTAAACTCTTGAGATAATCTGTAATTTTCTGTGTGCACTCAGAGAAGCAACATTAGTTGCTTAAGGAGTCAGTTAATCTGTGAATCTTTCAAAAAGCAAAATCAGCTGCAGACAGTAGTTTTATTTTTTATTACTTATAAAGTGGTGATTTCATATTGTGTAAGTTAAAGATAGAAGTGCTGTGTTTACTAGTGAGGAAGGGAATGTCATTGCCATTTGTCTTATTTATATGACAAACAGGTTTGCCAGTTGTATAGTACAGAGACTTAAATTTATACTCAATTGCAGAGAAGATGCGAATTCTGCATTTCTCATGTAACTTGTGTGAGGTTTTATCAACTTCCTTAGTTTTCTGAGTTTGTGGCAGTTGTTTTAACTGTATTTGGTGTATTAGGATATATGGTTGGAGTCGTCATCAAAGGCAGCATCTGCTCCTAAGGTTTTTAAAAAACGTGTGAAAGACTGTTCATTTCCTTAGGTTTCTGTGGCAGGGAATAGATTGACACACTCCATGATTTCCTTAGAATGTGTTGTCAACTCTAGTAATTTCCTAAGTACACTGCACATTGTGGAACATTAGTTTAAACTTGGGATTTTTGTGGTGTCATCCTTCAAGTAGCAGTCATCATTCTTGGTTGTGTGAAGTAATACCAAGAGAAACTGAAGACAGAGGCATATGGGATACAGCTGTCTACTAATCATCAGAATTTGAAACTCCTTTTTTATTGTTTGTATTCTCTACTTTGTTGCTCATTTGTTGACCCTCTTTATAAAGAGAGCAGAGCCTGGAGAGGCAGGTTACTTCAGTGCTTTTGGTTTTGGTGTAATTAGTGAACTTGATATCAGTAGAGAAAGTGGCCTATGAAGGCATGAAGCCAATGTGGAGATGTGGTGCTGTTGTTTAATTGGTAACTAGGGCAGTTTTGTTTTCTTAGAAGCTGAAAAAATCCCCATCATTGTGTACTGAAACTGTTTAGACACATCGACTAATTACGTGTAGTTGTTGTGGGAGTGTTCTTTGGTCCAGCAGTAATTTATAGATTGCTCTTTAAGAACCACTGAGGTAGCAAATAAGTATACTTTACTATATAGCGTGGTCTGTTTGTTAAAATTTGTTTTGAAAACAATTTCTTTGGTGCTAATCAACCATGAGGTTGAACTGTGAAACGCTATCTGGTATTACTGACCTGCAACTCTTGACTTTTTTTGTTCAGCAAGTTAATATGAAGTTAATTTCCAGGTGCACTTTCCTTCATGTGCCTGGGTGATTTATTTCAACAGATATTTCATCTTGCAGCATCAAATGTGGGGCACTTGTGCATTTTATACTTAACTGCTGGTCAACAAACATTAATTGCGATCTGATAAATCGGCAGCGGCTTTTTTGAGTTTTTGAAGCTTTTGTGTTCGTGAATGGTGAGGAGCTGGGAATAGCAGATATTCCTCACGTAAAACAGGGCTGTTTAGAGGGAAAGGGATGACATTTTTATTTACAAGAAAGCTACTCTGGGGCTGTTGTCGGAGCCATGCGGGTTTGAAGCGTTGCATGAAAACAGCGACTGGTGCAGCCCTTAAACAAAAGGAGTTGTGGGCTCCAAATGTGGAATATGCTCTTTATCAGTTAGTTCTGCTGCTGCGTGACATTTCCAGTTTGACTGTGTCTGGCTGGCTGCAGTAAGAACTGGAAAATGTTGTTGGTGGAGGTTTTTTGTTCCTCTCCCCCCCCATTTCATGTCTAAACTTGTATGTGTTTTGTTGTATATGACTGCAGTCATATGCATAGGAGAGGAAAACACGAAGAGGAGAATTACTCTACTAGAGAAATTGAGGAACACTGGGAGAAAATGATAATTTTTTCAGTTAGGCTCTTTTTATCATGTATATCAGAGCTCTTTATATGTGCCAGGGTGTTTAACAAGTCTCACACCAGGTGAACAAAACAAGAGGTATTGAAAAGGCAAGCCACTTACAGCAATATCTTATTTCCTGTGTTGTTGGCTGGATTTTTGTTCGAATAAGAACATCTATTTTGTGGCAGCACGAGTGCTCCTTGATTCTGCAGTGAAGGCAGTATTCTGTGCTTGATACTAGCTAGTTGCCATGGCAACAATTATGATGTCATGAATCCAGTACAGTGACTTCACTGCAGTGTATTTTATCTTTATTTTCAGTTTTCTTCAGATCTTTCTAGCAAACCGAAAAGCACCTACATGTCATAGTGTGACTTGTTTGTTATGTGATTCAGCTGTACTGGTCCAAAAAGTTTGCAGATAGGCATGAGGAGGAGAATACGTGTTTTTTTTTAATCACTCAAATGTGGTTATTTTCACTCTGAGAGAGAAACGTATTTTTAAAACTCAAAATGAGAGTAGCAGTGTCCTGTTTTGTCTCTTCTCCCAAAATAATTTTGTTCAATCCTGGCTCGCCTTTCTTAGTCCTGTTCTCTATAGAAGCAGGTGAAATGTTTTCTCAGTCTCTTTTCATGGGTTTCTTGACCTGCAAATTGTAGCAGGAAACTTCCTGCCCATCAGCCTTTGGAAATGGTCACCTGTTTTCTGCTCTCTGAGCACTTCCATTTATCACCAGGTTGTGCACCTCCATTTCACAGGTAGCAGAGCTGACTGTTCAGTGCACACTCTGCCCTCTGTTGCTTTCTGGTAGTCAAAAAGAGAAGTGTTTAGCATTTTTTCCTATTTTTTGAAAATGATATGACTCCCAAATTTAGCCCCAGTAAAAATGCCAATAAAAACATTTGAGTTTGACTGGCCTGCATTTCTCCTGTTGACATAACTGTGTGTCTGTTTAGAACTGGCTTATTGGCTTAACTCAAAGGTTGCCTGAGACTCCTGGGCCATCAGACTTTACATTATCAGTGAATAGTGCAGAGTGTGTTAAAGTGGTATGCCAGGTATTTTTTGTGAGGCTTTTTTTTGCCCTTGATGAGTAAAAGGTTCTTCACCTTTGGCTTAGTTTGACAAAGGTAGTTTCTGTGTGTAGATAATGCCTATGTTGTTGTAAGGCTGGAAAGCCTTTCTAATAACAGGAGAAACTGTAGGATGTGCTGATTTCTTCCCGTGGCTTATTGCTGCAGTGATCATTTGCATTAAATTATATTGAGCATAAATCCATTTAGATGAGGTTAGAATTAAGTGGCCTCTTCATATTTTTCTCCTCTGAAGAAAGGTGGAGACTTGAAAAGCACCCACCAGCGGATGGGAGGGTGTCAGGGACAGCATGTAAGGGAGATGAAAAACGTAACGGGGGGGAAAAAGAAGTTGCAGTTGTCTTTCTGCAGAAGAGGAATAATACCCTGTGTAGCCTGTCATTTGTGATAAACACATCATGAGAGTTGAATTGTGACATGCTGCAGCTGGAGTTAAAACGTGTGATTGAGATGTTTTTGTTAACGAGCTACTAATGGAGCAAACTACAAAGCACTGTGGCAGGTACGGTTGTTCCCATTCCCTCAGTGAAGAGGTCCTGTGCCTGAAGATTTCCTGGTTTATGTTGGTAACAGCTGTCCTTAGTAGCTCTTTTCTTTAACCAGCATAAATGTGCTGGTGATGGGGTAGCTCGTGTTAAATTCTCTAAATGCTTTTTCAAAATTGCAAACACTGTTATCTTGTTATAATGCCTGTGCACATGGAGGGGTTTATTTACTTAAAGAATACTGGCATGATTTAATTTGTTAAAGCTTTTGGTCTTTAGACACCTCAGTGTAGCCTTTTGTTATTTAGGTGTTGGGATTTGTTTGTTTGTTTCTGTTAATTTGTAAACATTAGGGTTTTCCTAAATATGTAGGTTTTCAAGATGCAATTGGACATGGAACTAGAGGATCTCATCTAGGCTTTCTTTCCCACAGAAGGTTGGACCAGGTGATTTCTTCAGGTTCCTTCCAGCCTGGGCTAGTCTAGGATTCTAGGCTTGAGCTTTTCAAAGGAATAGGAGCTTTCTTAATGGCAAACTAATATAACCATGCAAGAAAAATTGCTAACTCAAAACTAAGTTTTTAGTCATGTGGAGGTTGGATTACTCAGTTCCCAGCAGTATTTGCATGAATGAGCGTTGCATTTAGAAATAGTATTATGGTGGTTAATACCAGACCAAATATATATGGAATTTAAAGTTCAAGACTGCAGGTGTGTTGGCAATGGCAATTCTTCTGAAGAAACAAAAGGAGAGTGTAATAGTTTTTTTGGAATGCTTAGGAAAAGTGAGCAAATCTGCAATATGTCAGTGTGTGAAAGGGAACTTGGAACGGAAAAAGCGAAACAAAATTTTGCCGTGTGAGTCCCTTGTTCTCTTCCATGACTGTGTGGGCACATGGCCTGTGTGCAGCAGGAGGGCAGAAAGGAACCCGCTGCACTTTCCTCAAAATCAGCATTTAAGAGGCTGGGATGATGATGTGGGAGGGAGCAACAACAAGAAAACACTACCACCCACCCAACTGTTTTCATTTAGACTTACTGAATGAAACCACCTAAACTTTCAGCGCTCTCTTTTATTGCACTCCAAGTGCTTCTATGAGAACCAGTTGTGTTTTTGCCCACTGGGACTTGGAAAATAAAGCAAATTGGAATTGCCTCAGTTAGTGCTGTTGCTTCTGCTTAACAGTACAACATAAACCAAGTACAGACCATTAGTGCTGAGTTCACATTACAGTCTTGTGCACGTTCTGTTCGTCCAGGGCCTGTAGAACTGACTTTATAAGTTATTACCAATACTGGTAGTGCATGGAAAAATGGCAATATTGGTGAAAGTATGGGAAAGTATCCATCTTGCATCTTTTGGGATAAAATGACAGATGGTGGCTTGAGTTTGTGTTTGTTCAGTGTCTAGGCCTAATGTGTGTGGTTTGGTGCTATTTTGGTTGAAACTTTGAAGAACTTTTCTCCAGGTCAGCAGTTTCAACTGGATTTCAGTGGAAAGAGTTAAAATGCTTGGATGTGTCTTTTTGCAGTGCCTGCTTCACAGTCCAGAGCCAAATTTGGTTCCAAAGTGGAAAGAGGAGTCAGCAGAAGAAAGTGGAAGCTTGAAGGGCTGCTCACGGCTGTAGGAAGGTTTGGGAGGCTGGAAGTGCCAGAGAGGTGTTTCCCAGGCAGTACCTGGAGAAAAGCTGAGCTTCTAAACTTGGTCCTGCTCGGGGGTCCCTTCTGACCTATCAGCCTATCAATGGGTTCATCTGTCCTCTTTCTGAATATCAGGTGACCTAACCAACCAGTCCTTTGCTGCTTCCAGTCTGCCAGGGAAGGCTGTGAACAGCATCACAGGTAGATGTGTCCTGTCCTCTAACAGAGACTGTCTTTAGAGAACAGGGGTTTATTGGCTTCATAAACTGCTATATCTCTTGCAAAGACCTATAAAGAAAACTCTATATATTGCCTTTCAAAGCTGTAGGGGTTTGAAATTCATTGTTTTGAAAGCAGTCAGGAGAATCTTCATCAGTACAGAGGGGCTGGCCTTAGCGAGCATGTATTAAAACTGTGACAGATGAGCTTTGAATTAAAAATTTACATCAGTTGGGACCCAGGTGAAAACCTCCATGACAAATTTGTAAATGGAGGTAGATGGGTGATTCCCCTCCACACCTAGGTCTAGGACAGGGAGTGCTCTGGGATGTGGGGTGACATGGTTATCTTGGCCTCAGCAGGCTGCCTGGTTCCCTTTTGCTGCAGCTCTGATTCAGATTACCCAGCAGTCCCTGTGCTTTGCTATGATCAAACGATACAGCCCTCACGGAAAAATGTGCTACTCAAAGCTCTGTGTGGCTCCTGTAGCCAACTTGATCTATACAATGGGAAATAGGAAAGCCTTCTTTATCTGATTAAACAGCCGACTTTGGCATGAAATCTCCTTTTTAAAATCAACTTGCTGGAAGTGCTATGACAATAAAAATGCCTTTTTTTCCTTTTTTTTTCCTCTTGTTGTGAAAGCAAAAAAATTGACTGACGCTTCCTCGTTTCATGTATTACTGCCAGAGCCTTCTCTGACATTCTTTGAGTTTAATCATCAGATGTGATGCCCTGGTTGTACTTAAGCACAGAACTTTTCAGCTCACTCTTAACTGCCAGCATCTGTGTTACATGAGGGTTTGTTCATGGTGACCTCAACTATTGTTTCTTCTTCCTTTCTATATTGGTGTTAAATGAATCGATAATAAAATGAATTATGTCTCAACAGTAATCATTAAATTACAGGCATTGAATCATCAATTTGGGAAATTACTGTGCCTGCTTTAATGGTGAAACACTGCCTTCCACGCAGAAATCTAGAAATACAGTGTGTTTTCTTCAAAAAATGGGGATTCTTTTTCAGCTGTTCCTTGATAAAAAACTTTCCTGTCCTTCTTTTGGCACTAAGTTATGATTTTACTGAAACAGAGGCATACCATTAGTAGTTGAAGTACTGTGTTACCATGCATATTGTTTTGTCCCAAAGCACAGTAGAAGGTACTGTACTTAAGGTACAGAATTGAAGAAACAAGCTGACCTGATATCCCACTTAAATAGAAAGAAAAGGGGAAGGTTTACTGTATAGCTCTTTTGGAATTTTCAAGGCTGTTATATAAATGGTGTCAGGATAAACACATTTGACTCCCGAATTTCTCTTCAAAAACAAATGTAAATTTGGGGAATTAGCTTTTAACACACAAACTGTATTTTAAAAGTAAAATACATACATGGTTAATAAGAAAAAGTTTGTTAGAGTTGTCTGTATACACAATAAAGCAAAAAAGGCTAGTTCATTGTGTACCTTTTTTTTTCTTTCAGAGAGCTTTATGAATGTGTGTATCTCTAACTAATTTGAACCTACTGAGTTTTGCCTAATGAAGCTCCCTCTGCAGTCAGTGTAGCTGCATAATAAGCATGCCTTAATGAACTTTCAAAGATTAGTCTAGTTTCTGGTTCTGGTCTGGTTTCTAGTTTTGCTTCCTCTAGATAATTTTGGAGTTTGGGGGCTTGGGAAAGGAGGTGTTGCTTACACATTTTTCTTTTGGATGTCTGGCTTAAGATTCTCTCCTTGTTCAGCAAACACACTCATGCTTCTGCTGCAGTGCAGTGGTGGAGGAAAGATTTGGGGGAAAGGGAGAGGAAGCACAAAGGTATGGGCGTAAGCCATCAGAAATGGTTTGGAGAAAGATACACCAGGGAAAGAACAGCTCTGTAGGAGAGGAATATTCTGCATATTCTTAATAAATAGTGCATCCTGTGGGTGAGTGTCGTGGCCACATCTGTGGAGTAGCAGACAGAGGTACCTGCCTGGTTGTGATTGCCAGGTATTGTTGGAGTAAATGCTTCTGAAGAGAAGAGTCACAAACTGTGAAGGAGAAACCTGAGCATCCGTGGGCTTTCTCCTTTGTCATTCAGATATCTATTAATGCATGTAGAGCAGCTGGCCTAAGTGCAGTAATGCAGCCTCAAGATGTTAGGCAGAGGTTGGCATTTCATCTGGCTCCCCAAATTTGTGGTGTTTGCATTGGCTCCTGCTTCTCAGATAGCATTGACTGAGGAGGAAAAAAGTGTTTACAATGAACACTGTCTTTCATGTAGTGTTTGCAAACACTGTAATTAATTGTAGAAACAGTGAATTAAAGGATTAGGATAATAAACAAGGTTGATAATAAATAAGGTTGGTATCTAGTCAGACTGAAGAAAAGTATCATTGAGATGTTCTCTTTAAATGTCCACAACCCTTACAGCAGAGGGAACAGCATTTTTTGGGCTCTGAGGGGGATCACAAGGTTCCACATGTGATTTCTAGGGATGAGTTCAGTTTTGAGAGCATGTAAAGCGTTATGTGTGTGACAGATCTCTTTCAAGCTAAAGGAATTCCCTTTACCATCATGTTTTACTAAACACACGTACATTATGATAGTTTTGTTCTTTGACCCAGAATTAAATTAAAACCCAGAGACTGTGCAGCTCAAGTGGTTGAGCTCTGTTGGTAGGTTTATATTTTAATTTGGGCAGTGTCTACAACGAGGAGAAGACATACAGACTTCTTAGGAAGAAAGAACATGGATGTTTGATATTTCCTGTTCCAGAACCTTTGCTTGAGAAGTCGTGTTGGGTTTATTTCCCTTTCAGAATTTATAAAAGCTATCCTGAACACTCAGCTGTTTAAATACTGGTCTGCTGTGCTGCTGCAGAGGCGTTTTTACTTTCATATTGCTTTCATTCAATAAGATGCGCATTTTTTCTGTATAAATGAACTCATATTCAGTAGTGCAATTGATGAATTCTCCTCCTCTTTTTTTCCTGCTGTAACACTGGCAAGCAGTTCAGTTCATCCAGGTGTCAGTGCTTTTAGTTGTGTGATCAGAATTTTCTAATGAGGGGAGGAAATGGTAAGAACTGGTTTGAAATCACTTTTCAAGTTCCAAAAAGAAAAAAGAAAGCAAAGCCATCTTAAAATTAACAGCTGGAGTATTATTCTTTATGGCCTTTCAGAAGGGAAAGAATAGAGATGGATTTTTTTTTTTTTTTTTGGCTTGTGTGAGTGCAACCTTACACAGTTTTCCTCTCATTTTTCTCTCATGTTCACCCCTCATCTTTATCCTAGAAATGTAATTCCTCTTCTGATGTCTTTCCTCTGAGGTTTGTCCTCTGTGACGCAGACTTGGTTCGGTTGACACAATCTCTGATTCTGTTCAGTTTTACCTTTTTTTTTTAACACCATGTCTCACTGTATTTTTGGTCAATTAATTTTAATGATCTTTTTAGAGAAATTTTTTTTCCTCTTTTTTTTTTTTTTTTTTTTTTTCCCCCTGAAGCCCAAGTAAATTGAAAGCAAAAATAAAGCCTTGCCAAGTGGTTTCAGGGTGCTTAGGACAGAGTAGTGTCTGCACAAGGGCACTCCACCCCATCTTGTGAATAAAAAGCTTGAGTGAGGTATGTATTGCTAGGCTTCAATTACTGTTTTCTCTTGGCAATGGGGGTGGGGTTGATCACATTTAAATAATATTTTGGTCTGGGGTCTTTTTTTTTTCTGTGGAAATGTTTCTACAAGGAGTGTCAATGTATTTTGTTTTTCCTCTTCCCTTCCCCAAAACCACAGGACAGAAATGAGGAAGTACTTCAGCAACCAGGTGATCATAGATGAAATACTGTGTATCTGATGTGACTGGCTCCTGACCTTGCTCATTGGTTATGAGAGCTTTTTTTTTTTTTTTCCTGCTACAGGATACTTGTATCCTATCTGGAGTAACTTTTTAGGTTTTATTGGGACCCACTTGGACAACACTGGGAAACAGCATTTCTGCTAGGCAACTCATGATTTTTATACAGTGGAATCGTTGGGTGGTTAAGGCAGATGATGGCTTTCATGTAAATAGTTTTTTCCTAAAGCCAGTGTTTCTGGTGACTTTGAGCAGCAGCACTGATGTGTATTCTACCTGTGAGCAAGTTAAAAGTATTTTGAAATGGGAATTGGGACAGGAAGCTGCATAATAACCAGGTGTAATTTCTAAATACAGGCGAGCTCTGTAGACACAGATTGTTCAGATAAGAATATTTGGTGCTGTTAAAGACTCAAGGTTGGGGGTAGAAAAACATGCTATTCAGGCTGCTTTGTAGCATTGATGCTTCCAGTGAGCAGAAACAAATGTTTGGCACACAAAGTCTTATGACTCTTTGATTTCAAAAGATAGTCCAAGTTTACAGTAATAAAAGCCTATTTTGTATTTATAGTGTTATAACAAGGAGGGTTTTTTTTACCCTCAGAAAGTCCCTGTAGAAATAGAGAGTCTGTAAATGCATTACAAGTTGGGTCTGTAAACTGGCAGCACAGTGCAAAGCTGAAGAGTTGAGTACCAGAACTTGCATTTGTAGTAGAAACAGATTTTTATAGACATTTGCTGCAACATGATGCATTCTGGTATTTAAAACAGCCACTTGGAAGTGCCCTTCCCTGGGTTTTCAGGTGATGGCAGTTTTAGAGCACCTTTCAGTTGAGTAGCAATTCAAATGTACCCTCTGCCTTTCTGGTCTTGGATGTGAGGCTGATGCTGCAAGGACGAGCTCTGCTTCTTAGAGGAGACTCGTCAGTATGATGGGCTTTAATTCAAGGTAAAACTGAGTGGACAAATAGTGAGAAATGATATGACACTTCCTACCTTTCTTCCTGAGAACCCAGCTCTTGGTGCCTGCTGTTCTGTCTCAGGGCTACCATAATAAGTGATCCTCATGTGCAGAGAAGAAATGAGGACTCTCTGATTTCCTCTTCCATTTGGTGGAGTGTCAGCTGACTGCTTGCCCTTATACAACAAATATTTTATCAGTTATGCTGTTTAACAACAACTTGAGGGGAAATTATATCATAAGATGAAGTCTGGTCCTCTTATGAAGTAGCCATAGTTTCAATTACTTTGTTTCATTTTGGAATGGAGATCTTGTAAGAGTTAAAACAGCTTTGGCTTCCTTCAGTGCTGTGCTGTGAATGGGTGTAATCCAGCAAAAATGCGAAGTACACACTTGCTCTTCATCTAAAAGGAGAAAGTATTTCAAGCTATAGTATCTCAAATTAATTTAATGACATCGTGACAGTAACAGAGGGTCTAGGAATGCTGTTATAATTCATTCATATAATTCATCCTATTATAATTCAGTCACAGTTAAGAACTCGGTTTTGCGTGTAGATCTTGGGGAACAGCATGTCCATTCATCAGGATTATGGTGAAACTTGAAGATCTATAAGGATAAAAGAATAAAAGCTGATGGGGGGATGAATAGGGGTAGTTAAAAATTCCTTTGTCGCACTGTACAGCAATTCTAGCCATGAAAATAGGCTGGATATCATCTCTTTTAAATCAGAAATTTGTGGAAATCAGCTGAAAAGTTCAGCCTTTCAAAGGGGCATAATAAACCAAAGGTCTTAGCACTGTCTTTCTGCTTTTCAAGTGGGAGACTTCCAGGTCTCTGAGCTTTGATCTTGGAGCCAGCAGTGAGAGGCACAGCCTATTGCAGCATCGTTGCAACTCTTGGCGTCATCACCAAATTTTAATTTTATTGTTGGTTAGGGATTCTTTTGTCTCAGCTGCAATTCCTTGAGGGGTGTTGTTTCATAAGTATTAGCAGATCTTCCCCTTTTCCCTCAAACATAATTCTGCCCTGAGGTGTTGCTGTTTCTTCCCTGCATTAAGGTTGTGTGTGTTTACTCTGCACATATTCATTCAGCTGAAGGTATTCCAGGCACATAATGTATTGCTATTTAAGGTTTTTGGATACTGTGAGATGGGAAATAAGAAAACCAGTTCAGTGGGATAACTACTGTGCTGTTAACTGAGGAGCAAAGAAATAAGATACAGAATATGTATTAAAAGAAGTGGTTTGCAGTATTGTTTTGGCAACAAACTTGTGTGTTGACAGAGCAAGGGAAACTCTGAGGTACTCGATTCCATAGCGAAGCAAAACATGAAATGAAGTAAACCCCTTAAAATAAGGGTTGATTTGCCAAAAAAAATATTACTATGCTGCTTTTAAATATGTTAATGTGAGTAAATTCAGCGAACTGAGCAGAGATTGTCACTGGTTTATGCTGCCTCTAAATGGTATCTTAGCAAGTTTCCTTGCTTATGTGTTTCTCAAGTTGCAGGATTTTGATTTGCTTTAGCTTTTTTTCAAGTTAAAAACCCAAACGAAAAAATAAAACAAAATGACAAACAAACAGAAACCAAGCAGAAAACCACCCCCAAACCAAAATCCTAAATAATATCCTGCCTTGTTGGGTGCTTAAGATTTTAACATTTGGGATGTATTTTGTAACCATTAGATAAAATACGCTGTATAAATGTGCAGTAAGAGATACACAATTTTCCCCTTCTTCCCCTAATAATTCATCTAAGTGCTCGTGTAAGTAATCCCCAGTGTTGTCCCACTGATAAAAGATACTTCAGAGTGGATATGGCTCAATATACAAAAGTGTGTTCTTTTCTTTTCCTGCCCAAGAAATAGCAAGTGTCTTGATTGCAATTTTTAGATTAGGATTTTTTTCTTCCTCTGAAATCCCCCCCCTACTTTATGTTATTCAATATTCAATCTGTAGTTTTCAGAGAGCGTTATTCAAGTTACAGTAACCCTTTGCAGCAGTTGGCTTGTTTTGCACTGTCTGGTCAGGCTTTAGTCTTCTGATTGCTGTCAAATGTCTGCATTGTGCTGTTTGGTTAGCTTTGGATAGTTCTCTTGGATATTTTAGAGCTCACTAACACGTAAAAAATCACAGATATAGTAATCTAGCACTGATGAAAAAAATATCTTTCCTTTGAATTCTCAAAAATCAGAATTGATGAGAACAGAAAAGTATGGCTACCAAGAAGGCTTTGGCTCTGTTACATCAGATTCCTCAAAAAGAAAAACCATACAGATATAAAAGCTGTTGTAGCAACATGCTTTCCTGGTGGAATTAATAGTGAATGCTCCTCTAAAGGCACCCTTCATTATTAACCCACATCAGTTACTGATACGTGGGGATAGCTGAGTGAGGAGTCACCAGCAGTGCACTGAAGAAGTTGTCAGAAGGACTTAAGGAATGCTCTTCCTACCTGGCATTTGTAAACTGCATGATGTGAGCTGCTGCTGTTGTGAAGCAATAACCATGTATCTGTGATACCTTTAATCAGTTGCTGTCAAATGTTTGCTGTTGGCATCTCAGTATAGTAAAATCAGTTTGAATAAATTGGCAGGAAATGAGTCAGTCTGTGTTTTAAAAAACCATTAGCATACAGTGCACAAAGCCTTGTCGTGAGGGAAGTTGTTTCCTCTACTCTAGTTTCCTTTATGAGTCTCCCAGCTTCTCTAAAATAAGCATGAAGGGTTTCTTTAGTTGACATGGAAGTTGTGTCATGCCAAGACAAAAGGTAGACTCTTGTGGTGGAGTAACTTTAGACAAGGTGTCAGGGAGATGTTGTTCTTCTGGTGTGAAAAATGGACAGTGGTGTTATCAAGATGTAGTAAAACAATATGCAATTTTTAACTGCCTTTAACTGAAGCCTTTGGATTACACTGAAGCCATAGATCTCAAGGCTGCTGTTTCCATAAGCTGCATTTGACTGTTTTTGATAAGGATGTGGTTCTGCGGGACCAGGTTTGGGAAGCTTACAGCAACTCCTCGGCAAACTTTGAGACCACTTAACAAATTCTGCTCTGCATGGACCAAATCTTACTTTTTGAGGGGACAGAAGCACTGTCCATTTGTTTGTGTAAGCAGCAGCGTATCCATCTCCATCACTCAAACAATAGCTTCTCTTTTTCCAGCGGCCACAGCTGCTGCGAGAGAAGGATGGGGAGGCCGAATAAAAGGGCGGGTTTACAGCTCACAAATTGGAGGGTGTTTGGCAACGTTGGCTTTGGGAAAATTCATACAGCAACTGCCCAGTGTTTTTCTGCTTCCTTGGTGTCAGTAGCAAGTCTATCTCCAAATAAAAGTATACATGTAAGAAAAGCTGAGCTGTCTGGGCAGCCATTCCCTTCTTCAAGAGACTTTCTTGAAAAGATGGGAATAGCTGTTGAGCAGGTGTTCAGCCACACTGGTTTTATTTGACTTTTGAACTGACAAGTCTTGGAAGACAAAATAACTGAACTGGCTTAATATTGCTGCAGAATCTCCTGATTGTTCAGGGCTTGCTAGTTAGCAAAGTGTCAAGGGCAGAATTTGTCATGGTAAAGGATCTCGTACCAACCAAGTCGAGGGGTTCGTATTTTGGAATTTGTTGAAGATGGCACTTTTTTCCCTCCTGATGATCTCTTTTTTTGAGGATGGGTTTTATCTATACTATGGCTTCTCCAATCACATTGGCTTTTAAATCCTGCAGAAAAGTTACTTCTATTGCAGTTTCCTGTTAGTTCGTCTGATATCTGGCCCCCAACGAAGGGTATCCCCTTGCCTCTTTGACTTAGTTTTCTGAAGGTTTTGTTTTGTAATTGAACAATTAAAATATACCTGTTCAATTTGTTGATTGAGTGGAAACCTGTCCCTCATTCAAGGGTTGCTTTTTCTCTGTATCAAGCAGGGGACCCAATTCTCCTGATGTGCCACGTAGTAACCATTTGACTTATGGAAGCGGAGGGAGCATTTGCTCTGGGAAAATTTTGTGGCTTCGCCTTTGTGTTTCTGGTTTGTGTGAGGTTCTCTTTAAAGAAGCAATCTGATATAAGTAAAGTGTCTTTGTAATGAAGAAATGGTTTTGCCTGATTGTTTTTAGTTCTGGTTTGATTTTGTAGTTTTGCTTTCTCTACAGACGCCTATAGGAGGTGGGACTGTGGTTTGATCAGGAAAGAATGTCAGAAAATTGAGAAGAGGATGAGAATGTGGAGGGATGATGATGATTATTATGATTATTATTAGGTTTATTTTTGCCTCTTACTCTGGGTCTATTATAGCCCTGAAATATGATGTATCTTAAAGTAAAATAAAAAAAAAAAATGAGAGCAATTACCTGGTTTTGGTAGCGTGGCAACATTTCTGGAGACATTCTCTGAAGTATTCCCAGTGGACATGCACAATTAAGGGAAGTAAGTAGTTTAAGATAGAATACATAATCTACATAGTGACTTCTAGAATAGAAAGCCTTTAAGTAGACAGGTGATTACTGTGTGCATTACAGGAGAAGGAAGACTGTATGAAAGCTATTTATACAATATACATATTCCCTGTCTGAAAGCTAAGTGAGCATATGCCTGGGAGCTGCACTAACAAAATAAACAGATGAGGTTTCTTTTTAACTTTTAAATAATACAACTGCTGCCTCCAGTCAGTGTCAGGATGAATGACTTCTCTTTTGTGATCCGTGTGCTGGATTAATGCAGGAAATTTTTTGGGGTTGCTTTCTGAGCTATTTCTTGATGACTGGTTCAAATGTGGTGTAGGACTATACTCTACTTGTTGCCCTAAATATTAAGGGGCAGCTGCTCTCTACAAGTCTTTTCTTCAGAAGCTGTGCTTAACACCCTGTTCTCCCGTGTGACAAATTGATTCAGGACCTGTCTGCTGAAGGAGTGGTTTGACTCTTACATCAGTCAGTACTATCGTGATAGGTATTGCTTGTCTAATATTTGGTATTTTCTTTCCATATACATGCAGTGTTCTGCTGCCTAAAGCTAATTTTGCTGTCTTTCTTTAGACTGAGAATTGTCAGAAGCCACTTGTTGGAACTTTTAGCCTTAAGCCAGAAGAAAGTTTTTATACACATCGAATCTCTTATTGCAGGAAGTAACTAATTTTAAACTTGGCTTCTTAACTAATGGTGTATCTCTGTTTCCAGTTCCCTGATTAACTTTCTGATCTTTTGGTTGACTGTGACCAGTTTGGCAAAAAGGCAAGTGCGCTTAGAAATTTTTCTGCAAGTTCCATGAAACTGAGCCAGGGGAGGAGGGGAATCCTAGGAAGGCTCAGAGAAGAAGGCAGTAAGATGGACTCACATTACAGAGTTAACATCAATAAATCTGTCCTCAAAACCATCCCAAACATAAGAAAAGCTGTGGTCAAACGTAACATACAAAAAATTAGAAGACAAGCCAGTGTTCACAGAATGAGATGTTTGAGGTGGTCAGAGCTCTGGCTTTTGGCAGAATAAAAGTAATTTTGACATGTTTGTGTGTGTGGGTTTCTTAAATATGTGAGAGTTCTTGTAAGCAACCGTAAGCCTCTGCAGTCATTCATCTGTTTTCTTTGCCAGCTGTAGGAGCTGAAGTGCTGTCCAGCATCACCAGGTGCTTGTGAGTGCAGTTCTCTTCAGGTGTGTGTGAGATTTTTGGGTGGCAAAGGTTAACTTCCTCTTGCCATGAAACAAGTGTGAAGGCAGACAAGTTCCAAGAGAAGACAGCAGAATGTCTGAAATCAACTCTTTTATGCAAAGTTATGTTAATAATAGTCTCAAATATTTTACATTTCTATAATCAGTAAATCACAAAATGTTCCCGTGCTGGCTGCTTTATATGGCTGTAACACTGGCAGTATTCAAAGTGTTTTATAAATTAATACTCAAAGAGACTCGTGCACAAAACAGATTGAGTTTTTTATCTTCAATTACTTAAATTGCCCTGTGAGCTATTTACTTCCATTTTTTTTTGCTTCTGCCCTAATCTGAAATACATTGTCTCACTTGTGAAGTTGATATAATAGGTGCAGGTTCTGTAATTCATTCCAGGGGAATTCCCCCAATTTATTATTATTAAAAAACCCCAAGCAAAACCCACATAATTACTTCAGAAAACACAGTTCGTAATAACGGAAAACAAGCTTGTGAAAAAGAAAGATTTCTACCAATTCTATTTCGTGGTGTTTCCCAGGTCACCTCACAGGTAGCATAATAGGATACAAATATGCTGCCAACATGAGGCAGAAACCTCTTTATAAAACTCAGTGACAACTAAACTCTGTGTCAGTGGCTGCACTGGCAATCTGCTGGAGACTTATTTGTCTGTCAGTTTATGAGAATGCATCTTTCATATCATTTGCATAGTCTAACTGTGTGTTGACTTTTAAATAAAATTAACCTTGTGCTGGCTAGTTAAGATTCATGTCCTTAAAAATAGTTGTGCTTTATAGTGCCATTTGGAAAAGGAAGAGAAGCGTTGCAAGTTACGGAATGAATTTTACAATTTTGATTTTAGGGTACCTCTTTTTGTTCAGATGAAGAAAAGATCTGTCCTCAAATTAGAATGGTCAAGTAATGAAGAGAGCATTATCCAGTAGGAAAGTTTAGATTATGGATTTAATGTTACTTTCTGCACTCTGGAAATAGCATGCTCTAGGTAGATGCTTATGGTTGTCAGAAGATGTAAATCAGGATGGAGACGGGTTAATAGTTGATAAGGGACAACTTAGGATCATCATGCATTAAAAATCTTTTATTGAAATTAAGCTAAAACAATTAACTGTTAATAATTTATTGTGGTATTGACACAAATCTCTGCATTTTCCAATCTCATATTTTATTACAAATACTATTGGCAAACATTTTCAGTATATACATCAGAGATAAAAACCCACAAAGGAATATATAAATTATGTGTAAGTAGTTGACGCGCGGCACCGAGGGGAGGAAGTGGTCTAGTGGACAGAAAAAAACCCCAAAAACGCTTGGGAGAAGCACAGTCTGCAGTTATGAATTATTTCATATAAATATTGCCTATGGCATGGATATTTAAAGAGGGTGAAAAGCCGAATATATTACAAGAGCTCATATCAGCTGCTGCTGGTGAGCTCTGGGAGCAGGGAGAGAGGAGGGGACCCAACTTGGGAGCCGGGCTCGGAGACGCCCTGGCGTTGTTTCCTTAGGTAACCAGGCCCGAGTCGCCTGGTCTTTTTGAAGAGTTAAAATGTGCTGGCTCTCCCTGTGAGTAAAGAGAAAGGGTTTTTGAGGAATGGCTGGTTTTTGGAGCCGTCTGCGCCGAGCCGGAGAGCGCGGGCAGCACCCCCCAGATGGCGCTGGCCCTGCTGCTGCTGCTGCTCTCCCGCCGCTGTCCGAGCAGGAATCGCTGTGCTGGGAATTCTGATGGGGCTGCTTGGAAAATGTATGCCTTTCAGGTGACTGCTGGAAACCAGATGTTTTTGATAAGGTTTTGATAAATGTATCGGGATCCATTGAGAATAAGATTTAACATGAAAATAAATAAAAAGCACCCAGGGGAGTAATTCTATTTTATTTATATTCCTTAGCTCAGATAGATTTATTTTTAAAATTTTTTGTTCCATTCCTTTCTTCTAGCCTTCTTAATAAGAGCATTGGACAATTTATCCCCATGATGAAATTATATGAAATGTTTTTTGCCCTTTTTTGAATCTAAAACCTTCAGCAATGCATACAGCACAACTGAATTTTCAAAGGAAAACTCTTTGAAGTCCTTTTTTCTTTTTTCTTTCTTTGTGTCTCTGTCTCCCCCTTTCTCCATCTCTCCCCCCTCCTTCTCTCTGTCTGTCAAGTTCAAGAGCAGCTCAGATGCCATGAATTAAGTGAAGCACAAAAGGGGAAAAGGAGACCCTTTTGAAGAACAAAGGCCTCCCATTAGGCTGCCGTGTTCTTTCTCTGACCAAAATTGCTCCCTACATGGTTTTTATTGCTGTCCACATGCTTGGCACATAAGGTAAATACAGTAGGACCCTCGTTACCTCACACTCTCTCTTCCTCTTCCCCCTTCAATAAATGTTTTGTCTCTTTGATGTCCCTAGTAATTCTTATACTGATTGTTCCCACCCTCATAAAAGCCCCAGGGGTAGTCATGGTGGTGGATAGCATTAGATACTGTGTAAATGCTTCCAGAAAAGAAGACAAACTGCAGCCAAAGAATTTATTTCAGGTGGAAGAGAATGGGAAGGAAATACAGATGTTTTCTTCTCAACGTGTTGTCTCCATGACCCAGCTATGCTTGTATATCCCAGGGAAGTTCATAATTTCTTCCTGTTTGTTTCAAAAACAAACAGGGAAGGGAGGCTAAATCAGAGTTATGAGAAAATGCGTGCCACAAGACTTTAAAGCTATGTAAGTCTTAAGCCTTCTTGATTATTTATTTTTCTTCAGTTTGGACAGCTCTTTATGTCAGAGTTCTGATGAAAAGTACGAACTAAGGTTCAGACCTAGGCAGATTTTAAAATGTGAACTCTGCATTGCACACCTTTTAAAAATACATCAGTCAGGCCCTTCTTACTGAAGAGAAGATTAAAAATAGCACTGAAATGTATGCATGCATATGAAAAACTGAAACCAGTGTAAAACACTATCTTAAACCTAAAATTGCAACTAAACCTTTTAGTTAGTACTTGAATGACAAAATTTGCTAACAGTTTCAAAGACATCTTTTGGTGAGTTGATTTTTATGGCAGAGTCTTGAAGGGTGAAAAGAATTGATGTGAGATAGCATAATTCATGCCCATGTTGCCTGGAAATTGTAAAGTATGCAAGTATTTTTTAGAATTTGGAATTATGTTCTCCCAACTTCTTCCCAAATAAACAATTTTCAGAGATACCTATTTGGTTTGGTATTTGTGCTTGCTTTCATCTTCTAATTCTGCATTTTCACTGACATGAAGTATTTTTATTAGCTTGTGTAACACAAATATGTGATGATTAACACACATTCAGAACATGCCCTACCATTTTTATTTTTGGCACTGCTTCTTAATGCTTCCACCTCACCTCCTGGAGTATATTCTTTTATGAGCATCTACTGTTATGAACATAGTAATTGCAGAGAAAATGTCAACAAGACTACTTAAATAACAATGACTTATCAGTCTGTTTTGTAGATTACAAGGCAAGGAAAATCACCTTGAAATCTGACTTTTCATGGCAAGTTGGATTTTTTTCTTTTCTTCCCCTCCCCCGCCCCCTGTTGATCATGTTGCATAAGAAATTTTAAAATAAATTATTGATTGTAATCAGTCACTCTGTGTTAGCAAGATTTTACATCCCCGTGTCTCTGCAGAGGAATGAAACTCACTTCCCCCATCCACTCGTAATTGGCCCACTTAGCTTCCTGCTGTGTATGTGTGGGGGGGGGGGAGAGGAGGCCATGCTGCCATTTATTGAACTTTCAGTGTGTAATTGCCATATTTTGATCCATATTTTATGCAAGAAGGGATGGTCTGAAGTGGAGTCTGTAACTTCAGGTGTTCTGGTAGGATGCCCCGTAGGTAGCAGCGGCACATCTGCTCGTGGTGGATGTGGATGCCGTGATTAATGGCCACGGCTACAGCTGCCTGAGTATGGAAGATGAACCTTTGTTCTGCCTTCCCCCCTCCCTCTTGCCATGCCCCATTTGTCATGTAGCCTCTCCTGTTGTCGTTTAACCTATGTCCTCTTGCCCTGTCGTGGAGCTGTACCTGGAGCCGTCTCCCCCAGCCTCACAAATCTGTGCCAAACCCTCACTTCCCATCTGCCCCTTCACTGAGCAGGTCCTCGCCCTGCTCCTGAGCAGCAAAGGCGGGTCTGGGCTGTGCCAGGATGGTCGTGGCAGACACTGGAGGTGGAACAGAGGGTGAGGAGACGCTGCTGCCACATCCACTCTTTGGCCACAGCACCCACTGAATGGTGTTATCCACCAACCACAGCACGGGGATGCTTTTGTTGGGAATTGCGTGGAGTGTAGTGCTCACACCACAAGTCTGTGAAACACTGGGCTCCAAGGCTTCATGTTGGGTTGAGTAAGAGGAAGACTTTCTGAGGGAGGTGGGGCTATATCGTGCAATTTAGTAACACGATTTTGATGCTACTTGGAATTTCTATAAAGATGAAGAGTAACTTTATATAAATAAATTTTACCAATGCAAATAAGCAGCGAGTGTCAGCTTCTGACTATTCCTTCCAGCACTAACAGGAGAACGATTTTCCCAGGAACATCCTGTAGGTAACTTTTTATGAATTCCATCAGATTATATCCTTCCTTACCTTTTTTTTTCCTAAGAATATGTGACATACACCCAAAAGAGAACACTGTGAATTTTCAATGTTATGGCTGCACAAAACAGGCTTAGGGCCTGAACTTTGAGTTTTAGTTGGCAATTTCAGTGGCCTAGTAGATACAAGAACTTGGTGGCTTCCATTGAAGACTTCTTGAAATAAGTAATGAAAAATGTGTTAGCAGGAGGCTTAGTTTTAATTACTCTGAACCGTGTTCCTTCCTTACATAGGAACTGCAAATCTTCAGGTGTTTTGGGGTGGACCCCACAATGGAAAACATTTATGTTGCTACTCTTGAAATAAGCTGAACATTTTTAAGAAATGGTGATGTCTTCAGAATGATTTTATTTCTTTGGCATGGATGCTGCCAGAAGTTTCTCAGCTTTGTCTTAATTTTGAACTCTTAGACATTCAGAAAGGGCTTGCTTAGCAGAGCTCTGAAATGTTAGGTCAGCTATCCTGGTCATTGAATAGTCATATTCACAGCATCAGTCCAGGATAAGAGGTTCATTACATCATCTGCTCCTTCCCAAAGGGATAATATTTCCTATTAGATTCTTAGTAGAGCTTTGAAGCTGTGTAACTACCCACATCTTCATCACACAAAACATAAAATTTCTTACGTTCAAACAAATAAAATTTTCTGCTCTTTGGTTTGCAGACAACAGTAGGCAAGACTCCTTGCACTTTGGACTGTAGTTGACATTGAGTTCTCTGCCACTAGAACATGCTCTTTTTCACAAGTTTGCTTTAGGTTATAATATGGAGATTATTCTCTTTATGTTTAACTTCCTTGTTTCTTGCATTTAGCATTTTTTTTAAGGCAGCAGCATAAAACAGCAACTTATGCAAAAAAGATTGTGTTGCATCTTGGATTTTGAACACAGAGTAAAACTTTCAAAGTTTGTTACCATTCCTCTGCAAGAGGAGGTTTTGTGTACTGACACTTGGTGTTTTCTTTTCTAAGGGCAAAACAAAGCGTTAAATAAATTAGAAATTGGTGTAGCAAAATCCATTCAACCACATTCAGCACCTCTTTGGTAGGTGAATTTTTCAGGCTGTAATGGTTTAGGAAATGATGACCTGTCTGTTTTGCCATGACAGTGTGGTCTATCCTGACTGGCCATAAGAAAAGAGAAGACAGGACTTTACATACAACTGACCTTTTGGTAACCTCTTGCTCTGAAGGACATACAGGAACTGTCCATGTATAGAACAGTCAACACCTTTTTGACTGTAATCTGCTTTTATTAAGTGCAAAGATAGTCTAAATTTTGTACAGCTGCAGGCACATGGCTAGTTAACTCACGTTATTGACACACTAGAACTTGTGATGCTGGAGACTCTTTTATTTGCACACCACTCCCTGGATTAGAACAAAAGAATCATTGTTTTCTCCGTGTGTTTCTGTTTCTGCAGTCATCAGGAATATGAATACAGGTTCATCACCTTGACTGAGCAGAGAAGTGCTGGCTTCTGCCCCCAGCTATGTTGTGTTGGGGTTTGTTTGGATTTTTTTGGGGGGCACGATAGGGTTTGGGGGGTTATTTTGTTGGGTTTTTTGGGGGGTTTGTTTGCTGTGTGACCTTGATCAAGCTGTTTCATTATAGCATCCCTTCCTTCTTTTCACTTTTGTCCCATTTTTATTGTTTGAAATAAGAGACAGTGGCAACCAGTTTTGGAGGTTTTGGAGATAATTGACAAAATCAGTCTTGATTTAAACTTGTCAGTTTGATTTCTGTTGTCCAGTCTCTTGACTGTCTGATCTCAACAGTACTTTGCCATGTTTTTGAAGTCTGAATGGTCTCTAAAAATTACAGCAATGCACAATCAGCCCTCCCAGTTCAGATTACTGGTGTCAAATTCAGTGAGCTGTTCTCAAGATTTTGTACCTCGTTTTAAAGTGAAATATATTGTTATCTTCCTTTCAAAAAATACCCCATCCCAGCCTAATCCATGAACCAAAAAATCCTCAAACAATAACAGAAGCAAAACCTCCTGCTGTACCAAAAACCTCCACCAACTCTTGTAATTCTTTACCTTTGGCCTTTTATTCTCCGTATCAATTCTCACTGATACAGTCCAGGTTACTCTTATGCATTACAAACCGTTTGGTTTCACCACCCTTCCAGTTTTTTGGTGCTGTGTGTCCGAATGTAGAGATTTTTAAAGACTTATCTTGCATTCAGAACCATTTCTAGCTGATCTTCTCTGTTCTGGAAGTGGAACAAGCCAAATGTCTCTGGTTTAGATCATTGCAGCTGCGATATCTGAGGGCCTCATGATCTTTCCTCACAGTATCCTGTGAGGCAGGAAGGATTTTTATAGACAGTAAACTGAGGCAGTAAGGGCAAGTCTATAAAGATATTTAGATATGGTTGTGGGTATGTGCTCTCTCTAGTTGTGGAATTACATTGTTAAACATTGTACGGGGTTCGAGTAGGTGCTTAATTATCCCTTGTAGATTTTTTCCTGACTTCCCTTGACATGGGAAGTCTAAAACCAGGTCTCCCATACCCAAAGTTTATTAACTTTGTTAACAGGGAGCTTTATAATTTGGTGGATTTTTTTTTTCTTGATAGATCAGGATTTTAATTCTCTAGGAATATTAACCCTTCCATTGGGATTTCTTGTTAAAAGTGACAATAGTACAAAGAAAGCCATGAAACCTATATTTGATTAAATCTCTTTCTTTTTCTGCTTACCATGACACAATAATCTTTGCAGATGGAGTGGGACTACTGCCATATTCTAAACTCCTTTCAGTTGGATCCTTCTTTCTGTGTGACTATCCCTGCTTACACTTCCTTTTTGGACAAGTAGTCTGTTGGGTTGATTTATTTTTTTTTATGTGTGTGTAGCATTAGAATTCAGGAAAATCTGTTCTTGGGAGAAGATTTTAGATGTGGAGCACTCCTTAAAATGTAGCCCTAAGCTGTTACCCAGAGAGAGAGAGAGAGAGACATGAGGTGTTTACACTTACCTGTTCTCCATGGTTCACGTTTAGGGAACGCCCCCTCTGATTTTTTCCTGAGTTACTTACGACTTTGTATGTGCATATATTGTAATATTGTGTTGCAGTAACTGTCAGTATTCCTTGTAAGGTCTAGAGAGTCGTGTAAATTACTTTTTCAGTTTGGAGCTCCTGCATGAAATTCGCTGTCTAGGATTAAGCACTCTGATCCCAGATTCTGTTTTTGGACATACAACTCACACTGGAAGAGAGTAGCCCTGCAGTATGCAATTTTACATTATGGTCTCGTGGATATCTTCCATATCCATACTTGGAGAGCTTAATTAACGGAACTAATTACTGTTCCAAATAGATCTACATGTCCCGACACGAATTAACACAGAGTTTGAGAAAGCGGATAGGAAATGAAGCTGTCATGTTTGTGGCTGCTTATCAGCTGTTGAGTCTAAACACTCAGCTCTCCCTTGGAGTTACAGCCGTGGCCCAAACATTTTTTTTTCCCAGAAGGCATGATTTTCTCAGCTGAGAGAACACAGGTTTCCTAAATAGAGAATCGCTGCTGATAATCCACTTCAAAAAAACAGGGAGTGAAACCCTGTCTTCTGGCTTCGGAGCGGACACTGACCCACTCCTGTGATACCCACAAGCTGAAATGTGGTGCCCGTGGTTGTCTTTGCTGTTAGAAGAGGCGCAGGAGCCCTTTCTGGAAGGCCAGTCTGCTTTTCTTTTTGCTTGTCTCATAGCCAGGGTGCAGCTGGCTTTGTCTTCACAGGGAAAATTGCTGCTGCTGTTGGCTGTGCGGGTTCGTTCTGTGTCGGGAGGAGGGAGACTCGCAGTTCTAATCTCGCCTTGCCTCTGGTCAGGCAGCCGATTGTTTTTCTGGTTTGGTTCCTCCGGGTGGCATCTGTCTTCAGGAAAAATTTCCTTACAGCCCAGTGTGGGCTGCTGAGCTGTGGCTGCCTCAGCACCGCTGTTTCTGGCTGCTGCGCTGAATTAATTATGTGAGCAGTTGTGATGTAGGTGCTCGAAATGTTTGTGGCTGTTCAGAACGGGGGAGCTGCTTTTAAATGAATTTCTTTGTCATCCTCTGAAGCCTTTTTTGGTTTGTTTTGACTTTACTCTTTTTTTTATTTTATTTTATGTTTTTTTTTTTTCCCTGAAAAATAATACTTCATATTTCACATGTATAAAAATGGGGTTTGTGCCACTAAGGGTGCCTTTCCTATTTGTTAATGTCTTTTGTGATCTTATTCTCAATATTGAAAGTGGTTCATATGCCTACACAGTATTTCGCTCCTGTCTCCTAAGCTTTATCTTACTGTAACTTTCTGCGTGTATATGCTTGTTTAATACTAAGCAACTGTTTCTTTGTTGTTCAACATGTTATATTTTAACTGTGCATAATTGACTTGGTATTACTTGAAGGTTTCTCCTAAAAACCTGTTTTAAACGACTGAAAAACAGTGTTCTTTAAAAGATTGGGTTAAAATCGCTTGATGTACAGAATTAAAAATATGTGAACAATGTGGCTGTACACAGCCAGATGTTGCAAGATCAGCATGAACCTAACAAAGCCTAGAAGGGATTCTACTCTCAATAGGTAAAGACTTGAACAAATACATGGGACTTGCAGTGTTCCCCCAAAGGCCAAAAGAAATGAATTCTCTCAAATCAGAATGTGATTTCTCTGGAAAAGTTTACTCCACTGAGAACACCTTCTCAGCATCTCCTGGGACTTGAACCATAAAGGTCTTTGGTTCAAAGCAAGCTGGAGTTTGCACAGGGCAAGGGTAGAGAAATAATTAATCCAGTGAAGACTGAGGCACTCAGTTATCTTGTGTTTCACGGAGAGAAAATGTGTACATGTGGTTGTGTTCTTGCCAGATGAATTATCCTATTGTTTTCTGTTGAAATATTCTCATATTAACAAGGGAAGAGCTTTAAAGGTTCAAATTTTGTGTGTGTGTGTGTGTGTTTCACACACACAGAAGTTATAGTGGTTTTGGCTGGCATAGTGATTTATGCCATTCATAGCTGTAAAACTGAAGTTCTTCATAGTATAAAAATCAACTCATATAAGAACAAACAATTTTCCAAATACAAAACAAATGTGTGTTCTACAATGTTTGGATTGCTTTGCCTTAAGTCAGCTACTGAGATGCCTCTGCTGCTCGACAGTGTTACTAGTCAGTGGCTAAATAAAGTTAATAAGACTTGCAGGTAGTCAAAACCTGTTTAGGTATTAAAAAAAAAAACAGCATCACTTTTATGCTCTTGTTTTTGTTCCTAGGGAAACCACGACTAAAGACACAAGTTAAAAGCGTGCTGTAAAGAAATGGCAAAATTCTATTAAAATAACAGAAACATTTCTTAACATTTGCTGGTGTCTAAAATATGTGGTGTGGTGTATTGTAGCTTGCCTTCAGAGAGAACTACTGTATTTTTTCTGTCGAAAATTGAACACAGCCTAACTGTTGTGCAGCAGATACTTAAAGCATTACTGGGACAGCTTTGCCTACTCCACTCCTACTATCAGTTTATGTTAACTGTACCAAAATCTGGATTTTGAGGAAATGCGTGTGCTGAAGTTTCCAATACTGTTTCTTCGGATGTTTTGAGCTTGACTGATGTGTGTAAAGTTCCAACTGCTAGTGTTGCTTTAAAATGAAAATTAAAATTAATTTTTTGCATTTAAAAAGCACATTGTTCCAAATAAAGGAAGGCAACTCTCTTATTCTGTTTCAGAGAAATTTCTTGAGGAGGAACCTGTAAAAACGCTGCTTGTGTGAAATTTCTCCTCTTTGTGGGCAAGGTGGGGAAGTGGAGTGGAGCAGCAGTTGGAACTTGAAAATGGATATTTCCGTATAACTAATAAAATTACTCTTCAGGTCACCAGGGCTGCAGAGTCAGCTGTTGTGTCCGGTGGATTTTGATTAAATTGGAGCGCAACATTTTCTTTTCCCCTTTGTGTGAATCTGGCTCTTTGAGGCAATGCCCTCCTAGAGCATGTACTGTTTCAGTCCTTATTTCAAACATTTCCATTCTTTGTACCTGCTTTGAGCACTAGGAATTTTTTCCTTCTGCCTTGACCTTGGTGTACCATGCATTTGTGAAGCTAATAAGGTAGATTTAAGAGAGTAGCCTGTCCCTCAAGTTGAGGGTGAGAGTCTGTGAAATAAAAACACAGTGTGTTGTAGAATGGAAGAGAACAGAAAGAGATGTTTAAGAGGAGGGTAAATATGCCTTTACACAGTTTCTAAGTGGCAGGGGAAAAGATGATGCACTGTCAAAAGGTCATATTTTCTTTCTTTGGTAATGTATTTTTGTTGTTTGTTAACCCGTTTACAAGCTCTAAATTAGATTTTTATACTAAAAGTCTCTGAGCTTTATTAAACCTCCAAGGCTGGCTGGATTTTTTGGGCAGGGGGATGTTTAAGCCTGTTTTTCAAAGAATGTTGAGATTGTTAGATTATGCTGACTGTTAATTCCATTTCTTGTGATTTTTTTTCCATGCACTGTCCAATTGGTCACATTTGTCAGGAGCATGGAAGTCTCAAGGAGAGTAGATTCTTAGGCATTCATAGATGGTCAGGTAAAGAAAACTGCTACTGTTCACATCAAAGGAAAGAATTAAGTAAGAACACAAGACTCATCAGTTATTGGAAAATTAATGCAGAGAAGAGACCTTTTTAAACACACTTATTGCAGAAATTCAGCAAATCAGAGAAACTCATCCTTACTCTATTATGTGTGTGTGTGTGTATATATATATGTATGTATATATTATGCCCTTAAGGTAGACAAGTCTTCTGTATGTTTAACTGTACAGTTACTTTTAACCTGTTTGTTGGGGGACTGTAGAAATGATTGTATTGGTAGAACTGAGGGAGTAGAGTAGGGGTGGAAACAGTGCCAAAACAAGTGCTTTGCCAAAAATGTGGCTCCTCTACCACCTCTTGTTCTGAGATGACACAGATTTTAAGATTTTTTGGAAATTAGGATGTGAAGAACAACTTTTTTGTAGGTGGAGTCTCTGGTGTATCAAAAGGGGCAAACTCTTGCTTTATTCATAATCTGGTTAAAAACCTCCAAAATACGACAATTGCAAGGTACAAGTAATTCAGAAAAGAACGTTTGCTGGTTTAGTTGCCCAGTGAATTACATTGTCACTGCCTGTGGTTTAATAACATTTTTATCTTGCATTTTTTTCAAGGGCAGAAAAGTTTTGGACAACTTTTAACCAAAATATGTAAATAGTACCTATTCACCACATGTTCTTGGAAGCTTTTGTTCTGAGAAAGGAGGTGGTACGTAAATAGGTTGAGAGCTTAAGGAAAGCTCTTAAGTTGAGCAGTGCTGTGCCAGCTTTTTTTTCTATGAACTTCCCCTATTAGAATATTACATGTATCAGCTTCTAATTCAACCTGAAATAACTGTGTTTATGGTATTTTGGGCTCTATTTTGTTCTTCATTGCCGTTGCAGGTAGTAGAAGAAAAAGGGAATGTTTATGGGTATCTTTTCCTTCTCTCTTGCTGGTAAGAGAGTTGATATAACTCAGACTTCTTTTATTTTTCGGTCATAGTAGTATATCAACTAATTTTTAACATGCTTGTCTATGAACTGTTGATCAAAACCTAATTCTCAGAGATGAGCATTACTTCTGCTGTCTTGAGTCAGCGTTGACAAAAAATGTCTTGATTCTGTGGGCAACAGCTTCAGTGGGTCTCGACATTGCTTCATGCACTGCATTTTGCACATTGCCTTGTGTTTGAAGGAAGCTGAAAACAGGAGTGCAAGTGTATTTTGCAGTATAAAACTTTTGGGTGGTCACATGCATAATGCAAACAAGGGGGAGATGTTACATCTTACGGTGTCTTACACACTGTAAGACAATGTTTCTGCAGGCCTGAGGAAGGCTGAGTTACAGTGAGAATTGTCAGGGGTTTGTGAAAAATAAGAATCAACAAAGGAGATAGAGGAGGCTCTGATGGATAGAAGGTATTTAACTGGAGCTTCTGGGAGTCAGTATGAGATGTTCTTGGTATATGTTCTTGGCAATCATGTTCCCATGGTGATAGGAAAGCACTCAGTTTTCTGTGTCTTGGTCTGGAGTTGTATTGGACAGATGGAAATCAAAATACAGATCTTATACTTCTTGCATAATTAACATTTGCATCTCACTGCTGTGAGATGTAACTGAGGCCAAAAGATTAACAGGATCAGGAAAGAAAAGGGATTATTCATTTACAGTACATTATGTTAGGTTAAATGAAAGTTTTGTAAAGCCTTTGTGAAGAATTGAAAAACCATTATACAACAGGGAACAAATAAAGTGCTAACCAAAGGGGATTAGGAAGAAACTTCTCTGGTAAGTAGGCTATTCCATGGGTGTCCACTGTGAGGTTTCTTGTACCTTGTATTAATCATGGTCAGGCAACTTTTGGGTTAAGTGATTCATCTCTTCACAACAACTCTTCATGGCCACTTAAACAGATGCTCTCTGTTGACTTGAATAGAAACGTGTAGCTGGAAAGACTGCTTAGGGAATCCAAGTTTAAATTTAGTTATACACGAGATCTCTTTCCAGAAGAGAGAGCCTCTGGAGAAGGGCCAGGGTCTGCCCCCATCAAAGTGTAACCAGAAAGCTGACAAAAGGAATAGCAGGGCTGTTATTTGCAGTAGGGGTGTGTGGTCAAAGTTGTGAGCGAGGAGGAGCATTTGGAGCATCACATCTGTGCTAGGGAGGCCAGTGGTGGTATCAGCCTTACCAATTAGAGAATTTTTACAGCTAAAATAGTGGGTACGTGATGTAGAACTGAAAGCATATCTGATTTCAAGTGTGATAATAAAAAAACACCCCTTGTTGGTAAAAATTGGTATTAAAAACAAATAAGGTGAGCTCAGCAGCAATAAAGGCGGCCTTTAATATGATACATATGTTTCTGTAATTAGGCAGGACAAAAACCTAAGAAATTAATTATTAATTCAACCGTTAATTTAATAGCCAAGCTGATGATTCATTACAGAGGTAGGATAGATTAGCTGTGAGCTGAAGTAATACTGTAAGATTTCGAACTTGCTCAGTGAAGTAAAATTTGAAAGAGGAGTTGTTTGAAGGGACCTCCTGATCTTGTAGTCTACCTGTTGACTCCTGCAGCCAAATTAATCTCTGAGAGCATAGATCTCAGTGAAATGTGCAAGTACAGAGGGCTGATATTTTCAAAATAATGTAAAAATGAGGGACATCAAAGAATAAACTCAGTGATGCTGACTTATCTAAATTGTACCTCTGCTACGGGGTAATTCCATCAACAGAAGCTGCTTGACAGAGAAGTGGCTGTCCGTACTCTGCTATTTAGAAGGGTGCCATGGATTTTTAAATTTAAAAAAAAAAAAGAAAAAAAAAGGTTTATTGAAGAATAAATATAGTAAATACCTTACATGGCTTCCTTCCTCCTCATGAGGCAAAGAGTAGTCCAAATGGGGGGCTGGTCTTCACTGTTTTTCTGCTGCCCTGGGAGACCAGGGGTCCCAGCCCTGCCTTCATCAGTTTGTTCACTGTGCTCTCCTTCTGAAATAGCAACCTGTGTTTTCTCCTCACAATGGTTATGTCCTGGTTAGCAAATCAGGAGGAGAGGCAGTGACATGGTTTGGGAAGCACTGTTTGATGTAACCATGTGGAGTTACAGTATCTGCCTTTCTCAAGCTATTTAAATGCAAGTACACAAGAAATAGTCTGTTTTTCCTGATCGTGTTTAGCAAGCTGCTAAAGCTCAAGGAATGCCAATAAATGCCTTTATTTCAAAATTTACATCTAACACTTGTGATTGCATGATGAAGGATGAATATCTCTGCAGGCAGGATTTCATGAGCCAAAGGGAGTCATCATAGCAGATTGTTGTTGAAAGATGCAGCACCTCTGCCCCTGCTCCCCAACCACCCCCTTCATCTCACTTATCAACTTCTTGGGCTAGTTAAAACACCTCTGTGGCCTGATAAAGCAGTGCCAAAAAACCACACCAACCCCCCAAAAAAGAGGAAATGGTGAGATTTCCACTCCCCTCTTGGGTGGGAGACAACTGAAGGGTTGAGTAACCGTGGAGCTGTAGTCCACAGGCAGCTTTTGAAAAGTGCAAAAGGATGAGGACCTGTGTTCTGACACAGATCACCACCTGCTTTTGAATGGCCTTAAGTGTTTCCAAAAAATGAAGAGAAAATGCCATTGTCAAAATAAATGGGAATGGGGAGAAAGCGGAATGCTTGAGACTGGATGAGTTGGATTTCTAAAATCTGCAAGACAAGGCAGCTTGCATTTAGTAATTTAGACTGACTGGAAAGAAATCTCTCTAATTTGTTGATGTTATGTATTTGTTGATGTCAGTAAATCTTAAGTGGCCAAGGAAGCCGCAGAGGGAGTGGAAAAATGAGTGAGTCAATAATGTCAAAAAAGGGGGCAGTTTTATTTTAAAAGCTGGAGGTCAGTTGCACTCGCTCGAGTGACTAGATAATTTTATTTGCTGATAGACAATTTTTGGTCAGTAAATATAATGTCAATTCATACAGTTTTCTGTGGTAGGAGAGAAAGTCTTTTCAGATGAATTTGCTGTAAGCTTTTTCAGTTCTTGTTAAGATTAAAGCTCTGTTTTGTAATTGTATTGATAAAATGCACTCTTCTATAATGTATCTGATTTAGAATGGCTTACTTCATTGATTACCAAATTAAAGTGATACAAAATCAATAGCAACACATACTAAAAGGATTAAGGACAGGATAACTGAAAAATCTCTATATAGTTGTTAATGGAAAGTCAAAATCTACTAGCTGTGTCTTTTTCTTCAGCAAGTACTCTTCCATACCTGCCAGTGATGAGGAAGAAATACAGAAACTTCATTGGTAAAGTTTTCATAGGATGCAAAGATGGGTGGAGTTGCAACTTGCAGATCAGTTACTGCAAAGGGATGTAAGAGTTACCAGGTTTTTTCCAAGAAACTGACCCATGTATTTTAATTTAGCTAAATTCAGTGTCTGTTAAACATGTGACAAAAAAGATGTAGATTTTTTGACAAAGGAGTTTGTGCTCTGAAATGCATACACTCTAGAAATCAGTTGAATTGTGATGAATTACAGTCTGGAAATGGCTTTTGGAGTGAGACAGTACCTGTGATAACAATTAAAATACTTGAATTGCAAACGCAGTTGAGTCTAGCCTTATGGTGCTGCTAGGAAATTTGTAACATCAAAAGTGTTGCTAACAAAGCCAGAGGTGTTTCTGAGAAAAGTTATGATGGATTCAGCATGTGAGAAACCTGTCAAACTGAATTTAAAATTCAGAATCTTTGGTTACACGAAGTTTGACCTAGTGAACAGTGACTTGCTCACAGAACATAAGGGGATGTCTGTTTAAGGAAGCCTCTTTAACCAGCCCAAGGTGCATAACAAAATCCAGTTGCTGGAAACAGATGATTTCAGTCTTAAAGCATGCCTTATAAAAGAGGGACTGCTAGTTAAGAGCTACAGGTAAGAAAAAAGCTCTGCCTCTTAAATTCCATTAATGAGAATACAGTGTCCTTAATCTAATCCATCAACTGGAAGTTGAGGCCCAAGTTACCCAGGAGAGTTTAATGGCCTTCTTTTATTACAAAAGTGCTGTGCTCATCTCAAGGTCTGGTCAGAAGTCAAAGCCTTCACTCCCACCTGTTACCTTCTCCCTTCCCCTCCATCCCCTATCCAAGTTGTTTATAAGCAAGTACCACGTGTAGGGTTGGTGCTGGTCAGGCCAAATGACATTCAAATTGCAGAGGGGCAATTCCATTGCAGGCTTGTCCTCAGCATGCATGAAATGCTGTGAGCAGAAACCACAGTGGAGATAAGAGCTGGAAAGGACAGAATCAATCTGTATTTAAACCTTCTGCATTTTTGAGATGTACAAAACTTGCCTGTTTGTTGGTACAAAAGATACATATGAGTGCGAGTGTGTGTGTGCACACATCCACATTTGGTGTTTGACATTAAATATTTATTTGGTATACCAGTATTAGCTGCTACTACTGCTACTAATTCTTTCAAAATTATGTGTCCACTTCCAGTTCACATCCTCTTCATTTTTCAGCTTCTCAGGTTCCACACTGCCACCTGTATGTCCATTCCTTTTCATTCTGTACACTGTGTAAACCTATTGGCTTGCAATACAGACAGAGAGCCTTCGGTTTTTAATTCTTTGGCTTTTATTAACATGCAGTGGACTGTTAATGTTAATATGGTGTGGTTCTTAAAGTGCAAATTATGCCAGGCATATAGGGGAATACTAATTTTTTCTTCCTTCTAATGAATTTTGATTTTTTTTTCTTTTTTCCCCAATTGAATGGGCTTAGAGTCATCATTTTTAACATTAAATGGCGTGTTTCTCTTGCTCAGTGGTTGTACCCTGCTAAAGCTTTGTGTGTTTCCCTGGTCATTTTAATGCCACCAGCTCAGCTGTTGCTTTGAAGTGCTGCTGATTAGTCTGAAAAGAAATTTGGAAGGGAATGCAGAAAGGAGTAGAGAAGAAAACTAAATCTACTTAAGCAAGCGAGCAGCTTTCAAGTTAGTGATGGATTAAGGCCACTTCCCACAGGTGGGGTAGTGGATAAGCTCACAGGTGTACAATTATTGGACGAATAAAAATTATAGCTGATGTCCAGTTTGCACATTAAACTGCTCCTGTTTGCTCCTACATAAATGTACATTCTCCTGTGAGACAACTGGCACCACAGTGGCCTCTTGGGAAGTTAGAAGTTGAATGTTCCTGGGTAAGCTTGTCGTGCCCTCCTTGAAACACAGGCATCACTTGCAAAGGGCTGGTTAAGGCAGGTACAAGAAGAGGCATTTTGTAAAGTCAGCACAAACAGAAGTGGCTGATACTGAGCCTATTCCTTATCACCTGCCTGCTCTTTTGGAAGCAGATAAGCATCCTGTTGTTATTTGTACATTCAGCAGATTTCTAAAGGAAAGAGAGGTTTGTGTTATTTCTTTCTGACTTTTTCTTTCCGCTCTCCCTCATAAACAGTTGTCCAGTTTTAACCAAATTGAACAAATGATGATATTTCGATGATATTAAGTTCCTCTTGAATAAGTTAGAGATAAGATCTTTAGTTCGTGTGCAGTAGTATAGGCATTCTTAATGCTCCAGGTACAAGATCTTTCTTGTTATGATTTTTCATGGAAATAGCTACTGTATTTTCATGCTCAAAAGCAGTCAAAAAGCAAATCAAATGCTAGGACTTAGCAAGAAAAGATCAGAGTGAAAAGCAATATGAGAAAAAATAGCATTGTGCCACAATCCATTAATGCTTCTTTCTCTTGGGTACTGCACTGTGCAGCTCTTCTCCTCAGACACTAGAAGAAAAAATATGTAGAAAAGCAGCATTAGGAATTACTTTAGGAATTCATTCACACTTTTTATGAACAACTGTGTAGACTTGAGATGATCATCCTTGAAGATAGAGCTAAGGGGGGATGTGACATAAGTCAGTGAAGTGTCATGAGGAGGGAATAGAGGCTTACAGTTCATGGTGTCTTTTTGTGCAAGAAGCGGGGGAAGTGGAAGTAGTGCTACGGAAGGAGATAGAGTCAAAGCAAAATGAATAAAAATGTTCTTCAGTGTATACTTAAGCCACGGGACTCCTTGCTGCAGGCTGGTTCCTAAAAGTTTACAGGGATTCAATGGCGTGTTGATGTGGATTCATGGCAGAGAAAAATCTTCTGAGAGTTACTTTACTGTTTACCAACATCCTCTGTTCCCAGAATTACTCTAATTTGTAACTGGGGGCAGGGGAGGGTGGGCAGTGTCTCAGGTACCTTCCGTGTTCCTGCACTTTTGCCTGAGAATTAGGTTTTGGTTCCTGCTTCCCAAGATTTCCATAGGATATCAGCAGGGATACATGGGCCCTTTCCCCTAAGCCCGTAGGGCTGTTCTTACTTGAAACCACGGCGTGAGCAGAGGAGAGGAGTTGCAGGCTTGGATGCAGGCAAAAGTAGTGAGCTGTGCTTGCAGGATGCAGAAGGGAGTGGAATGAACTTGTGTTTGTAGGTAAGGAACAAAGGATAGGTTTTGTACGTGATGAACAATGGTTTGTCAGTCACAGGGTAACTTTGGATTTTTAGAATGAGACTTTGAAGGCTGATACAGAAAAAAATACAATGAAAATCCGCAATATTACCAAGCACTTGTCAGAGAGGTGCTGTCTTGTGGAAGTCTTAAAACTTGTCCAGAAGGATTTGAGTTTCTGACTTCTCTCTGTCAGAGAAGTGTGTATGGTTGATGGCAAAGTGCAGAATAACAGGCATTTTCTAAATGCTGTAGTGTTCCTTAAACTTCAGTACCTTGCAGCAAAGAGAGAAGCCATTTCCTTCGCAGGCATCGCCTCCCGTAAATAACAGATATTCACTTTACATGCTGAGCCAGTCGCCGAACTAGGAGCATATCCAGAGGTTTATTTTCCTGTTTTAATCAAGGAAGAATGGATGTGCCTTTTAGTCGATGTTTCCTTTACAAGACGCCGTAATTGGTGTTTCGCTGGCTGAGTGTTTAAACTCTGTAGCCAATATGAAGCAGATACAACCTCTTTCTCATGGCCAGCTGTGCAAGTTGCTATGGGAACTCGGTGGGGACTATCTGCAGATTACTGCTCCGGGGACCACACCTGGCTTATTTGCATTCAATTTAAGTTGGGGAAAATTCAAAAGAAGAAAAGGGGAGTGTGGACCGGCCGGTAGGCAGGCAAAAAAAAGGGCTTGTCATTTTGAGACTGTCACGTTGGAGGGAAAAGCTGCTCGTGCTCACGGTTCCTGCAGACTCATGCAGTGTTCTGAATTTTGTAGCCTTTTTTCGTGCATTTTGCCAGTGTTGTGAGGCTTGTTGGAAATGTAATGTCAAAGAGGGTTTGTTTTGGGTTTTTTTTAGTTTGTTTTTTTTTGGTATTATTGCCTCTGACTTAGTTAAATCCCGGAGAATTTGCTAACTTTCTCTGTATTTTTAATGAGTAATCTCCCTGTGGTGGTGAGGGATTGTGAAGGCAATATGGAATACAGGTCCTTCTTTTAAAATGGCATGTTGGATCAACTCAGTGCAGTATTAAAATGTCAGTGCAATATCGAGTGTTGCTGAAGAGCTTAGCTTGAGGGGGTTTTTTTTCTGAATACTGAATTGCTCTTCTTTCAGTGGTGACTGTGACTTCCGAAGAAGGCTGGGGAATGATTTCCATTCAAGTCAGCAGCAGTGGTCAGTTGGCAGCTCTAGAGCTGTTTGTGGCTGGATTTTTAGGGATTTTTAGGTATCCTGGCAGGAGCTTTACTTTTTTTTCTTGCTTGTTCATTCTCACTACAGCAACTTGCCTTTTGACCAGGACTGGACAAAAGTGATGAGAACAGCACTGTATGCTGACTTGCTCTTTATGCTTATGTTTCTTCCCCTGGGTTGGCAAACTGCCTTGGTACCTGTCTGCAGGAAAGCAGAGCATGCAAACTATTTTCAGAACAGTAGGCTTAGAAGCTTTGAGAAATCTGAGATCACTATCTCAGTTCTTAAAAGAAATAAACATACTACAAAATATAAACATACTATATATAATGTTTTGTATAAAACATAAAAAAGTATAAATGCACAAAAAGTATATATGTTTCTATATTAAACATATAAAGTTCATATAAATATATACATTACAGGTGTATTTACATATTTAAAAAAATTCAGAGGGTTAATGTCTGGTTGTCTGCTTGTAAACATTTTCGGTTCTGATTTATTGTTAATGGCACCAGAGCCATGGTCTACCCTAAAGATTCCAGCTTTCAGCAAGTTGTGATGCTGTAGACCAACTTACAGGCTTTTTATATAGTGGCCTCAGACATTTATAAGGTGTACTTCTTGTTTAATTCTATAGGTTGGTCTACTGGGATATCTTAGGGTTATTAGTTGTTATTTTAAAATTCATCTGTGAACAGTTCTTTGAATTTGGGGTTTGGTACTTGAAGCTGGGTCTGTGCTAAACAACTTACTGGTGTAATTTTAGCTGTTACTGTGCTGCTACTTCTGTTTCTCACCAACAATTCCCCATTTTTTTACTTTCAAAACCGTGTAGTTCTAATGCCTTCTTCAACGCATCTGATGAAAATAAGTGATTATAGAGTTAAGTCTTATGGTTTGGGAATCACATTTCCATGTTTGAGCGTGGAAATGGTGTGTGTGAGGCCAGAAATCAGAGTATTCTCAAGCGTGGCATTGGAGGGGTACGTGCATATTTAAGTGTACTAATTGATACAGGTTGTCAGCCTTAGGGCTGAGAGCCAAGTGTCTCAAAGAAGAAATAAATAGTCGTTGTGAGGGTTTAATTTCTTCTGTTTGTCACACAGATGCATGATAGAGTTCATAAGATGGATGTGGAACATATCAGTGGCCTAAACTGCAGACAATAAAAGTTTTAAGGCATCATTCCTGCTGAAAACATCTTTTCCTAGTTGTTTGTCTCTGCGTCCTTGCTGCCTTTGTGCTTCAACAGGGTAAACGTTTCTCCCCCTGGATTAAAAAGCAGATTTGGGTCAGTATTTCTCCTTGCACTTGGAGTAGTTTTAACACAGTTGGAGTAGTTTTAATTCTGTCGTGCAGTTGTGTAAGAGGCAGCAGCCCTGGATTTTTGCTGACTCAGCGTTCATGGCCCATGGCCATGGTACTGACAGGCGTTTATTCAGGACCCTAAATGAAGTGTCCTGCTTTTAATTTTTGGTTTCCCTGTGAAAACGGTGAGATATGCATATAAAACTTGTTGTTTTGTTGAGGAAAGGGCTGTTAAGAATTAAAGTATTCTGGGCGTTGCTTTTAAAAAACTTTAGGCCTTTCGACCTGATTTTTTCAGCTGGCTTCTTTTACTCTGTAATTTTTGAGTAGATCATGAATTTCTTTTGAGAGGATTCTGTATCTGTCAACCTAACACTTCCAATCAAAATAAGTTACAGAAAGTGAGGCAGTGTGGAAAAGTTTACCTCTTCTCTGATTTGTTGGAGACATAAACAAGACATTCCAGTCTTCAGTGGTGCATCCATGGGCCTGCAAATAAAATGTGCATGTCTTCCCAGCAAATCCTCTGCAAACACAGCCACAGGCATACTGCCTGCACTTCAGCATTGCTTCTAGTAAACCTGTTCTTGTGGTTATTTCCTGGAAAAGCTAATCAATGCCTTTTCTGCTTTAGCACAGCATAGCTGCTAAAAAGGGCAAAAGAGGGCTTGTGAACATTTCCTGGAAAAGCTCATGTAGGTAGTACTTTATATGTGTAGCTATGCCGTGGTTTTCACTTTCTACTGTTCCTAAATTATTGTAAATTAAAGACCTGAGTGCCCAAGCACTTAGGTTTTGGGGGGGGGTTGTTTGGTTTTGTTTTCCTCTGTCTGATAGCAAATACAGTCTTATGTTAGCTCTGACCATCCAAAATGACAGATACTTGGATAGGTGTGCTGATGGATGGAATCAGTGTCTGCAGTGTGAATAACTCTGTTTCTCTCTTCAGATCTTGCATCTGGCAATTTTTTGTTCGATTTGTAACATACAAAGCAGCTTGTCTGGAATTTGGCCTTTTCCTCTTTTGAGATCAAATAATTTAAGCTTCAGAAAGAAGCATTCTCATGACATGTCTGGTGGTTCCTACAGGTGTTAATAGTGTCTGTATCAGTGTGCTGAGGGCATTAAAGCAATATCCTCCTTCAGATTTGAGATAGTTATTAAGGAAGAGGGAGCAAAAGCGGTTTCTGCAGAGCATGGTGATAGCAGCCCTGCAACTGCGACTCCTACAATGAACTGTAGAGATTTTGCATGTGCTTCTTTCTGTTAATTTTGTTTGTCAGGCACTCTAATTCTAACTAGAGCTAAGTAGTATTTGTGCTGTTGATCTTGATGAATCCAGTTGGCTTCAGCAGGAATCGTAGTGAACTTAAACCTGTGACTTTGATTTATGTATTTTGAGAGTGACCTGTCGTGTAGTTAATGACAAGTAGTGTGGAGACTCTGGGTTTTGAATTGAGCAGTGCTGTATGGTTAAGTCATATACTGAATTAGTCTGTTCTTTGTAGAGATCCTATTCATCAAGCTGGACTAGTAATTGCTACTTTGGCAAAGTGGAGAACAGAGGAACAGCGTGTTTGCATAAGGCATTATGTTTTGGTTTGCAAGTGAATATAAAAATAATGTTTTTAAGCTTTGAGGGCCTGCCCCTGCTATGATGGACATGGGGAGGCAAAATCAATCCTTTTGGAAGTATCACTGTATGTGTATTCCAAAATGTAATATGTCATACAACTGCTTAAACAAATACTGTTTTCAGTATTTGAGCTTGGCATAAGTACCCTTCATATGTTGTCGGATCAATTATGTTGTGATTTGCATATTAGTTAATATTTTTTTTACTGAAATATTTTTAGTGTGTATTGCAATAACACTTTGAAACTAGCAATATTGATGCCCCCTTCTTTGCATGGTGTTCTGGCCGTTTGAACTGCATTTACCTTCTCCATTCAAATGTGTGCACAATTTCAGTAGCCACTGCATTTTGTGGAAGACAGTGACCCCACCTTAGGTTCAGGGGATACATGAGGATTGGCTGTCATTCCCTGCCAAGGGAAGTTTGGGATCACCCCACTCCTCATGGGGGCTGGTGCCTGGTGGTGCTCCAGGTTCTCCAGCTGCCCCAAGCTGCAGCATCCCATAAAAGCTTGCAAGTTTTTCAAGGTGCTTTTTTTTGTTGTTATTTGGTTGGTTGGTTTTGGAGGGGGGACGATGTGGTCTTGCCCCCCACCCCAGTATTGCTATAAGAGACCTGTGTCCTTGAATTGCCCCTTTTTTTCTTATTCTGATAAATGTTGAAGTTCTACTGATCTTGTTCTTCAGCCCTCCCTTGTGTTTTGTTCATGTAACTTCACTACCAGGCTTCATTTCAGACTTTATTTTGTGTCCTCCAGTACTTTTTTGAAAAGCAAAGTGAGGCATGCAAATCCTGTAAAAGTAATCAAATATAAGCTATGTTTGCTAATAAGGCAACATACATCTGCCCAAAGTGTTCAATACTTGTCAGTGTGAAGTATTTTAGACTTGACAAACCAGTAATTTTAAAAGAAAAGGAGACATATGCCCACATATGTGGGCAAAAACTCAGAACTCCTATACAATATTTACATAGTAAAAAATTTTGTTAAAAGAAATCCTGCTTGAGTTTGGATACTACTTTTCCTATGCAAGTTTACTAGAGCAATATATATGTAGTGGGATAGAACCATGCCTCAAGTGTGGTGGAATCAGAGCATGATTTGTTCATTTTCTATGCTAACTTCTAGTTAAATTGAAAGGAGGTGAATGCCCTGCAGACAATAACATGTGCTCGTGTGCAACAGCTCTGTGGCAGGTGGAACATGCTAGTTAAATAATACACATTTGTTTTCAAATGTGTGACACTTTGGGTCGTTTTTTGAATTAAGTTCCTGGAGTCAGTGCTTATGATGTAGTTGTTTGGTGCATGCAAATAAATAATAATAAAAAAAAAACCAAACAGAAAAGGTCTCAAGCCGTTATGAAATAGTCATGGAAACCTTGAAAACATGATATGAGTGAAACGAGTGCTTAAATCAGGAGATATAAAGACCTAATGTTTGCTATCTTCAAAATATCCCATAATTTCTAAGTAAATGTTATGACAATAACATTTATTTAGACAGCAAGGGTTGACTGCACTGAACTTATCTCCTTTGCTGTGGAGAAAACATTCAACAGAATGAAAGAAAAACTTTTATGTGAATATAATATGGATCTTTTCTTATGTGCCGTGGCTTGTGGGCAGTAAGGGAAGGGCACAACTGTTCAGAGGATGCTCCAGAATGACAGAATTAGCCTTGAGTTTCAAATAAAGCTCAGTTTCCTCGTGAAAGTTATAATTCTGTAGTTTTTGAATAAGGGTGTTTATTTTCTCTTGTTGTATCTGCCTCCCTTTTTTTCTTCCCTCCTCACATGGTGGTACTCTGCTGTGAGTTTGTTGTGGCCATGGTTTTCTTACTGTAAGAAAAAAAGACTTAATTCATGGGAGTTTCTACCATGTGTGGACAAAAATAAGTGGAGACCTAAAAAGCCAAACCCACAAACAAATCCCTTTATATTAATATGTCAGGTGCTTATGAGTATCTGCTGTCCTGCACTGATGCCATAAATTAGCATTCCTACTTAGCTCTCCACGTACTTAATTTCCTTCAAAAAAACGTACACTAAAGAATTTTTAAAGGTATTTTGTGCAGTGGGAAGTTTTAAAGGATAGTTATGTTTTGAGTTTGTGAGAAGTAAAATTAGATGTAGATTGAAATTCCAAATCATAGCAATTGCCTAATGACCAGTAATTCTAAAACAGGCCAATTTTATTTGACTTTTCCAGGCAACTGCTCTTTGGCTTTACCAATTCTCGGATAAAATCAATTCTGTTGGCCAAAGTCAAAGGTGGTGGCTAAAATTAGAGCTTAGTTTGGAACCCCAACTATGAACAGGCCGCTGTCTGTCTGTAATTACTCTTAAGAGGATTGTGCCAGCTTTAGTAACAGTTAATTTTGTTGACATGTACATGATTTTTGTAATTTTTTTCTTTTATTTTTTATTTTAGTAGCACATCGGAGTTCTGTTTGTTGAAATTTTTGTAAGGTTTCATTTGGCTTGTGGGATGGAGCTTGGGAAATGTTTTGAGTTAAAATGTAGCTGTGTGTGATGCCCCTCCAGGGCAGACTGTGCCAGTGGTGTGGCACGGGGAGAGCAGCTCACTCTGGCCTTTGCAGTGTTGGTTGGCATCATATGTCGTGCTCTGGTCTCAAAGCTTTGGTGACCACCCTTCTTCAGTAGTTCTTCAGGGTAAAATCTCCTAGGCAGTGATGCCCTAATGAGGGCAACACGCAAACATCACAGTTGATGCCTTATTTCCTTTCCCTCTAATTTTGTATTCCATTTGTATGTATTCCTTTGCACTCTGTTCCAAGCACATTGTTCAGAAGGGAAATAATGAATTAGTGGCTTGTTGGGTAATCTCTCCATGTTGCATCACAAAGTGTGCCCCTGAAGTTTGCAAAGGTCATGCTTGTCACTGAGCTGGCTGGGGGCTGAAATTTCTTCTGCTGTCACAGGAAGGCATGTAGTAAATGGCATTTTACTAATATATGCAAACACATCCATATAAAAATGAAGATTCCTTTCCCCCATAAATGTGTTGAATAATGTTGATAATATCTTTGCCCTTCATCCCTTTAATTCAACTTTATTTGTATTGTTTGGGGGGTTTTGTGGGTTTTTTTAAGAAAAAAAAGAAAAAGAGAGACTGACCATCTGAAGATAAGGGTTTAAATGTCCTTTCACCCTAGTTTGTAACAACTTTTACTATATATCACACTTATTTACAATAGATAACATGGGGGAATAATTTTGTGGAGTTTACAGTCAGTCAATTGGGCATAATAAGTGAAATAAAAGAGAAGATGTAAAAGGAGGTCTGACTGAGAGTTGCATAGCCTGCAGTGAAAAATGAGTTTCCTTTTCCAAAAACAAAGTTATTAAGGGATCAGGTATGGTCATTATAACTGGCTAAATAAAGTGACATATTGGTGGGACAAGCAGGAAAAGGAAAGCATTCACTTGAAAAGGAAGGATGGAAGATACATAAAGAGTAACAAAGAGAGGAGAATGGGGTAGAAAGAGTCTCCTGAAGTGTTACCTGCAGACTCTGAAGTGTTTGGCTGAAGGACATCTGCCTTTCTCATACCTGAGTTGGTGGCTTAGTTCCTCTGGTTTTAAGGGTGAGTATGAATAGAATTATGGGAGAAAAAAAATGATCAATGTAAGACCTGTAGAATTGGGTGAAGAGGAGAGAGACAGTTTTTGAGATATCTGCAGTTTGACGGGATGTGAGCGGTTTTTACACCGATGATCACAAGGGGCACCACTTTCTCCTCTTAGAGGTGCCTTTGGAGGGAAAATGAAACTTTGTGTGCAAAGAGTGCTATTTTTCTGAAACGTGAATACCAGAAGTATGACTTTGGTTGAGGGTGTTAAGTAACCTTTAACATAAGAAGCCAGAAAGAAAAAAATGAGCAGTGGTGTGGCAGAGCCTAAACAGAACTTTAAATGAACGTATTCCACCACTGGTGTTGGAGCAGGGTGGAATGCACCATTCCTCCCCAAACATTTTCCTTCTTATGTCTACAGGCCTCCTTCAGAAGACTCTCAAATAAATAGCTGCAGTAGTGTGGCATAAATGAAACAGTAGGGTCTTTTTTTGCCAAAAATGAAGAACTTGGATGCCTTCTACCATGTACACTATGGGGGAGCAGCTGGAGCAGTAGGCATAAATTTAAAAAGAAAAAAAGAAAAAGAACGCTTCCCATCCCTGGAAGTGTTCAAGGCCAGGTTGGATGGGGCTTTGAGCAACCTGGTCTAGTGAAAGGTGTCCCTGCCCCAGGGCAGAGGAGTTGGAAGTAGATGATCTTTTAAGCACCTTCCAATCCAAACCATTTTATGATTTGATAAATTTACATAAAGGGGGAGATAATAAAATTGTCAAAGAATGAAGTGGTCACTGGAAGAGCAGTGTGGTTTGGGGTGGTTTTGTGGTGTTTGTGGTGGTTGGTTGGCTTGGGGTGGTTTTTTTAATTAATTTGTCTGGGGTTTTTTTGGCCAACTGTTAGTTTGATAGGGCAATGTACACATTTTTATTTCGATTAGCAGGTTGGTGGATGTTACAGCTGAAATTTGTGTGGGGGTCGGTGTTTGTGAGGTGGATTCACTGACACAGTTGGGAAGGGGAAGGAGCTTTCTGCCTTGTCCTTCTTAGCTGTCCCTGCAGTGTTGATATGCTGGCAGCACCAGCACACTTCCTAGGACTGCTTCAGGCGTGTCCTTACCTGGCCTTTTGTTGCTGTTTGCTTGCTCTGTTGTTTGGTAAAGTCACCCATCACTACCCACGTGCCCGAACTCAACGGTCCCTTCCTGTGGCCTTGCGCTCTTGACGCTGCACCTGCGCTCCACCAGCTCAACACTCTCATTTGAAGAGGACCCCAAAGAGGACGCTGCTGTCCTCCCACTCTGCTGCTGCTGCCTCAACTCAGCCACTGCCTAAACCAGCACTCGCTTTGTGGAGGGCGTGGGTTGTTCCACCGTTTGTGTCCAGGCTCTTCCAGTGAAGCAAACGGATTATCTCCCAGTGCACTCCAAAAGCATGTGTGCAGGAGTGAAGTTTACTGAAGGTCTGTGAACCGTGAAGACGTGCCTCAGAGGTCTCAATGGGACACGTGAATGAGTAGAAAACCAAGTTGGAAACAAGGTGTTAGGAAAACCTATTCAGTGCACGCAGTTGTTTCCCTGCAGTAGGGAGCACCTTCTCCTTCTCTTCTTGCAATCTTTTTCAAGTGTAGATCACTCATGTTAAATATATAGCTGGGAACATCTTGTGTTAAGTAGAGATATGAACCTGAACAGAAGAAGAGGTCAAGCGTGGAAATAAATTCCAGTCAGTACTGGATGATTGAGAAGTCCCTTTTCTCTCACTCCCTCTTGTTTGGAGAGGCGGTGCTCGAATTCACTTCAGAAATGAGGAGGAGAAAAGTACAGCTAGGGTTTCTTTTAAAGAAAAAAAAAACACCAAAACAAACAACAACTTCCTCTTTAAAGTCACATTAACATCTGGAAGTGGATGGCTCAACCCTGTAATCATTTGTGTCATCACATTACATTTTCTTGATCAGTGTATGGAATATTAAGTGTTGTGATGTCCCACATCATGCTTGAATTTTTATATAAATGTTCTTGCTGTTTAGGACACTAGTATATGACGGGTAAACAAACTATTTGAAATGGTTTAATAAAGCCTTATAGTTGGTACACTTAGTTCTGCGGACCGCCTTTGGAAAAGAAGATTGATTTCTCCATGAACCAAAGCCTCTTCCCAGTTCTCCGGTGCCTCAACGCACTTTGTGGTCACAGCAGCGAGCATGTTCTGGTTATCATTGGGTGGTTCAAAGATGCAACGCGGGTGTGACGTGCCCCTTTCACAGACCATAGCTCCGCAGCAAGCTGTATTTAGCCATATTGTGGATGTGTTTGAAGGGATTAGTAATAGATTTTTGGTTTTCTTTTTTTTTTTTTTTTCCTTGGAAGTCATCGGAAAGCAAAAGACTAAATCTATTTTGATTTCACTCGGGATAGATTAATGGGTGTCAAATGTTACACGATACTTGACATATCCACTGCTGTTAAGTTGGCCGTGGCAAAGGGATTACCCGATAATGAATCACCAAGCTCTTTAGCTGTTTAAAGGGAATCGTGCCACTTCCTTGCCCTGGTGGTACTCCCTTCCCTGCCCAGGACCTTCCTGTGACGGTGCGTGTTCGGGTGTGGAAAACTCCACGCAGATGTGCAAGCACCGGTTTGACAGCTTTGTGTTCGGCTTCTACCTTGCTAATTGTTTTCGTGGGATTATTCGGATTGTGTAGAAAGCTTTTTCCAAATCCCCTTTATTACCGAAGTTATTGTTGCCAGCAGGAATAAGATTAAAGGTGCTTAAGTCTGTAGAGTTGTTTCTAATTTGTACGTGTCATTTCAGTGGCATTTGAACAGAACTCTGTCTCTTCCCCTCCCTGCTCCCCTGTGGTACTGTGCTTGAGTTAGGGCTGAGAAGCCAAGCTATTGGAAGAAAATTCATTTTGTTCCCTAATTATTATGCTGGCACTCGGGAGATAATTTTTCCCTTCATGCACTGCCAATTAATATGCAAATGAGCTGATAAATATTTATACCGTGATTTAAATTATGCAGGGAGCGCTTTCAGTGTACTCTGCAAATGAATTGTTCATGGACTTCAAAGTGCTGGCTGCTGTGCTAACGAGAGGAGATTTGCATAAGGCCCTAATCAGGCGCATACTGATTAAGCTTCATTATGGAAACTGCCAGCTGCAATCTTTGTTTCTATTTTATTACAAAAAGGGGAACTTTTCACGCTTCAGTCGCCTTGACAATGTCAGACACAGCTAGTAGGAGAGACTAAAACTCCACACAGCAACTGAAGTTTCCCCGTTCAGTTGAAGATTGCTATGGTGTAACTGAAGTTGTATTTCTCCCCCCACCTCCCCACTCCCTTTCGTGCTCGGTCAGAGCAGTAGTGTAGATTTGATAGAAATTGCCATTCTCCCGTTCCTTGGACTATCTGAACCCGTAGAGGAGACCACAGCAATGCTGGACTGCAGCGACTACGTTCTAGGTGGGTACCAGCTCAGCTCTTTCTTACGGACACCGAGGCTGTGAGATTGACTATGCATAGAGGCTTAATCACATATGCAGAGGCTGGAGAGGGTATTTGGGAGGCTGGAGCTCACCAGTGAATCGGCAGCAAGTAGCTGCCTGCTAGATAGATAGCTAGATCTGTACCAGGGAAATACATGGCTTGTTTTTTGTTGTGTTTTTTTTTTTTTTTTTCCCCTCCCTCCTTTCCCTCGCTCCAGGAGAATTCGTTTCCACTGCACAGACTTGGATGATATTAATACAGACCTTTTGCTTTTAGGATTTCAATCTGAGAAGCATTTGGCTTCTAACAAACGCTGGACTTGACTTGCATGTCCCTGTGTTATGAATTTTAAAGCATTAAAATGAATGAGAGGGAGCCTCAGTCTCAAAGAATTTAGCAACTGTATTGAGCCATTCCACAACAGAATGCATGTTATGTCTGTGTATTTTTAATATAGCAAGGTTCTTCGTGCGTAATAGAAAATAAGGTGGAGTGCACAGTGGTTACCATTGATACCGTGGCAAAGCTGTGCTTAAGGTTACTGGGATAATATATTTCCTGCGCCGAGATTCCACCAGGGCTGCAGAACAGACATGCCATAATTTCTTCTCCATGTCTTCTAAAGTTATTTATAGTAATGGATCATCCCAATTTTACAATAGGTTGTATTTATTTTCAAGGCTTTTTCCACAAAGCTCAATGTGTGTGTGTGTGTATGTATATATATATTTATTATTCTTTTAGTTCCATCATGTAAGTTCAGGTGAGAACTTATATGTCAAAGAAAAAGAATATATTTTTGAATGGTAAATTTTAAAGCAGACACATGAATATGTTTGTTTCTGAATATGATGTGTTTTTTTAAAAAATTAATTTCTAAGCAATTCTTGGCGTGTTTTCACTCACATTAAACTTTGGTTTTTCCGTGCACGTCAGTGAATCATTTATTCCTGGTGCTGATGGAGCATTAGGCAGTTTCACTTTGATGGGTGAAAGGAAACAGTTAATGGCAATATAACCATGTTAAGATTTTCGGTGTTTTACCAGCTGGGTACAGTCTCTGATACTCCAGGTTGGTCCAGTGTCCGCTGCTTCTTTCTCCTGAATGCCTTTGGGAACGTTCCTGAGGGTGTGTGAGAGCCTGGCACGGCACTGCCTGGCGACACCTCAGCCCTGCCAGCAGAGTAGCTGTACGGAATGTATTCGCTCCTGAGAGTTTGATTTCAATCATGCACCTGCTGCTTTCGATCCTTCCTTCCGTGGAGTTTGTTTTTTAGATAATGTTGGCAGAAGTTGTAGCCCAGGGCCTTTATTTAAAACCCGAGCAAGATCTAAAGGAAGAAGAAAAGGTGAAGGCATTAAGGTTTGGGGTTTTTTTTTTTAGCCCACTTCATTTGTTTATTCTTTTACCTTTAAAGCAGAAATTGTATGAGCATGCATAAACCAAATAGCCTTTTTATTTGACATATAATGAGTCCGTAGGTTCAGTATCCCGCGGATATGAGTCTGTTTTGCTGGTAGCAGTTTTGTGCTTCAGATGTATGTCCTACCATTTGCAATGGAAATAGCGCCATTGTTCTTGATGCTTTACATGCAGAAGGCCCACAGATTGAACAAGAAGTAGTCAGCTGGTGAAATAATGGATGCTATCCTTCGTTTGAACCTGAGCACTACCAGAAAGATGTTTCTTCTTCCAACTTGCTGCTTTTTTGCAATAGGAACATTTGAGGTCTTTGTTAAGGACGGATCTTTACAATACAATATTCCTCATCTAGACAAGCTTTTAGTAGATAAGTAGTTGTATATGCCTAGTACTAGAAAACACTGGAAACCTTTTCTAAAAGGGTTCATTTTGCAGCACAGTCTGACAGAAAAACGTCTTGGCTTGCTTTATGGAAGGAGGTCTCTACAGTGATAACTTGGTGTAACTGAGCAAACTTGCTCATCATGCAGGAAGGCTCCTTGTAGGAGCCTCCTCGTACAGACAGAACAGTCACTACCTTGCTTCGAGTTCTGTGCACAGGACACCTGTGTCCCCTCCTCTGGGTTTCTACCATTAGTATCCTGCACTGCAGCTCCAATACTTCAGTTTCTCCAACAAACCAGCAACAGAAGGCCCTGTGTTGTTTTTCTTGCATAAGTTTTCTGAAGTGACTCAAGGAATGGATCCCATGCTGTTGAGAGACACCCTGCTCAGCCTATGCTCTTCCATTTTGTGGTCAGTTGTATAGTGAGTTCAGGCCACCCCTCTGCTCTGGGCTTAAAAATGTGCATCCTACATCCAGTAGCACCATAAGTTAGCCCAGTTTCCACAACCAAATGTATTTCACTTGAAAGTGCTTTTGCTCATCTTCCTGTTGGATGGGGCTCTTGATGTTTGCATCAAAAGCAGAGATTCTCCTTCAGTGCTCTCTAAACATAAACTACTTTCAGTAGCCCTCTCTGTGTAAAAGAATGAACTAATGCTGTTTATCAAATGCACGTTGCCTGTAATCATTCCAAATAAATGTGCTGTTGCCACAAGACTAAACTCAATTTAAGGTATATGCAATGTTTAGATAGAAATGTACTTTGTATTTATTTTGCACACAGATCTATCTGCAGAGATAGAGAGGGCTGTGTCAACAGCAAACATTTCTGTACAGTCAGTAGAACCCATGTTCTGCTTCTGGAGTGTGGATCATGCTATCCAAATATAGAAAATGACAAAATAAGGAACCTGGAAGCAAAAGGTTCTGCACCAGCAACCTTAGCACAGTTCTGTCTTTCCAGACTGAAGTCACAGCTTGAATGTGCTAAGCAGAGGTTGTGAAAAACGGGGCAAAACTTGCAGCTTCTTGCTGAAGTGTGGGCCAGCAGTGCTTAACTGCAAAGTTTCTCCTCACTCTCTCTCTCAAAAAGCAGTTTAACGCATCTGCCTTTATACTAAGAGTAACACTGATAGTTCAGATCTCTTACACGTGGCTGAACATTTGAAAGATTTAAGGATAGGCATAGGAACTTTCTGAGAAGAGTTGAGGCTCTGGAGAGGATGTGTTAACTTGTGAGGGGAAGTTTTCTGCTTGTTTCAGGCCTCTGGGTTTTCAAGGCTCTACTGGGTTCAACTGCCACGGTTGTTTATGTGGAAAATTATAATGGTTTTCAAAACATTGATCACGGAATCACAGAATAGTTTAGGTTGGAAAAAGATCATCTAGTTCCAACCCTTAAACCCGTGCCAAAGGCAGGGATACATTCCACTAGACCAGGTTGCTCAAACCCCCATCCAACCTGGCCTCAAACTCTTCCAGGACTGTGGCATCCACACTGTCTCTGGGCAAGGCTGTTCCTGTGCCTAACCACCCTCTCATCCTAATAGCCAGTCCAAACCTGCCCTCTTCCAGTTTAAAGCCATTCTCCCTTGTCCTGTCACTACATGCTACTGTAGAAGTCCCTCTCCAGCTCTCTTGTAGGCTCCCTTTAGTTACTGGGGGGCTGCTGTAAGGTCTTCCTGAGCCTTCTCTTCTCCAGGTAGAACAACACCAACTCTGTCTGTCCCCGTAGCAGAGGTGCTCCATCCCTTTACCCAGCTTGGTGGCCTCCCCTGGACTTGCTCCAATAGGTCCACGTCCTTCCTGGGCACTGGTGTCTCTGGGAAGTAGCAGGTGATGGTACATGGCCATAGTGCATCTTCTCATTCCCAGCTTTCACAGACTGCCAAACAGTGAAGGGTCTGGGCATTCTTGGGACTGTCTGGGGTGGGGGGAAAGATGCAGCAGTTAGTGCTGTTACTGTATTCTTCTTCAGTCCATTGGTGTTTTGGAAACCACTGCTTTGATGAAAGTACATGGCAGAGGTAACCTTTTAAACACCTTGCAAGAGAATATCCTGGAATAAACGGTTCATTTTAAGCTCCTTGAACTTGATTTTAGCTCGTTATGGGAATGGAAGAATGGGCTTAAGGATTTGCTTACACTTTATTTTATGATCTGGTCTGTCTTGAGGTTCTGTTTGTAATTTTGGTTTGTGATAATGTGGCTCAGTGGGGTCAGTAGCAAGGAATGAGGAGGTAATAAGCTGGAAAGCTGATGCTGTATACAGGACATCTGTATAGATTCCTTTATGAGGGAACTATATTCTCTGTCTGCTGTCTGGAGAGGCCCTCTGCATTGCACTACATTCAGCTGACAGGCTTTGAAACCAAGAACAGACTTTGCAATAGACTCATCCAGAGGGAGGTAGAAAATGGGTTGGTTTATACCTATGTGGTTTTGCATGAATATATAGGGAATATAAAATAACTTAGTGTCAGTGACATTCCAGTAAAACAGAAATGCAGTATTAGAAAAATGGCATCCATTTAATTGTAGTGACTGAATTTCCTTTCTGTTATCAGGGTGGGGTGGGGAGAACAAACACAAGAATAATGAAGGCCATGGTGGTCAGACTTCACATTTTTGAATCTTGGTGTAGTCATTATTCCTTCCTCCTCCCCCTCCTTTTTTTTTTTCTGTGACTTTCATTGTATTGAAAATTAAGTTCCTACCTATCATTGCCCTCCAGCATGCTGTCATTTCTTCCCTTAATACCACCTTTTCACGTATGGGAATAATGACATAGAAAATTTTGAAACAATATTTATCTGGAAGATTTGGTGTTGTGTTCTAATTCTGGTTGCTCTTTTTGTGTTATAATCTGAATTAGGGTAAAGTACATAGCAAATTTCTGATGTTCTGTACTTCCCCTAGGCAAAAAGATATTAATAGATTTGGGGTTTTTTTTGCTGTATTGGTTTATCTTTATTTCTGTTTTAATGCAGACTCAAGAATGAACAATCCGTCAGAAACCAGTAAACCATCAATGGAGAGTGGGGACGGGAACACAGGTAAGAAATGATGAATTGGTGCACAGATATTTTCTGGTGGAATTGAATGAATATGAAAAGCCAAATTTCTTTACCAGCTTACTGGGATAAAAAAATACCAAACCAAAAAAAAAACCCCAAACTCCACACCCACTGTTTTTAGAGACTTGGGAACACTTTTGTCATTAACCATACTGCATTGGAGCACTACCCACACAATCTTAGAGTCCCCTTCCCCCTTTTTCTATCTGTAATGTTTATGATACTACAGAAGGCCTGGTGGCACTAGCTCTCCATAAGTAGTCTCGGTTTTTTCCTGGCAGAACAGACCTTCGGCACTTCTAACTTTGTCGTTTATTTTTGGGTTGAAGTTTTCCCTGGCAGGTGTGGGCCACTACCTGATCTTGTTTCCATTTCAGATTTCATTCAAGCTGTCACAACAGTTCTCAAGAACAAGTGAAAGGGAGAAAGCCTAATTTCTCAACATTAAAAAAGAAAGTTGCCCAGCCTTTCTGTAAGTTCCTTGTGTGTTAGAACAGAACCTTGAAATTTGGTCAAATTTAGCCTTTGTGCCAGGACCAGTGTGCCTTTTGGTGCATCCTTAAGATGTGACCAAGTTCTAAGCCATTGGAGAGGGTTGTTAAGCCTCTGTAGCTTAAGCATTCTATCTTATGCTTTAATTCCTTTCTGGAAGTAATTTAATGTTCACTTTGGAAGCAAGAGGAATGACACTTCTGAATGGAAAGTAAATAGTTTAACCTGACTCAGAATCTTTTCTGAGCTCAGAACAGCGTTTGGGAAGAGAAAATTTTAATGACAGGGAACTTGTTGCTTTGAGAGAAGTCTGGTTACCTTGTATGAGGGAATATTATTTTTCCTTCTCATGGTTCAGTAATAAGAGTTTTATTTTAAACTCTGGAGTTGTGAGGAAATTAACACTATTTTTCATTCTATACCACTGTCTCCTAATTCTTTGTGCAAGGCTTTAGTGCAGCTGAGAGTGACTGAATGTTCCCAGTACTGGTCCGAGAGGCTGGATGTTTTCTGCCAATGCACGGGGTCAGTCCAAAGGAATTCTGCCTGCTTATTAATGTGTGTTTTGTCACTGGCTTCTCAGGTTTTATAATTGCCACTGTATTTTTAGTAGGAGAGGTATCAATTCTTTCTGTGCGCAAAAGTGTTTTGTTATGTATTTAATACTGGTTTAGGGTGATATAAAACCGTATTTCCAAAACATATGGACTGTAAATATTTCATGATCATAAACAGCATCAAGAGAACAATGATTTTTAAATATCCCTGTAGACTCCTTGTAGCTGGAGGTTGTGTGTAAACTCCTGAGAAAATTCAGATTTCCTCCTCTGTATGACCACAGTTCCCAGCATATGTTTTCTCCAGAGTGCATTCCCAACACTCTTCCCTCAGTGCAGCCTTAACCAGCAGTTTGACCTAAACTGAGCTGTTAGGAGGAGGATTTGCTTTATTCAAAGGTAGTCCTTAAAAATAAATCCATTATTGTGAAAGCACTGCACCTGCTTCTGCAGAACCCTGACTCGGCTCTCCAAGGCAAATATTTCATCATTGTGGAGGTGGGGGTCATGACATAGAATGGATGGATTGTAAAGCTGCATGTAGGTCCTTTCATGTTAAAAGGGGATACAATGTCTATATTTTTTTATACTCTAATACTAAGGTTAGTTATTACAAAAGTTTGACTCATATTGGCGTTTGGAACTTTGGAACATTGCTTCTGTAGTTTAAATGTTACCAGTCTTTCCTTTCAGTTTTGTACCCTGATTGTTTAAATTATGTGAACTAAAATAATCTAGAATTTTTGAGCACCCTTTGTTCTCCAGTCATTGTTTCGTTTTTAAATACAGAGTTCATAAACCATTGGAGATAGTGACTGATGGCATTTTGATGTTCTTTGGGAGCTCGAGCATCAGTTTTATTAGTCAATGGCAGATGTTAGACCCTGAAAGGAATACTCACAGAATGTAATTTTAGGCTTCTGATCAGGGTGCTTAGATTATGGTTCTGGACTCAGTGCATCCTTAGTGGGAAAAAAAAGTCAACTTTCAGCTCAGATGCTGAGGAACTGGGAGTGCCATCGATTTTTCTTCAGTGCCTGTGCTCCCCAGACGTGCTCCCCAGACAATGTGTGAAGATGATTTTTATAAACACTCAGAGTTCTTATTTTTATAACTTCCTGCAACTGCCTGTTTTCCAGTGACATTTGTAAATCACTTGAGTCTGTTGTGCAAACACTACTAGTCTATCTTTTAAACCTCAATGGATGTTTGTTTGGGTCATTCCTGTTTTAAACTGTAGTGAGATGATGCAACTTGAAAATTTTAAGAGAGATTACTCTAGGGCATGCATTTCCATTTGGCAGAGCTAGTGTTCTCAGGAAAAAACAGTTGCCACTGGTAAAGATGACAACATCAGTATTTTTCTGACCTAACAACTAAGTTTCATGGAGTTAAACTAGGATTTTGTGTTTTGAGTTCTGACTATTTAGGGACCATAGTAAAGTCCCCTAAATATGTTGGACACAATAGAGTGCCTGAAATAGATTATAACTTTAAAATCTTTGTGCTAGCTGGACTTCCCTTTTAAACATCTGAAAAAGCAACCCATATTTCAGATCACTTAAGAACAACAACAAAAAAATGAGTACAAGAGTTGTTGGATGGCTGTTTCCTCAAGAACGTGAATTGATCCATCGGTCATCAGTATTGTAGAGTTACAGAAATCTTTTCCAGTCTTGCAGTTGTGGGTGGACAGTCTATGTAGTAGCTACTGGAAAAAAAAGAGAAGTAAGAAGAATGTCTTACAGTAAATGGATAGTCTTTGGATGTCCTTTTTTATAGGCTGCAGCATAAAATTTTCCAAAACATCTCAACCTTTCTGTTTGTTTAATGCACCTTCTCTTTTAAAAACTGTGTGAATGCAGCACTATGAAAGCCAAGGTTATAATGACTATGGAAACTGTAGTATTATGACATGTGTTGACATAGCAGCAAAATAATAGTTTTTGTAAGTGTAGTATTTGGAAGGATTTTAAAGGCTCTTGTTTGCATTACTTCATTTCCAGAGACTGATTTTTCCGGTTTCCATAAGAAGGAAGTCTATAGGAGAGGGATCATAAAATATTCTTCAATTGCTAAAATTCCGGGCAAATATTAATGCTAAACTTCTTATTAGTAAATGTGGACAAGGAATCAACAATTCCTGAGCATTGGGGGTATCTCTCTCTCTCGACACATGCAGAGAGTTGGAGATCCAGCTGGGGAGATGTACTGGTGGTGCTGGGAGATGTCCCCCAGAGCATGATACACATCCTCACACCAGTCAGCTTTCAAATCTTCCTTCTTCTTCCTTCCTTTCCCTTTCTGAGTTCTTTCTTGGACCTTACTCCACATTTCCCCAGACCTGGAGTTCCTCACTCCTCTTCCTTTCTTATGCAATTTGCAAACTCAGGCTGAAGTCTGATGATTATGTTCTTGAATTCTGAGAGTCAAGTTGTTCCCCTGACTGCAGGTGCAATGTTACCTTGCCTACTCCACTTTCTCATGCCTTTACCCTCCAAGATGGCATAAACTAATCCATGTTCAGGGTGTCCTGGTACTTAGTGTTCTGTTCCTTTCTCTGGAGAGGCACTGTGTTAGTCTCCATCCAAACCACCTCTGTGAAGTAGTTAAGCACATGACTGAATTTATGCCAGAATTTAAATGTGCTTAAGTTGCATTGGACCTCGACTATAAGGGTGAAATTTCATCCTACAGTTTGACTCAGTCTCAACAGCTTGCTGAGGGTGCAGCACTCAAAACAAAACAAACTACTTAGAACTACCAGAAAGGGCAGGGCAGCGACAATGTAGTTGGAACAAGAAGAAAGTAGGGATGGGACATGGAGAGATCCACTCCTTTCGAGTAGGAGATGGAAGATACATGAATACTTGGGATTGTTAAAACCCCAGTGCCTGTGATTGCATCTGCTGTGTCCATTAATCATCGTGGCTTTTTGTATTGAACTCTTATCTTGAACAAAAGTGGCATTTTGGTCTTTCCATGTCCTTAGAATGTGCTGAGCTTCTGCTTCTGACAGCTCTCTTTTCCAGCTCCTTATCACATTTCTAGATTTCTTGGATTCCACAGGAGTGGCATCACATCCTTATCAATACCTTAAAAACAAGGCCTCTTACATGCTGGACTCACTTTATTTTCCTTTCTGATCTTCAGAAGCCATAGGCATCCTGTAATAAATGCAAGCAACCCGGGTAGCATTCCTTCCAAAACTAAAGCTTCACCCAAAGGGGAGGGAATGCTGTACTTCCAAATGCCAAAGAAAGTTTAAGAGGCAAGTACAGGAGAGGGTGAACAGGTGTAGTGTGGGGTTTTTTTTTTACTCTGAGTTTGGTTTTGGGAGGCCTCAGAAGAGGGAGTCGAAGTCTTTCAAGATTGAATTCAAAGAAAATGTTGGGCACTCTCAGTGCCCAGCTAAATTCTTTATTGAGACCCATGGAGATTTTAAGCTCAGTCTTGGAGCTTGCCTTGTTCAAAACTGTCACGTAGGAGGCTCATTTCAGGTTTCCATATTAAGGGTCAGCAGGAGTGCTAAGTGGAGCATTTTTTCTGCGCACGTGCTCAGGGCTGTTCTTTTAATATGGTGTCGTGATTTGAGGCTCCTTTTGGAAGACAGTTAACTAGAACAGCTTCACCTATTTACTTAAGGTGAGGCTTCCAGCCAGTCCTCTCAGAAACAGGTAATTTTTGTAACCCCTGCAAGTTTCCAGTTGGAATAAGGAGTATCTGCCTTGCAGTAGGTTTTCTTATCTGGTTTCTTTTTGTACTTTGGAGTCCCTGGCTATACACTGAAAACTAATTCAAAGCTTCTGCTTAAAAGGGGAGGTGGTAGGTTGTTTCCTTTGAATTACAGTAGCTGTTTGTCAGGAATTATTTTTATATATTTATCCAATCATCTTTCCATTCCCTTTGGCCTTCTGCATGAAGAGAATTCTGCAGTTTGCTGGAAAGAATGAAAATAGATGAGATTCTTCTAGCTCTTTCCAGCAGACCTTTTTTATCTACCTTTCTTTAGAGAAAGGCAAACAAGTTGCATTCATTCAGGATCAATTCAGGCTAGTAATAGTCCTTCCATTCATTTTTAATTGGAATTTTAAACTCAAAATAATTTTACGTAGTTTAAAGTTGGAATATTTTTAACACGTATGTCTCCTAAGTTTCTAAACCTTGGCCCAAAGCACAGAGTTGAAAACTTGAGAGTAGACCAACTCTCCTCCCACAACACCTCCACCAAAGATGCATCAAAGGGCCACCTTTGTATATCTTACATGGATGCCAGACTATCTCTGTTGTGTCTGTATTTAATTGAACAGTGAGTCAGTCTTTGGAAATGTTATCTGTGTTAAGCTGTTTGTAGGTCAAAATAGCAATGTAAAATACTGGGTAGTCTATTTTACTAATCACATTTTATGCCTGCTTGCTTTTGCAGATGTTTCTAAGGAATAGCAACCCCCTGTTGTTGTTTAACAACTGTGACTCTTTTGCTTAGTAGATAACCTAGATTTTTATGGCAAAGAATGTGGATGATGGAAGGAATTTTGAAGTAGGAGTCGGCTGAACACCTGTCCACAGACACTGAACAAAATCTGATCGTCATGAAAAGTAAACATGCAAGTCTAAAGCTGGTTTTGCTTCATTTCAGTCATGCAATTTTAAAGATTGCATCATCTGTTCTAGAAATTCCACGCAGCCTGATACACTTGGAGTCTCCCTTCTCATTATTAGCCATTGTGGGTAGTAACACCCAACACACAAACCCACTTTTTTTGATAATTGCTAATGTTGATCTTATCATCTCCCCACAGAATGATTCTTAAAAGTTTGCATTTATAGTACCTCTTGGCAGAAGAGAATTCTGTGGTAGTGTCTTGTGGAAAAAATGTTGGGTATTTTTCTTTCCCTTCTCAGAGCCAGATTATTTTGGGCTAGTTTAGGGGTTTTAATGTTTCTTGAACTGTTTAGGAAGAAATCTTCAAAAATGTAGGAAAGTCATCAGGTTTTGGTTATATGAAAGGGAGTGAAAACAGAAGCAAGCCTAGGCAGTTTTCTTACCTAATGAGAGCTTTGCACAAATTTTGACAGAAACGTGGAGGTATCTTTTATCAAAAGAGTAAAACTGTGACCCATAACTGCTATGTATATTTGGAACCTCTATTTTCGTCAAGTATTATTTTACCTGTCTTTAATGAAAGGTGACTTGATATGAACCTTGCTGTTGGCATGTTCTGAATTTGAAGATAGTTTTCAGTTGCTGATTAGAGAGTGCATGGAGAAGGGAAACACAGTTTAATCTCAGCAGTGTGCACTCATTTGGTTCTCAAACCTTGTAGACAATGATGGGGTGATAGTGCAGATAGAAACACAGATCACAGAATTATTTAGGCTGGAAAAGAACTTTAAGATCATCAAACTCAACTGTTAACCTGGCACTGCCAAGTCCACCAGTAAACTGTGTCCCTAAACGCCACATCGCCACATCTTTTAAGCATCTCCAGGGTGCACAAAGTAGGTAAGGTAATAGAGGCTGAGGAAAATACAATGTTGATTTTGTTCAGCTGACAAATGCTCCATTACCAAAGCTGGGTCACTGCTTCCTCAACCCCCTTTCAGCAAAAAATTCAATTCTTGTTACTCTCGGAGTATTTTTCTACGACGTAGTATTGAGAGAACAGCAGGAAACTTAGGCGTATTAATTCTTCATTTGCTTCTCAAAAGTAATAATTAATAGTTTTTAACCTCTCTCTTCCTCCAGGCACGCAAACAAATGGCCTGGACTTTCAAAAGCAGCCTGTGCCTGTCGGAGGAGCAATCTCTACAGCCCAGGCCCAGGCCTTCCTTGGGCACCTTCATCAGGTAAGGGAAGATCCGTTTCAAAGCAGGGGAGGCTCAGACAGCTGCAAATGCAGCTGCCCTTGGTTGTGCCTTGTTCTCTCTTTCTGTGAATGACAGGGGGTCATGTAATGGAACATAGGGGTAGACCATGTGCTTAAATAGCACGGATGGGACAAAGTTCTTACCGTGGCACTCACTGCAGTGCATTGGGCTGCAGAATATGTCAAGACGGGGTGGGACCTATCTGAGAGAACTACAAATCTTGGGGACTTGAGGATGCCTAAACTTTGTGGTGTGTGTTTTTGAAGGATTTTTTTTCAGTTGTTGTTGATTGGGGTTTTTTTGGGGTTTGTTTGGTTTTTTTAACCTTAATAGAGATACCAAATTGAAAGGCAAGGTAAAATTTAATCTTTTTGGGAAAGGCTTGTATCGGCCCAACAGCTGCCAAGGTTCTGAAACTGTCACTGTCTAGTTAAAAGTGAGAATTGGTGCTGAATGGTAGTCAGCACTACGCTTTGCCCTTGCACATTAACTAGAAAGAAAGTTGATCATACTTACGAAGCATATATGGTTTGCGAGTTGTTTTTTTTTTTCTTAAAGTTATTTCAATGACCTGTTTGTCAGATGATATTCAGACTTCTAATACTATCCCTCTGTTCTGCTGCTGCTGCTGTGTTTAGGGAATCAAAGTTGAATTTCAGATGTAGGCTGAAGCAAAGTGGGGCATCCCTAGGTGAAGAGAAGTATAAGGGGCATTTTTGTAGGTTTTTTTTTTTTTATCTGTTCGCACTTGATGTATGAAAACAAATGTCCTAATTTCTTTCCCTTCCTCAGCACCAAGTTTAAACTTTAAAATACTGTACCTAATTGGATGACCTTGAATGTTTGAGGTCTGAGGTTGCACAGTTATTGTGGTATAATTGAAGTACTGAAGCTTTTATGCCCTCTTTTAAGAGCTCTGAAACTGCCGTTTTATTGTATGGAACATTCCACACGTCTTGTCACATAATTGCAATTTTCCTAGTAGATTGGTTTATGTAGGACCTGGGGAGTGCCACTGTTTGAATTTGCTGAACCAATAGGCTGTTGTAGGGTGCCTTTCTGTGGAGGGAAGGTGACTAGTTTTCATGGGTTGCCAGTGTGTGTTTAACATGGAGACACAGAGCTGCTCTGCAGAATTTTGTGTGTTTGTTTTACTCTTCGTTTTGTTATAATAGATCGACCCAGGACAGTAATTGTGTTTAGCACAGTGCTTTATCCTGCTTTGGAAATGTATGTATTTAAACAGTTGTCAGGTTCTTTATAACTTCGTGTTTGATAAGGTGTGATTCATTTCTTGAAACTGGTTCAAAGGGAAATCTCAGGTATTCTTTTATTCACCTGCAGGTGTGTGGGGATCTATTGTCAAACTGTCCTCTGCTGGTGTGGCTGCTCTTAGTGGGGTGTTATTCAACCTTAACACACAGTGCTTTCCTCTAGACTAATGCAGAATGTTAGGCTGTAGACAGCATTCAGGAACAGTTTAATTTCTAATTTGAAAATGTTGGTTGTGTGGTGAATGGGGTGTCCAAATTGCATTCAGAGAGATTTTCAGGACTATGTTGACTGTACCTGAGATACATTTGTGGTGTTTTATGTGTGTTTTCTGTCATTTTAATGTATTATTTCTGAGTATATTTTTTTGGATGGCAGGCTGGTGGTGTTTAGGTTATTCTCTGCTGTTAATCCATGTTAAAAGCTGACATTACATCAACTGTGTCAAACTATATTTTGCTTGTGATGAGGAGGGGCTTTTCTGAGAGTGTTTGCTTAGATGTAGAACATGCTTAGTAAGTCTGGTACCTTCATTTAGAGAGGCAGGAAATATTTCCAAGGTGACTTTTAAGGGTCGCCTGTTCAAATATTCAGTTATTAATTTCGTGTACTGCAGTTTTTCCCATGCTTGAAAATGTGTACTCTTTATGTGGGGACATCATTTTACAGAGGCAAGAGTGCTACATTTTGCTTTGCTTTATTGTATCCTCACATGTTGCCTTGTTTTCAAATGAGCAGCGGTTTTCAAACATGGCCAGAGACAGAATTCTCTACAGGCTGTAACTCTGACCTTTGAAAGTGTTGGTAATTAATTACATAGCATTCCTTCTTTATAACTAGGAGTGCTGGTAGAAACAAGGCAAGACTGATTAAAATGGTCTTGAGTTAATGAAAATACAGTGTTTGTCGTACAGAGAAAATCCTTATTAGAGATAAAATAACACTTTTAAAAAATCTCACTTTCTGAAGCATCTGTTTTTCTTCACTGCTAACCCACAAGACCTTCTTTGGACCTGTTAATCACAAACACTGGATTCAAGTTTTAAGTATACCTGGATCAATACAACCTTTGTAAAGTGTCTCTGGTCCTCTGTGTTGAGATCTTCTTTTCAGTGGCTGAGGACTGGAAATACTTGAACAGGTTGATTTGAGGGAGAGTGTTTATGCTCTGGGTTCTGTGCTGTGCAGGTGATTGCTCCTCTGTCATGTAAGAAAGTGGGGGAATGCAGTGTTGGGGTAAGACCCATCCTGAAATATGGGTAGGATGGTGATGACTAGAGCTTAATGGCCTCCCTTGGAGCCTGGATTTTTCGAACAGGAATAGGACTAGGTAGCCTGTCCACCCAATATGCTCTGTTTCAGATTTATTCATGATAATATCTAGATCCCTAGGCAGGAATACCTTCTGCAAGAGGTAGACAAATGACACTTGTGGAAGTGCCTTATAGATTTTTTTCAACCTGGAGCCCAACTCCTGTTTCACTGATTCAGGTGTTAAAAGGGCATGCAGTGTTCTTGTTGGGACATGGGTGGGGAGATGGTTCTTTTTACATTGTTAGTTTTCTGTGGATTCTACATTATTTCATTTCCATTTTTGCACTGTTGTAGGTCCAGCTCGCTGGAACAAGTTTACAGGCTGCTGCTCAGTCCTTAAATGTACAGGTAAAGACAGTTACCTTCTGCTGCTTGTCCTTCTCTCATCCCGAAGAGCATCCTGGTCCCATTAGAGATAGTTTTTAACCTATAATATGTTACTCTGTGTTTTCAGTCCGACTGGTTTTGCAAGTGATAGGTATGAAGGAACAATGGTTTTACAGCTGTAAATCAGGTTCAGGGTAGTCAGCATTCAGACACTGGAGTTGTTTAAGACGTGCAGCAATCATAACTTAATGCTGAATTTCAGTCAGGTGTCATGTCATGAAAACTATGAAAATCCAGGCATATTTCATGTTCTTTCATTTATTCACTTATTTTAAACATATCAAGTATTACTCTGCGATTTTTCTGGTACCTGAATATGGGACTATAACGTAACATTAACTATATAAGGTGGCAGACTTAGATTGCTTCTGTAAATAACACAAAGTGATATCAAAATAAGTCAGAGTAATTGTTGTTTAATAATGTACGTGAGACAACAAAGCTTTCAAACTTTTTTATGATGCTGAACACTTCAGTGTATCAGTTAATGTTCCACTTCCTCTCAGTACTATATTAAAGGGGCAAGGGATGCAGTTTTATTGAAGACTGGTTTCAGTATTGCTTGTTATTAAAGAATGTAGGTAGTGCATTACATGAAATGCAATAGAATGTGGACCCACTTATACATAATAACAATTTGGAAAGAAGAGGAGGTATAGTGACCTTCCTTTCTAAGAGGAAGGAGGCAGAAAATTGCCTTGGTTGCCATGGTAAACTTCCATCCCTGAGAGAGATGTTGGCAAACAGGCTGTATCTCCAGTGCAGAATGTTTACAGTCCTGCGCTGTAATTATCACTCAATGACTGGCAGAATTAATCAGAGCCTTTATGTTAATTAGCCCGCTCTGCAGTCCCCAAAACAGGTGGTGGAAAATATGCAAATCTATGCAGAATTTTAATGTTCTGCATAACCAGTTTTAATTATCATAAAACTCTCTCCCCCTCTTCATGCACTGGCGTTTCCTCCCTCATGTCTTCACAATTTCTTGTGTTTAAAAAAACAAACAACCAAACCACGGAAATAAATCAAAATAAACTCAAATCTTTTTAAATAAAGCAGCATTAATAAATAAATAGAATAAATGCTAAACTTTGATTATTTAAAAGCACTTTATGTATTATGTATTTTGCTGTCGGTGGATAAATCTGTGAGGATTTTTCAAAAGCAGTCCCATATAAACCAACAGTATGATGACTTAGAGGTACAGGATGCAGATAATGGAAACAAAATCTCCTTTCCCTGGTTCCATTGTTCAGGATTTTAGGCAATGAATAATTTTAACAGCCCTCTCTTTCTTTATGGTGGGAGGTAGCGTCAGCTTTGCGTGAGATGAGATGGGACCTGAAAATAACGTCAAAGAGTTACACAGGACCAGAGAGTCTCTCTGTTTTGTTTAAACTGCATTACCTACAGACATGTTTGAGCAATCGTGGCTGAGATGGTGGGCACACAGAGCCATTGCTTAAACACACTCTTAAAATAAACCCAAGGGCTTTTTGTATGCAGATGAAAGATTTTTATTGTGCGGTGTTGAGATAGCAGTGTGTTATACATTAACATCTGTTTTACACTATAAAGAGTTGTATTTTTTTTTTGACTAGTCTAAATCTAATGAAGAATCTGGGGACTCTCAGCAGCCAAGCCAGCCTTCCCAGCAGCCTTCAGTGCAGGCGGCCATACCCCAGACCCAGCTCATGCTGGCCGGAGGACAGATCACTGGGGTAAGGTTTACCCAGGTTTACTGCAGTCAGCCTCCTGATGGCAGTATCACAGGGCCTGGCAGTGAAGGGGATTGTCATTAACATAGGAAGAAACTTCAGGGAAAGTGGGGACAGAAGGTATCTTCCTAGAAAAATAAGCAGACTTTAATATTTGGGGTTTGTTGCAATAGTATTTGCTTCCAGACAACAACAACAACAAAGAATTGTTTCTCTCTGTTCTCGGTACCCGTCTTGACTCTGCAATGAAAGGAAAACCCGGTGTGTGTACAAATAGGACACACACTGATGTGATAAAGAGGAATTTTTATTTTCTTTTCAAGATTAAAATGGGACATGGGAGAACGAGACTAAATCTTATCAGATAGCTGGGTATAGAGCAAAATTATGGGACCTGCTAATTCTTCCTCTTCTCAAATACATTTTTTTAAGTAACTGTATTAGTACTCCTTAAGCCTATTCAACCCTTCTGTTTTAACCTACCAGTTTTGAGGGTTTTTTAATTGCAAGGCTTTGGGAGTAAATATGAGATAACTTGGTTTAGACTGCTTGGTGTTTCTGAATTGTTGTAAAGGCTTTCAGTCGTCTCAAAAAAGGAAGTTTTTCGAAAGGGCTCGTTAAAGAATGAGCATTTACGTAGTCAGCTTTGCAGTTTTAAGTGTGTGTTTAGGGCAGTTGCTCCAATAATGTATTTATGATTCGAAGTATTAGATTAGATCATCTCTACACTTGAATGAAATATCATCTTAATTTCAGGCTCAGTTGTTAAACCTTCTTCTATGTTAATGTACAAATAAACATCCTATTTAGTTTTCAGTTAACTGCACTTGAAAGCTTTAAAAGTGAGACTGTTTTAATATGTTGTTAAAACCTGGCATATTTTATTATTTTTTGCATTCCCAAAAAATATTGGTTTGTTTTAATTCATGATTGTCTGCTGTAGTGAAACGTTCAAAACTCCAGGCCCATGCAGATACGGATTGTAGTAAATATGGGCATCAAGATTCATTTACATGTAAAGGAGAAACTGCTGCCACCTGTTCCTCAGAGATAATGCGTGTTTGGGAAAGGGAAGGGATGTGAAGTTGCCAACTCTATTCTATTTGAAAAAAAAAAAAAAAAAAGCAGATGGGGAGACTTGGAGAGAAAACAAATGGAGCTCATGTTCTTTACTTATATCTTAGGGCATAATGGAAATGATGGAATATGGCAGGGATTCATGCTAATGTGAAGCAGCTGGGGTGTTATCAGTTTGTTCAGTAGCCATAGCCAGCATTCCTGCTTCGCATTCATCTGGCTAATCACTTGCTGTTCTGCTGGGTGTAAATTTCTTTTCAAATCCTGGCAATACCGATTCTTTTCTTTTGCTTGCTACTTAATTACCTTTTCCCAGAAATTGCTGGTAGAGTTGTGAAGAAGACTTAGGAGTGAAGTTAGGTTCTGTAGGTTCCAGTAAGTGCAAATGTTTGCTTTGGTGCAGTTTGTTTTACGTCACGCCCGTGGTAGGTTGGTTCCTACACTCTGTTGAGTAGCCAGCTGTCCTTACTTAAGGCCACAGTCATCGGCTGAACCGTAGCAATAGTTCTGGGGTTGTCTGCTTAATATAACTAGTAACAAGCTAGCTAATGACTTTGTAGCTTCAGTGGCTCTTTGCATTATTAATGGCTGTGTTTTCTAATTGTTTATAGCTCACGTTGACGCCAGCCCAGCAACAGTTATTGCTCCAACAGGCGCAGGCACAGTTGCTGGCGGCTGCAGTGCAGCACTCAGCCAGTCAGCAGCACAGCGCTGCTGGTGCCACCATCTCAGCCTCTGCTGCAACGCCGATGACGCAGATCCCTCTATCTCAGCCAATACAGATTGCACAGGTGAGCCTTGAGGCTTGAGAGGGTGGAAAACAAAAGACCTTTGACTTCGTTTGCACCATTTTTTTTTTTTTATTCCCTTGTTCGGTGGGTTTCTGGAGTCCTCGAGCGTTTTTAGTCGTTCCTCACACGTCCTCAGCTGGTGAGGTTGAAGTTGGTAGTCTTAGTTGCTCGTCACTTCCACTGGGCTTCTGAGTTTGCTCCAGAATCTGTATTTTCTGAATTTTCCTCCTGGTAGTTAGCTTGGGAAAGGAGGAAAAGAGGGTATAGAGAGATACCCACAGAAATTGTGCTTGTTGAGACCTGTGTGGATGGGAAGTGATGCCTGTGTATCACAGAGGATGCTCGTCAGACCCAAATGGTGCTTGCTGGAAGCAAAATGACAGAGCTGAAGAAAGGCAGTTTGACTTGACAGATCTGTGTGCTGTTTTGGCTTGGTGCTTAACGCTCAGAGTTCAGTGACAAAGGATGGGCACTCTTGTGTGTCTAGGGAAAAACTTGCCGGAATGTGTCTGGAGTTGAAATCTGTCCAGTTTCATGGTTTGGTACTACTTGCCAGTTAATTCTGAAGAACTGTGTTTCAAGGCAGTTCTGCTTACTAGAAGCAGCGGGGATTGTCCTGGATCTTCCAGGATTGGGATAATTCCGTGTGGAGAATGCAGTGCCACTAACTCCATACTTAGTATATGTAGTGTGGAAACTCCTTAGACTTGTGGACAAGGGTAAACAAATGTACAGCTGAGGCATCTTGAGTGCTACTGTTAGGTTGTCGTGTTGCTCATGCTGAGGTCCATCTTTCCGTAGATTAAGGTTCTCAGTACGTAGTATCAGTTTGTGTATTAGTGTAGCTGTGCAAAGTATGTTGGATATGTAATCTCCAAAGCTGCTTCTTCTTAGAGTGAGCAGATTCTTTAAGACTGTCTGGTGCTTTCTGTTCAGGCTGTTTTCTCTTGCATTCAACTGGGGTGAAGTGTCTTAAAAAGTGAACATGAGGTCTGATTAAGGACAAGAATGGAAATGTCACAATTACTGTGAAGTCCATTGGTGAAATGTGCAGTTCCTTTATTGTGCTAGTCCACTAGCTGAATAACAGCCTGGCTGTGCTATCAGGTTTTGATTAGCTGAAGTGGCAAATTTCTGTGGGGTTGGTCTAGAAGTTCTGACCTCTCTGGCAGTCCTTAGAGAGGCCAGAGTGATGCCATCCCACATTTAAGTGAGAGATCCCACAGATCTCTCACACTGAACCTCTTGTTGGACTGTGACAAGTCATGTGACCAAATATTAACAAATCTTTTAGCAAAGGATCTCACTTCACTGGCATGATGTGGAGATGACTGAAGGATGTAGCATTCAAGGAAACTTATAGTTCTCAAGATCATCTCTTAATTTTGTTAAGTCATTGTAGCCAATAATACAGACAGATTTCAAGAAAAGAATGGGAAATGTCCTTGTCAAGGGAGTTGGTGGTCAGCTTCTACCTTCTTGCCATGCATCTGTCACAGAGTTCCCACGTGATGTTGTGCAAGTCTTTTAACCCAAGTGTAAGTAATCCACAGGTGTGTGCCTCTTGTCTTCCAGGTGTGCAGCTTAAGATAGTTTGGTCTGCTTTACTGGAGTGTGGCACACTAAAATTTCATATTAACAAAACCCATACCTTGAACTTTCTGGCTTTACGTTTGTCAAATGTGCCGCCAAAGCAGTGGATACCTTTGAATGGGCAGATACCTTTGAATGCAATGTGTGAGATGTTGCTAATCCCTCTCTTCCACAGCAGTGGAAATGTGTGAAGCATTTACAGTTATTAATTTTGTACTGGAGAAAATCTCCAGAGAAATGTCTGAGAGGAGTTGAAAAGATCAGGCGTGTGCCGTCAAACAGGAGCTTCTGAAGTGAGCGTGTGCTCTGTGAGAAATAGCATGTGATCATGTTGTTGCCACATGGGGAACAAATTAAAGTTGGACTTGTTTTCTGGCGTTTCTAATTACCGAAACGTTTGACTTCACAATCGATTCTTTTAGGACAGGTTATTTTGATACCTAAATGAGCTTGGTTGAATCTTGTTGGCTGCTTCCCATGATGAAAGTGCAGGGCATAGTTTGTGCAGGGTTTGGATATAATTTGAGATACTTATGGAAAATGTCTACCTTCTAGGTTCATAGGTAGGTAACACCATGCTTTTTGATCCAACTTGGCAATGATTTGTAAGCAGTGCTCAGCTTTGTTTGCATTGCTATTGTAAACATATAGCTGATTACACAAATAGCTGAATGTTTGTTTTAATTGATGATTTTTTGAATAATTGATTAACTGGCAGGTCTCTGCTGCAGGGGGATCACCATATTTATTTTAATTAACTAATTGCACAAGCATGACTTCTTTGACGTGCTCTGCAGTTCACGTAAGGTATCTTCTGCAGCAGCCTGGGGAGATGCTTGTGCTGCTGCTGGGCTGCTGCTAAAGTGACACTGAACAGTTGTACCAAGCTTTGGAGTTCTTTTTAAACTTTACTTCTTTTCACTTTCTATGATCAGTGTTTTTATGATGTAAACCTCAAAATTACAGAGGTGCTGAGGGTGTAATTAGAGAAAATGACATTGAATGTAGAACTTTAGATGATTTATTTCGTTTTTTTAACAAAAATCTTCATGGCAAGTTGTAGCACTTGACAGATCATTCTGCTGAGGTAGGAGTTGGATTGTTTTGATCTTTCTAAATTGTCAAGCAGCACCAGAAGACATGCATGTTTCCCTGAAAGTCTTTCCATCTCTTTCTGTGTGCTTATGCTTGCACAGGGGTTTTAACACTGAGGGGAAAAAAGATCGGTATAGGAAAATAGTGTCAAGTTTGTTCATGTGGTTGCTATTGGGAGATTTACTGTAGTGGTATAATTAACTAAATAATAAAACTTTCCCAAGGTAGAAATAAAGTTGGATTTCAAATGAATTTGAGGGGCTGGTAGGGCTATTTAAGTGTGATTAGCCTTGGAGGTATCATTTTCATTTTGCGTTACAGAATTATATTTTTGTATTTAAACAAGACTTAGCCAACACACCAGTTACCAGGGCAGATGCACAGAATAAGATTGCTTATACCAGTTATCCCTGAGGCCTCAATTTAAAAACAGTTTTCTCATATTAAAGTGTAAGAGCCTGATGATAAGAGCTGTCATGTCTTAGCTGGGTAGGCGGTGTTATGAATACAATAGTCTTAAACAAAAAGCTCTCCTCCTTTGATCTTACAGATACACTGCCACTGTTTCTTTGTATTCTTTCTTCTACATAACTCCGTCTCCTGTGGTGGTGCTTCAAATCATCTGAGATCTACTTGGTCATCTTGCTTTTGGTGGGAGAGGTCCTCCACCTGTCTGTTTTTCTGTTGATACTTCTTCCTTCCACAGTTTCTTCCCAACTCCTCCTTTTGTGTTTGTACTTTTATCTACCTCTGTTTTCACCCTGCAGCCTCTCTTTATTTCCTTTTCTTCCACCCAGTGTTCACACCCTTAGTCAGCTTGCCCTACTCTTTTCATTTCTGCTTTTAACTCTGCATCCAGTCCTGGCATCTGATTTGGTGTGAGCCCCTCTGTGCTGGAGGGTCGGCACAACCTGCAGAGGTAACCAGTCAAGCACTGAAAATCGATGAATAAATGAGTGGAGGCCCATGTTGTGTTGGGCTCAGGAAGTAGCAGTTTTTGTTAGCGGTGCTGACCATTGTGATGTTATGACACGAAGGCAGAAGAAATATGGAGTTCCAGGGAAAAACTGGAGCAGTTATTTCTCTCTTTTTAAGAGGGAAATTGGCCTCAGTTTCATAGGAATAGTTGTATTACTAATGAAATTTTCTGAAAGCAAACAATACCGTTGACTTTGAAAACACTTTGTTGCGCTCGTGGGCACTTCTTAAAATTTTACCATTCTCTTATAAGATGGAAGTTTCCTTTTCTTAAGAGCATTGCTTGGCCAATCCATCTGGTGTCTGTCTGCCATATTATTACACTGCACGCTCTTGACTTAACACAACTAAGTTGCCCAAGTGATTGATGGCCAGTGTCTGTGTAATGCAGGTTAAGTAGTCGTTTTCCTATAATGCATGTCTATGGTCTCATAAATCAATGGACTCTCTTTTTTTTTTTCCTCCCTAGTCTTCCTTTCCACCCACTGACACTCCCTACCCTTCATCCCCAAAAGGAGATTTCTGCAACTTTGAAGCTATAGTTTAACAGATTTAAAATAAAGTGACACTTTAGTCTTCTTGTTTGGTCGGTTGGTTTGGCTTGTTCAGTGGGAGTTTGGTTTGGTTTTTTTCAGTGGGAGGTTGCAAGTATGGAAAATATTTGCTTGGTGAGTATTTTGAAACAGCTTCTTCTCAGAAAGATGGAAAAATTCTACGTGTATAGATAGTTTTCATGGATTACCACTATTATGTTGGCCGACTTCACAATGTGCTTCAGTTCTCAATTTCAGTTACTCTTGTTATTGTCCTGTTTGGAGAAGATGAAAAGAGAAAGGCTATTGGGGGGAGCAATATTTTTGAACAGTTCTTTATGTTTTCATTCTCCAGCTAAATGTCAGGTTGAAGCATTTTTCTTGAAAATCCAGTTTCTCAGAGATTAGCATTTTATGTTGAGACCAGTCATTTAATTACAGAAAATTAACAGTTCTGAATGGTTTAAATACATAAAAGTAGGGTTCTACAATAAAGCAGTGATTTGGATTATTCCTTTTAACCTTTAATTATAGTCATATCTATTAGGCTTATTGTAATTTGTTTCAGAACTAATCAAATATATTTATTTATTTATTGAGTTAGCTACTTTCTGAAATTTGACCTGAACAATCAGCCTGCAAATAAGGAATCTGTAATATTTTGCTTTCTTGTTGTTGATTCAAATGGTAATTGCAGATTGTTGTTATAAACAAAAATAGCTCCCAGCTAATATGCTCGATTTGTAGCAGAGTTCCATCCTCAAAAAAATAAATTTGAGAAGTCTGAGTGCTGATAAAACTGAAGTATTTGAAAACTCCTGCATTTGGTGGGGATGGGAGGGAGATTGATTTGTTTGTTTATTTGGTTTTGTTTTGCTTTGTTTTTAAAGCAGAACAGTGCTAGAAATACTTTGCTGGGTTATTTACTAAATAACTTTTGTTTGGTTTTATGAACGACAGTGCAATTCAAATTGCCCTTCTAAAGGATATTCAGTAGCAGGACTGCTGCTGTGTTTGACATCCACTTTTATCTCTAAATGTTGGAGTGTAACTGGCTGATAGAAAATCGAGTTACATTGGGAGTCATGGCTGACCTAAATGTCTAACACACAGCTCTTTCTTTTCTTTTTTTTTTCTTTTTTTTTTTCTTTTTTTTTTTTCCCTCGTTTTTTTTTTTTCTTTTTTCTCTCTTTTTTTCTTTTTTTTTCTTTTCTTCTCTCTCCTTTTTTTTTTTTCTCTTCTCCTGTTTCCTTAAGGATTTGCAGCACTTGCAGCAGCTTCAGCAGCAGAATCTCAACCTGCAACAGTTTGTGTTGGTGCATCCAACAACCAACTTGCAGCCAGCACAGTTCATCATCTCACAAACACCGCAGGGGCAGCAGGGTAAGTGCTTCATGCCAGAAAAGCAAATCATGCAGTGCTTTTTTAGAGGATAAGGTGAAACTGAGGTGGTTCATACACCTTCACTAACTGTTGATAATCCCTAGGAGAAAAACAGCATTGCAATTAGGGAATTCTAACAGGTTGTCCCTTTGTTGGTGTTAGACCTCAGCCTTGTCAAAATTTGTGTAGCTCACTTCTCAGGGGGGACCAATCCAGGGAGAGTGTCATGGGAACATTTGTTAACAACAAGGCTTCTTGGAAAACAATGCAGCATCTGAATTTTTGGGTTAGGTTCTCAAAAAACAAGACTACTGGGAAGAGAAGTTGGAGAAGACAACTCTTCAGAACTCAAAGGCAGAATCCTATGAGGTGGAGGCCTGGAGGGTGCCTTGGCTGTCTGGATTAGGTCAATGCTCAAAGGGCTACAAAATAAGAGATACAAAAAAAGTGATGCGCGGTGCAGCTCCTCACCACCCACTGCCCAATGTCCAGCCAGTTCCCAGCCAGCTTTCCCCTCTTTAGCTTATAAACTGAGCACGAGACCACAGGGTGTGGAATATCCCTCGGGCAGTTTGGGTCAGCAGTCCTGGTTCTGTCTTCTCCCAGATTCTTGTGGCTCACGGCCTCTTTGCTGGTGGGGTGGTATGAGAGGCTGAAAAGTCCTTGAGTCCGTGATGCTCAGCAGCAACTAAAACATCAGCATGTCATCAACATCGTTCTCATCCTAAATCCAAACCACAGCACTATACCAGTGACAGAAAATTAACTCTATCCCGGTCAAAACCAGGAGAGACAGGAAAAAGATTACAGAATCAAAAGTTCTTGTGGGAGAGTAGAAAAGTACTTAAGCCTAAAGCAGGTACAGTGAATTTTGTCATAAACTGAAATAATAATTACGCCTTGGGAAAAGAGCTAGAATGCTTGATTTGTGTAACAGCTCTCATAGTAATAATATTTTGACAATGTACTGGGTATGACTTACGTGCCAAAGACAAACCAGGGCAGTGGGAGGTGGCAGTGTGCCAGACCAGTTAAGATGTTGTACAGCAGCTTTGCTGTAAGAACTAACGTGTTCCCAAGCTGCAATGCATCACGGTACTGATTGCAGCCCCATTTGTTGCTGCCCATGGAAAACTGTGTTTAGCCATGGCCTCTTATGCTGATATACTCCAGTAGTCTTTTTTTTTTCCTCCTCTCTGTTCTACATGAACTCTACTCAGTTGTTCAGGTCTGGTAATCCAAAGATTCTTGCTCAGAAGGCAAATCCTGTTATGCTTGAAGAGTCCTCCAGAGCCTGGCTGTCCTGTAAAGCAGCTCTTTGCACCTCATTTTCTTCTGTTCCTTTCAATTTTTTCATGCATCATTCCTTCTTACATACTCTGACTTGGATAGAACCTGGCTTTCCATTATGCTGAAGCGCTCTTGCTGTCTGAATGCTCTCACATTTGAATAAAGGGTTAGTCAAAATTAACTTCCTTTTAATAGGACTTGATTTAGGAGAGATTTTATACCGGTACTGGTAGAAAATGGCTAAAAGGCTGTTCATGGAAGCATTTAGGGATATTCTGTTTTCTTAAAATGAAGCAGAACTTATAGACTTAACATATTGTTCTAGAAGAAATCAAACTACCAAAATGTAGTTCAAGGATTCTTTAAAACAGCGTTTTTTTAAAAAATAAATTCTTTTAATGAAACAGCAGGCACAAAAGCATTGTATTGAGAAACTCATTGGTATTAAGGTCTGCCTATATTTTTAGCAAAAATCTGCTGATTTTCTAAAATACCTCTGAAGATGCCTCAGAAAAAGGGAAAACTAAGAGAAGCAAATTTGTATTCATTTCCCAAAATGAGTTGTTTGCATTATAGAAAGGAAGGGAGGCTTTTCTGTTTGTTTAAAATCTCCTGAAGTAGAATTAACTGCTAGAGGAGGTTTTCATAGTACCTTTTTTCAGGGGCCATCTGTAAAATTAATTCTTCACTGCAATATAAGACTTGCATATTGCTGTCATCCAGTGACTCAGTGTGTGTAGAAACGTTGTGTTTTACTGGTAATGTGCAGCCTGGACAACTGAATAGCTCAAAAACGTGGGGAGATTTATGTGCTGGATTCTGACCATAGGTCATTAGTGCGTGACAACCTTCCAAACTGAAATGCTTGAATGGATCTCATTTTCTTCATGAGCACTCAATGATAAAGCAACATGTGTGCCATAATACCCCTCATATCACTTTTTGATATGGCTTTTTTGCAGTATTTCACAGTTATTATTCGAAGATCTCAAACTGTACATTACTATTTATGAGAAAGATTGAGAAAGTGTGTGGTTTTACTTTGTTGTTTGCTGTTGCAGCTGACTTTTCCAGGTTGTTCTTGTCCTATTGCTCCATTAGTCAACTTCATAAAATAATAAATATTCTGAGGAAACTAGCATAGAGTTTTCTTTAAAACCAAAGGCATTCAGATTTCTTTTGATGCCTCATTGGTACTGCATGGAGCTTTATAAATATGTATGCATTTAATAACTAACATGAAAATTCAGATTTTTATGTATAGATTATATATTCTGGAAGAAATTTATTGCTTTACAGACTATGCTACTTGTTTTGTGTGTGCCATGTAGTCATATAAATGTTTTTAAAGTGAGAAGAGTTTTGAGGGAAATAACTAAAGAACAATATCACTAAACAAGATTTTAGAAGACACGTAGACATTTGGTGAAGAAAAATTTGTTACTTGAAGAGGTGATGGGGTGCAGAGAAATAAAAATCATCAGCAATCATATGTAGATTCTTGAAGGGGTTGAACTTCATGACCCTACATCGAACTTCTGAAAAATTTTAGAAAAATTTAGAAAAGTTTAGAAACTTTAGAAAAATTTTAGAAAATTCAACGCCTCAAATATTAATCAATTCTCCTGTCTTTCTTTAACACACACATTACAGCACCCAGCAACAGATACGAAATTTTCTCCATAAATCCACTGCCATGTGTCCGACATAGTCACCTTCCTTTTCCAGATGATTTCTGGCTATTTAGTGGCTTATATGAAACGAATTTACAAGTTCTCATTTTCCATGGCTGGTAATTGGTAACATCGTAACTGAAGGAATGGTTTCAAGCCTCAGCAGTTATGCAGAAGATTGAATGGAAATAGAAATTTGGAGCAATTTCTTATTCAGAGCTACCGTTGTCCAAATTATTGGTGAAGTCACAGGCAGTGACTGTAATGTCTTTATACCTCTTGTATCTGTTCTTGTATCTAATAGATCTGTCTCTAGAACAATCAATTCAACATCCCTTACTACAATTACAGCTGCTTCTTAGAAATATTACCCTCATCAGGTGACTGTTCACCTTTCTACTCGGGAGATGTTGCCAATAAAAATCATATCAGTAAAAATCTGAATGGAGAGGGAATTGGTGCTGCATTTAATATAAATTAATCTTGGAAACAGAAGTTGTTAAGATCTAAGAAAATACTGTATCATTGTCAAGGAGATTTAGAAACAGTACTTATGAAGAAAATATCCAGAAAGGCAAATGTGGAAGACAAGCTACTAATTCCCTTTAAACACTGAAACTGCCCTTACCTATTCTAAAGTTATTGCCGTTTATTATTAAAAGCCTTGTTTATGATTTCATTTTTTTGTTGTGAGGTTACTTGGGATAATGATAGCAGGCCAAATTCAGTCCTTGTTCTCTTTTTTCCCTACGTGTCCTACACACTTTGAGGCTTCACTTATGTGAAAGCTGTTGTAATGGCTTTGTCTTGCAAGCCTGACTTCCAGGATGTGTCTGTGAGAAGAACAGCAGCTTTGGCAGAGACAAAGCAGTCAAGTTCTTAGATGAAAAAATTCACTCTTTAGGGAGATCATTTAGGAATGAATTATGTATTATGCTTCTGGGCCAACTTTCTAAAAAGTATTCTGAAAAAGTCTGCACTTGAATGTTTGTTTTATCTTTTGTTTAATTTTAGATAATAAGAACTGAACCCCAGATCAGTCCTTGGGGACTGTTGGCTGGCAGGAAGAGTTTTTTGGCTTGGACCATTTTTCATGCTACTCATAGACATTACAGGAAAAATCCTGCATGATGGTAGATGCATTTACTTTAACTATTAAAAAAAAATAAAATACCTCTAAACTGTCATACTTTTGCATAGATCTTTACCTCATTCTTTCAGAGTGTCACACTGGTAATTTGTATGCCATATTTAATGCAGTAATACCACTGGGCTCTTAAAACCCAGGGCAGAGGGTTAGAAATATGACCTCTGTAAAGTATGCAAGTACACTATCAGCTTTTACAGATTCAAACAAATCATGTGGGCTGGAAGGGACCTCCAAAGGTCATGAAGTGTTGCTCAAAGCAGGTCCAATTACAGCAGAGTGCTCAGCACCTCAGACAGTTGAATTGAACATGTCCAAGGGTGGAGTTTCTGCAGCATTTTCAAGTACCTGTCCCAACAGCTGACTGCTCTCATGGTAAAAAAAGAACCCCAAATAACATTTCCTGCATCAACCTTCATGAGGTTCCATTTGTCCAGCCAGTCTAGACCCTGCCTTCTGGCCTGTTGACCGCTTTCCCCATATTTGGTATTGTCCACAAACTTGCTGAGAATACATTTTGTCCCATCAGCCTTACTGGTAATAAAGATGTTACCGAATCACAGCACCAGTTATGTTGGAAAAGTCCTCTAGGATCATTGAGTCCGACCTGTGACTGAACACCACCTTGTCAACTAGATTATGGCACCAAATGCCACATCCAGTCTCTTCCTCACCTCCAGGGACAGTGACTCCACCATCTCCCTGGGCAGCCCGTTCCAATGTCTAATCACCCTTCCTGTGAAGAAATTCTTCCTAATGTCCAACCTAAACCTCCCCTGATGCAGCTTAAGACCCTCTTGTCCTATTGCTTCTTACCTGGGAGAAGAGACCGACCCCTACCTGGCTACAGCCTCCTGTCAGGGAGTTGTAGAGAGTGAGGAGGTTTCCCCTGAGCCTTCTCTTCTCCAGGCTGAACAGCCCCACCTCCCTCAGCCTCTCCTCACAGGACTTGTGCTCCAGTCCCTTCCCCAGCCTCGTTGTCCTTCTCTGGACCTGCTCCGGCACCTCAGTGTCCTTTCTGAATTGAAGGGCGCAGAGCTGGATCAGCACTTGAGGTGTGGCCTCACCAGCGATGAGTACAGGGGCAGAATCACTTCCCTGGTCCTGCTGCCACACTGTTCCTGATCCAGGACAGGATCCATTGGCCTTCTTGCCCACCTGGGCACACTGCTGGCTCATGTTCAGCTTCCTGTCAATCCCAGCTCCCAGGTCCCTTCCTGCCTGGCTGCTCTCCAGCCATTCTGTCCCCAGCCTGTAGTGCTGCAGGGGGTTGTTGTGGCCAAAGTGCAGGACCCAGCACTTGGCCTTGTTCAGCCCTATACTGTTGGATTCAGCCCATCTATCCAGTCTGTCCAGGTCCCTCTGCAGAGCCCTCCTGCCTTCCAGCAGATCGACATCCCCCTCACCCCAACTTGATGTCATCTGCAAATTTGCTAATGGTGGACTCAGTGCCCTCATCCAGATCATCAGTAAAGACATTAAATAGGACTGGGCCCAGCACTGATCCCTGGGGGACACCACTAGTGACCGGATCCCAACTGGATGCAGCCCCGTTCCCCACCACTCTCTGGGCCCGGCCATCGGCCGGTTCCTAACCCAGCACAGGGTGCCCCTGTCCAAACCGTGGGCTGCCAGCTTTTCCAAGAGAATGCTGTGGGAGATGGTGTCAAAGGCTTTGCTGAAGTCCAGATCCAGGACTAACTCCACAGCCACTTACTGATAACCTGGGTTTTCCTGTTCCTTTCATCATTCATCCCTGCTACTGAAGGAACTGACCAGAACCCCACCTGTGCTCCTGTCCCCTCAGCCAACTGATATCCCTTACATAAGCCCCAGGGAGGCAGCAGACTTCCCTGTGGGGTGGTTCCAGTTGGCACACAGTTCCCCTCAGAAGGGAGTCACCTACTACCACTACCCTTCTTTTCTTAATACCTGAGGTTGTGATCTGGCTGATAGACAGAGCACAACTGGGAGACCCTCCAGATGGATTTTTTTTTTTTTTCTAATGTCATCTGCCTGACCCTCTAAATCCAGGGCCTTGTACCTATTCTGTAAAGGCTCCTGGGAGGGCGATGGGTGGTTGGGAGGGGATTCTTTTACTCTCTGAGCAGAGACCCTTTTCCATTCCCCCCATCTACTACACCTCCTCTTTCTGCCTGAAAGCAAGAGGAGCGAGCCTTCTCTAACTCCTTCTGAGCTTCTCTCAGGGTTGGAAGGGTGTAACTCCATCCATTTCCATTTCACTCTCCCCAATACTCCTTAGCCTTTCCACTTCTTCCGTAAGCTCTGCCACTAAACAGAGCAGATCATTCCAATATGAGTCCCTAAGGAAACAGCGTTGTTTGAAACAGCAGTTTCAAACAACATCTCAGCAGGTGCCTAAAAGGTGGCACTGGACTTACAGTGGATGTAAAAGGCTGTGCCCTGTAAGTTAGCTCACCAAAGTTATCTCAGACCACAGTGGGGACCAGTGGTTTCTTCTTAGAGAAGAAATGAAGGCAAAGCTTAGACCAGTTCAGGTCACGTCTGAAAGGAGTGAAACTGCAGCTGCCCACCCAAGAAAGCCAACAAGTACCCAAAGTGTGGGCGTGGCAACTGCCTGAAAAGGCTGTAATCAGGAGAAGAGACACATACTTTGCCAAAACAGTTCAGCTGCTTTCCCCATCCCCTGATTGTTGCTTTAGTCAGGTTGAACTAACTTGTTCTGTCTCCGGTTTCTGCCTGAGACACCTTGTATCAGTATGTCTTAAGTAGGGTGAAATGATGTTAAAACAAAGTAGATTGAACATGTTCAGATTGTTTTATACTGTCATTTTGTGGTGATTACTTCAGAATGTGTGAGTGAGAATAAAATTAGGAAGAGCGTAGTTATTCTGTGCTCTTTAGCAAAAGTGTTATTGCCAGAAAAACATCCTCTGGGATTTCTTCAAAGACAAAAAATCACAAAAGGACAGCCCTAATTACTCTGATTGCAGTCGTAGGACAGGTCAGTAACTTGTAACTGATGGACTAGAGCTCAGGTGTGGTCCCTGTCAGCTGCCTGGGTTTTGTCTCGTTGTTGGTCAGACCCTGCAGTGTGGGTGTGATGGGTTTGCCTCTTTGTTTCAAGCTGTCAGTTAAAATTCACTGTCTCTGAATGAAGGTCAAAACCTCTTCACTTAGAGGTGACTGTTCACTAATTGGTATTTTAGATTCGGGCAGCTAAAATAATCTTTTAGGTGAACAAATAATTGCGTTGTACAAAGCACCGTGTAACTGTAGTAGGTAGCTGTCTTGGAAGTTCCTTAAGCAACTCTGTTCCCTCGCTGTGGCATTTCAAAAACACAGCTGGAACATGTTGATTATGTGGTGCAAAGCAAATTTACATAGTTGTCTGTGCTGTGCTATTATGTTGCATAACCAGCTGGCTGTATTCACTAGGTCTTGAGCATTTTGATAGCAACACATTCTGTTTAAATTACATTTTCAACTCTTTGTTAAACAAAAAACAAGTATCACTGTCAGAAGACAATGCTTCTGTAGTTGTGTATCCCTTACTGAGGATTCATTTTCTCCTTCCTATCCATGGTAGTCCCTCTTTTCATGTCTTCTATGCCCTTAACCTTGCATAAAACATCAAGTTTCTCACTATTTATCAAGTCCTAAATTCCCGTGTCCCCTACCTATTTTCTGCTAAGAGGTAGATCAGGCAGATGATGATGTTGAATTTAAGTGGCACTTAGTTGGTGTTCTGTCCTCTGAGTGGCGCAGCATCAGTCTGTTCTCCCCTGGTTTTGGGAAGTTGTTATATTGAAGGTGCCTATGAAGTGTAAGTTTAATTAGTCAGGTCCTTAAATTATGATAATGGAAATTGATAGTCATAGCCAGGAGTTACGTAAAAAATAACAGTTAGTATTTTTCACAATAGAATTGAGGGACTTGACTAACTGTAGATATATTTTTGTCAAGATTCTATCCCTTAAAAATATATACATTTTTGTATTAAAAATGAAAAAAATCATACGGATTTTAGTTAAAATATATAGATGCAAGCATGTATCTTAATTTCCTCAGAAATTTAATAGACTATGCAAATAGTGGACTGCTAGAGAATTTATTTTTAGATTGACAGCATATTGTGTATATTGATTCGACCAGTTGCAACTGTTCTTTAATGTTGTCACTTTTCAGTAGTAGCAGGGTTTTCATATATTCAGTGTAGTGTTTATGTTCTGTTTGTTCAAATCGAGCTGTGTTCAGTGTCTGTTCAAATCAAGCTGTGTTCAGTGTCTTACCTGGACTTAAATTCCAATTACTTTTCCCAAAAATGCTTACTTTATTGGACCCAGGAGAGAGTTATCTAGGCTTGTTGTGTCTTCTGGTGTGGTCTGCTTAAGTTTGCCAGAGGAAGTTTCCTTCTTGTTAGGCAGCTGGCATAGGGTCATACACAGAGGAAGGAGGTTGATCAAGAAGCCAAATTTGTGGCTTTGATTAGTATTCAGTTGTTGAATTTGATCTGATTAGTGCTCAGTATTTTTATATGGCCCTGTAATTCTTTGTCAGCTGTTGGTTATCAGAAGAGGCGTATCCAAAATCTGCATGCTGAAAGGGGCAACAAATAATTCCTGCACATGGAACTGGGATAACCTAGAGCATTACAAACTCTTCCTGCAGAGGAGACCAGTCCAGACTTCTCTCTCTTACCCTTCTGTCACCACAGAAGGGTAAGAAAATGCAAGAGTTCAGGAAAATGCAAGGGTTCAGGAAAATGCAAGGGGATTTTGGCTGCCAAGTCCAAAGTCTGAAGATACCCGTGCAGGGATGAAATGAAAGCTTGCATCTCGAATTTTTGTCTAACTTTTCATCATTCAGCAAGAGCCTTGTTTCACCTCGTTTCGTGTTTTAATCTTTTCAAATGACGAACCAAACCCACACTTTTCTCTCGCCAGGTCTCCTGCAAGCGCAGAATCTCTTAACGCAACTACCTCAGCAAAGCCAAGCCAACCTCCTGCAGTCTCAGCCAAGCATCACCCTTGCCTCGCAGGTCAGGCTTATTTCTACAGTTCATGAGTTGCTTTGAGGGGATTTAAACTATGCCAAGTGAATGGACCCTTTGTATTAGTTACCTGAATAGATGTTGTAGCTATAACAGTAAATTTGTCTTTCTAAATAGTTCAGTTTTATGGTTCCCACCCCAATGTGCCTGTGTGTTCAGGCTTTAGTGTTCTAAATTTTTATTTTTAGCTGGAAATTTTCAGGATTGATAGCTTGAGTTAATGGCACTAGAGCATTGTTTGACTTCCTGTAAGATTTTCTTGGATAATTTACAAATTTATGAAATTCAGAGCAGCAGGGTGTGGGCTACCTAAAAAGCTCAAAAAGAGGATTACTGATAAGTACTTTTCTGAAGATTGCAGTGATGATCTACCTTTATTATAATGTAGTTATTGTGATATCATTGCTAAGTCATTGCCAGTCTTACCAGTTACCATCTGTGGAAGTGAAGAGATTGTTAGAAATAAAATATTAAAATATTCTGATATCTATTAAAATATTAGAGCTCTACGGTTAAGCTTTCAGACTGTAAGAAAAGCAATTTAAGGTTGCACATGTCTATAAATTTAGTTGTGCTTCCCTCTGGGTTTTACTGTGCAGTTTAGTTTCATGACTGCATGCTGTTTCTCAAATACCATGTTATATCATATGGTATCTTCCTGCCAACTTGGTTACATATAAGAATTTTCTAGTCTGCAATAATGTACCTGAGTCTTAGAAAACTACATTTTCTATTATACCACCTGTAGTAGTTTTCATGTACCATATGGAGAATGGAATTTGTCTCACCTCTGTTGTTCATACCTCAGGTAGCAGCATGATCCCTCACTAAAAATTACAGTTGGGTTTTAAAAAAATGTTAAAATACTAATAAAAAATAAATTACGTAATGTGGGTGAAATCAGTAAAGACATATTGCAGTAATTACCCACTATGATTAGTGTAAATTAAAGAAATATTAAAAACCTTTAAGTGGGACACATGTACCTGCAATCCTAGAAAGATCATATATGATTACGTTATTTCTCAAGTAATGGAATTATAGATCTTGACCTCCCTCTACCATCTGCTGTGCACTGCAAAACACTGCAGTAACCCAGGAGAAAAACAACATAACGGGCAACATAAAGACTCAGCTCTGTGTAGGCCATTTCTTGGAGAAGAGCCTTTTCTGTACCTTTGCATGATACCGTAGTGCTGCACAGACCTGAGACTGTTCTTATTTGGCCTGAAGGAGTCTGTAGTTTCAGAGCTGGGCATAGGACATAAAAAAAGCATGAAATCACCTTTACTGAGGAGCCTCAGCTAAACTGAATAGACTTCAACCAGAGCAAATGATTTGTCTCTGCATCTCAGTTCATCAAGGTAGAGTTATGCATTCAAAACACGTTTCCAGTGTTCCTGTTGCACATAAAGCCTGAACTGTGCAATACCAGATATTTTGTTCACCTGTTACTATTTTCCACGGTGCTCATTTCTTTTCAGATACTTACTGTTGTTGCATAGCAAAATGCTCTGGTATGCCCATGTTCAGGAATAGTGAATCTCTTGTGGACTTCCTGGAAAAGTCACAAGAGATGGAATTAGAAGAAACTTGGCATGTTTGCTGCACCTGTGTGTGCTCACTCTTCCAGGATTAAACAGGAGACTTGAATCTTTTGGGCTGATGACAATCTGCCACCTCACACAAGCAGTAAATTCAATTTTAAAATGATTAAAAAGGGATGAATGCCAAGCTGTCTATAAATGTTAGAAATATATCAAGTAAGAGTGTTCAGCCTTTCTTTGAACAGCTTCTACAGCAAATGAAAGTTGTAGGTTATCATTGAACATCTCTTCTTTAATTGGTTATGACAGAGCCTTTAAAAGGCTGTCATACTAATAGAGTTTTCTGGATTGTGATTGCTCGTTCTGGAGAGGAATGTAAATAAACTGGAGGAACTTTCAGATCGCAGGAAATGTCCAATTCATCGATCTTTCTCACCAGAGAAAGACCTTTTTTTTTTTTTTTTTTTTTTTAAATTTAATTTTGGTCGATTATTTTTTTTTTTAAGTCTCATTTTCATCTCCTCCTTGCTGTCCTAATAGCCAGCAACCCCAACACGCACAATAGCAGCGACCCCCATTCAGCCACTTCCACAGAGCCAGTCAACACCAAAGCGAATCGACACTCCCAGCTTGGAGGAGCCCAGTGACCTTGAGGAGCTTGAGCAGTTTGCCAAGACTTTCAAACAAAGACGGATCAAACTTGGATTCACTCAGGTGAGACTGCGTACCTTAGTGCCTGCCAGTGTGGAACCCGAGGTCTCATCTTTCAAGTCTGGAGGGAGACTGCAATTCCATCTTTTCCTAGGAGAACTTGCTTAAATAGGGTTATGCTCTGGCCTTTATGTAGGGGATTTCTAAGAAATAACAGAAAAAGCCATACATCCGTCTTACTTCCCTGTTGGTTTTAAAGCATAGCCATTTTCCCAGCAGGGGAAAACGTGCATTTACCAGCTCCAGATGTCATTGCATGTGCACTATTCATTCTATAGGATGTGACATGAATGGGACAAAGCACTTTAAAGCTGCCTTCAGAAGTACAAAGTTCCAAAAATCATACAGCACAATTAACTGCTCTGTGTGTTTAAAAAGTGTATCACATCTGTGCAGTTGCTTTGGATATCAAAGGGTTTTTATCTCTCAAGTGTATTTTCCTATTAAACATCAATGATTTCTGTATTTAATGCTTCTGCTAAGGTTCCTAAACAAAACCTGAAAGGACTGTCACCTTTGAAGTTTTCTCCTTACAGAGGTGAACTGGAGTTGTGGTTTGTTTTCGTTTGTTTAAAAGCTCAGAAATACCCATAGAGCAGAAGAAAAGTAATCTTGAACCTAGTGAAAATGGTTGAATGGAGAGCACAATTAAAACTACAAAGTACATTTATATGTTCTGTTATTCTGTTGAAGGGAAAAGCTGCTTGAATCCAGGAGTCCTTTCTTATTAATATCAAAATGAGCTTTTTCCCCCTGCAAAATTAAAATATCTGTCCAGGTAAACAGTTAATTTTGGCAGGGTTCTGTGGTTAAGCATAAGCATGTTTTTGCTTAGAAGAAAGAGTATGCAAAAATCAAAGCATTTAAAAGTCTGAGCTCAGAGCAGTCAGTCCAACATACGTGATTTGTTCTCCCCCCAGAATATATCTGCTCTAGCTGAAAGTATGTGCTGAAGTCAGATTTATTTTTCTGGCAAAGTCTTAAATGTTTGAAAAATCAAAGTTCATAATGAAAGTTCCTGGCAGCATCTTAATTATAACTCAAGAACAGAATGTTCTTAGTCAAATGAAGTGCATTTTGCTGGCGTGTGTGCCTCCTTCCCTCCGTTCTTTCCACTAGAGGGAGGCACAGAAATACAAGTGATGGACACACACAAAAGCCCGAATAGAGCAGAACAGAATAGAGTAAAATACAATAGCTTTCCCATAGCCTGACTGAGGAGGTTCATGTAGATCTCTCGTTATTATGTTTAATCTGCCCTCCTGTGAGATGATTATAAAGGCTCAACTGGACTTTTTAAGTTGTATCTTAACCCTTCTTTATTGACCTTGTTGTGAGGAAAAACGAACACAACTGCTCAGGCTTACGTTTCAGTATTTGCTTTTGAGATTAAAAAAGGGGAATCTTGAGAATGTGCTAAAATTGCATTTGGTCATTCCTATCCTACTCTGAGTTGGTATGTGTGTAATTAGGCTGTTCTAATAACTTCTACCTAATTGCATAATTGGATGATAATTAGAGACCCTGATTACTTTGGTTTCCTATAGTTGGATAAATAGACTGCCTTTCAGAGGATAAAAGAAATTTATTTCCAGTGGCAGTGCAAGCTTTTTCAGATTCATGCCACCCCTGCATCTCAAAAATAATTGTAAGATTTAGTTTGCATTGCAAACTAATCACTTACTACATTCTGCCGTGAACAATATAACCCGTTTTGAATTTCAGCAGTTCTGTCTCTTCTCCCACCCTGAAAAGTGGGTGATGGATTTAAATCCTTCTGTTTGTTTCCCTCAAAAATATCTCCATGTTTGACATACAGAGACACAATGAACATACTGCATCTTAGCATGATTGCAGGCCTGTGACTAATTGCTTGGTCTAATTCAAGCTACGTGAGTGTACTTTTTAGACAATGTTATTTTTATTCTGTAAAAGATATTACCTCTGCTAGTCCATCTGAGCTTCTTAACAGACCAGTACACACAACAATGATGTATCTTATAATCAGTTGCAGATCATTACCAGAGCTTCATTCAACATGCAGAGTAGATCAGATGTGTGTACAGTGCCTTTATACTCTGTTCAGTCCATCCTTTCAGTGGTCCTTCCCAATATATAAAATTCTCATCCCTATATGGAAATTCCTTTGCCTACAGCTGAAATGCTGCCACCTTTTGGCATTGACAAAGAAATGGCTAACTATTCATTTTAAATCAGATGGCAAATGTTAGTAAGAACAACATAAATACCAGAATTAAATTTAGTTGGGAGACTGGAGCAAATTTCATAACTCTTTCCTGCCAAGACATAAATCAACTTATCTCTAAAATGGTTTACATAGCCAGGTTTTCTTCTTCATAAACCCAGCAGAGCATCCACGTTACTCTTCTTGGAATGATTTATGAGTTTTAAAATGCACAGAATCCTGGCATATAAGTAGAGGTATAAATGTGAATTCCCACGTGTTTCCTCTGATTGAAGGGCACACAAACCAATTGTTCTGGTCCTCTTCTAGGAAGGAAATTGTTTTCTTTGCACAACCTGCACAATTTACGAAGCTTATCGAAGGTTGTTTTCTTCCTCACTTGTGTGTGGCCACTCTGCATGCTGTTAGTGTACTCACACCAAACTGTGGGTGTGGATCTGACCTAAAAGAAAGGCAAGCTTTATGCACAACCCAACTAACCTATTTGCAATTAAACTCCACTAACGAAATGCTCAAGCTTTTCAATCTCTTCTTCTAGACTTCCCGTACTTTTTTTTGTGTGCTAAAAAATAAAAATCTAAGTAAAACTACTTTAGATCAAACAGTGTACTTGAAGTATAAATACAGTTTTTTTTGAAGGGCAGGACCTTCCAACTTTAAAACAAAGCAAGAAAATGCTATGGTGTTTTTAATGGCCACAGTCAAGAACAGATTGATTTTTTCTTTTAAACAAAACTTTCAAAGTATATACTACGTAGCTAGCTAGATAGATAGATATTAAGATAAGCAGAATGTCTCATAAAACTGAGTTTTGAAAAGCAATAACAGATATGAAGAGGTGAGCATCTGTCTGTAAATCTCCTGGATAGCTTTTTGGCAGATGGGTAATGATAGTCAAGACTACAGTTAATCATTATTTGAAATGGTTCAACTTCTTATCTGCTTTGAAATATGTATCTGTTGGGGAGAAGTTTGACTTGAACCTCAGAAGATACTAAAAGTTCAGATAAGAATATTTCTGCATCTGTTTAACTGTGATATGTGTTTGCAGACATCTTTTCAAAAGTGTTTTCTAGCAATTTGACAATATGAATTCACTGCATTTCTGATTAATTGAACTTTTTTTCTTCTGTGTGAAATATGCAGAAACTTAAATCTACTCCTAAAGAGAGCTTGGCCATTTTTTTTTTATTATTTTAAAGAACTAAGAAAAAAATCACAAGTTAATATTCAGTGGAATGTGCTGCTCAGTGATAATGCTAAGAAGACAAAGCATCAGGGATTTCCTGGAAAGAGTTACATGGTTAAAGTGACTGAGGTTTGACATTTCTCTATGATTATTGCTTTAGCATGAATCTTGGTAGCACTGAGAAAGCTTCTGTGCAACTGAAATCCCACACAGCAGTGGAGTCACTAAGAGAACACAAGAATGTGACAGGATTCCTTGCTTTGGAAGTGCCTATGTCAGTGAATCCCTTTTTTCTCTTTCTTTGTCCAGGGTGATGTTGGGCTCGCTATGGGCAAACTCTATGGAAATGACTTCAGCCAAACTACCATCTCTCGCTTTGAAGCCTTGAACCTCAGCTTTAAGAACATGTGCAAGTTAAAGCCACTTCTGGAAAAGTGGCTCAATGATGCAGGTGAATGAGTCTGTGTATTTCTTCACCAGCCTACCAAAGTCAGTAGGATTTGGAAAAACTGCTTCGTTGGTGCCCTTATGGTTTTATGAAGCTGCCAGTCTTTGTAACTGTCCATGGGACAAATAAGGGTGTAGAAATAAGGGTCTGTGCTTTTCTTTCCATGTGCCTGTATGCATCCAAAATAGTTCCAGTATGAACTTCCAGAAATGTGTTCTGCAGACAGATGAGTCATTGCATGGGATGAGGTACAATATGTGTCATGGTTTTCCTCCTTCATGTATGTTAATGCATATAACTTCTAATCCTCTTCCAGCTTTCTTTTTCAGATGTGTATTAGAGAGAGGTTTGCATGATTTGTTGTTTCAGTAGGCAGAGCTTATCGCATCCATCTCCTTCCACACCCCTATGTGCATTCTTTTCATCTCTCTCCAAGGGTCCATATAAATACTCTCTCCCAACAGAAAGAGTTTTTTGGTGGGTTAGGTTTTGCTTTTTCCTTCCTGTAATATTTTTTTTTCCTGGGATATAAGTTATTCATTATGCCAGTGTTGGTAGTGTTCTTTTTTTTTTTTAATCTCCCACCAGCAAAAGGAGCTTGTACAGAGGTGCTAGGTGTCAGGATAGAAAGTGTTCAGGAGTTCTGTCAGCCAGATTTTTCTTCCAAGTATGCAACTGTACATGGTATAAAACTGATGGGTATGTTAAACAGATGGCAGGGATGGTATGTGCCTTCCTATTTTTACCGAAATGGAGAGAGCTTTGTGCTGGTGCCTGCAGTATTCTCTGAAATTTTGAAAGTAATTGCATGCAGTGTTGAAAATTTGTCCTGCCTTGAGAAAAGGAAGTGTCATTCTGTTGTGCTGTCAGGGGTTATCTTTAGGTATCTAGCTCTGTGATAGAAAACATAAAAATCTCCACACTGAGTGCTCTAGCCCACAGGCCAGTGATCCCCAAACCTTCCAGCAATCCTGGATGAGTCCAGTGCTGCAGGGAGTGTCGTCGTTTGCTTTTCCTGCCAGCCTGAAGAAATACTTGGATCTGTAAAGTTAAGGACTCTAAACGGTGTTGGGGTCCTTCACAGCTTGGAAGTGGGGAACCATTGTCTCTGGTTCTGACTCAGTTTCATGAAAATCTTTGGAAAAGAAGGTTCAGATGACTTCAAAGGCTATTCATTTTACCTTTAGGTAAAAGCAGGGAGGAAAAGCGTACTGATGGTTCCTTCCATTACACTACATGGGAGTGTTGTAGGATTTATTGTCACAGAACTCAGCTTGTTCTGACAGGTTTCAGTCTGAGGAAGGGTTTCAGCACATTTACGGTGCCATTACTGGGAAAAAAAAAATCTAGAAAATACTTGCCCATTTGAGTCTACCAAAATGATGTTAGGCATTGTGAACTTTGCCATCTGCTTACCACCCACAAACCCCAGGGCAGTGAGGGAACTCCAGGCATAAATTCCCTGTTTAAATTCCCTGCAGGAACTTGCCGGTTGGTTGTATTGCACTTCCTGCTACAGAGTAGGGTTAAGTGTTCTCTCTTTGTTGCTCTGTGAATCCAGGAAGACAGGATTAGGGGTTAGCAGCTAGAGCCCTGGTGAAGCTAAGGAGAGGGAGCTGCTTGCTGTGTAGACTGTTTGGTAGCACTGAATGTCTGCTAAGATGTCCAGAGAGAAGAGTCTGAACACTGTGAAGCTGACTGCGAACTTCTCTTCCTCTAGTGGGTAAAAGAAAGTTCAGGCTGTTTAGATTTTTTCATAATTGCCTGTAACTTTCAGCTCTGGCTCGTGGATATCAGTTACTGCTTTTTTTTTCTTTAAACTGGGACTTGCAGTGAGTGTGGAGTGGAGTGAGAGATAGGAGGCAAACTTTGTATGGGGGATAACGTGGTAGCATACGGAGCAGAGAGCACCCTCTGGGCTTACTTGTAGCTTTTTAGTTTCAAGTATATGTTGTAATTTGTAGATACAATGATTAATGCATGTGATCTCCATAAATCTCTCTGTATTTGGAGTAGATACAGAGTGGGTCTTAACATACCTTGCACAGATGAAGAACACTTGCATTAGACTGCACTGCATTCAGAGAAAACCTCCTGATCTGTGTTACTTTCTTCTTTTTCAGAAAACCTCTCATCTGATTCAACTCTCTCCAGCCCAAGTGCCCTGAATTCTCCAGGGCAAGGGATCGAAGGCTTGAACCGTAGGAGGAAGAAACGCACCAGCATAGAGACCAACATACGTGTGGCCTTAGAGAAGAGTTTCCTGGAGGTCAGTGATCCTGTTGCTGTGCTCAGCCTTTGAAGAAAGGAAGAAACTTTGGTTAGCAATTAGAGCTGTTAGACTGAGCCCATTACTGTGCTATTTAGGACAGTGTTAGCACTAAACAAGGTGAATACAAAAGCTGTGCCAAGAAGCCCACATCAATGTCTGCTTCACTTTAAAAAACAAACACTCACAAACCCCTTCAAAAAAACCCATTGGTTCTTGCAGGTTGCTGACTTTGTGATTTTGTATTCCAGTATACTGAACAGTAAATCTAAACATTACCCTTTCTGAGGATGGATAAATGGGACAACAGTCTATACATATATAATGTGAGGTTTTCAGCTGGAGGGCAGAAGCACCTATTATGGTTTGTCTCTGCTGATCTACCACTGATCAGGTTCTGGACCTGAGTCACCCCATCCAGATTTCTGCCTACTGAAGAAGAGGCTACAATGTAAAAACCTCCAAAGGTGATTTCACAGCTTTTCAAGCACTGTTTCCTTTCCTCAGAACCAAAAGCCTACCTCGGATGAGATCGCCATGATAGCTGACCAGCTAAACATGGAGAAGGAGGTGATCCGCGTTTGGTTCTGTAACCGGCGCCAGAAGGAGAAAAGGATCAACCCACCCAGCAGTGGTGGAACCAGCAGCTCGCCCATCAAAGCAATTTTCCCTTGCCCAACCTCACTGGTAAGAATTAAGAACCGTGTTGGCAAAGTTCACTCAAAGAGGTAGTTCTGCTTTGCTCACTGTGGAAGTTACACGTGCTGTACCTTCTTTGTACAGCAGATTTGTTCTCACATATTTAGATTTTACTGGCATTTTAAGATACTGTCTAAGAATACTTAGAAATCAGGCACTAGTCAGGCCTTCAGTGTGGGTGTTTTATTTAGTCAGCTCATAAACAAGTATTCTGACTGACAAATTTGCACTTGGGTTTATTGCTTTGAACTTATTTCAGGTAGTGCCTCCAGTTTATATCTGGACCTTCCCTCTAACCCAAATTTTTTTTTGCAAAATAATAGTAATAAAAAAACGTTTAACAGCTCTACCCCTCCCCTCTTGTTTTGGCTGCTCTGATAAGTGAATGAGCAGCAGTAGAACGTACCGTGCACTGGAACAGATTGCCCAGAGGGGTTGTGGAGTCTCCCTTGCTGGAGATATTCCAGAACTGTCTGGATGCAATTCTGTGCCATGTGCTCTAGAATGACACTGCTTGAGCAGGGAGGTTGTACCAGATGACCCACTGTGGTTCCTTCCAGCGTGAGCCATTCTGTGATACTGCATCGTTTGGAGACTTACATGATGCAAATCCATTGATACCATTGTTGTCACTTTTAGTCAGAAATTATTTATATTAAAAAAGGCATGGAACAAAGAAACAGTTTAGCTAATACTCATGTTATTAATTTCCCACACTTGTATTTGCCTCAGGTAAACACAAACTTCATGAAAATAAGAGTAACAAAACACATGCATCAAGGTTCCTTCAGCATCTTTGCTACCAATGCCCATGGAGGTCTGTTTTCATAAATAGAAACAGTAGCTATTAGATTTCATAGTAGCTATGCTAATAGGAATGTGGTGGAATTTATGTAGCCTGTAGCTGTCCTTTTGTAGTATTTATTCCACCCTCATCACCGTAGTAGCTAATATCTTCCAGTACTTCATTAAACCATTAATTTTGGTGATGTGTTATTCTTTCCCCTCATCCTTGTCTCAGGGTGTGTGCATGCAACCTTTTGTTTCAGGGGAAGGGATGTGTTAAATGTACTTAATCTCCTTTTCTATTACTCTTTATTTTTTCCCCAGTTGCAAAGCAAGGTTGCATGCCTTGCTGCCAAAGCAGGGAGATTTATGATAGTGTGTTCTAGGAACTGTGCAGGTTCACTCAGACTGCAACTTAAAGAAGCTTTCCTACAGTAACTTCCCTGTTATAATCTGCCACTGTATGTAAGAAATTGAGGTGTGAACCATGGTCTCCCTTTTATCAGTGATGTTTCATGAAGCATTTTTACTCATTGTAAACCTCTCCTAAGACTGTGCTACGGCTCAAATGGATGTTCCAGCCCTGCTGCCCCCAGCCTTCACTGACTGTGTGCTTTGTTGATTCCTTGTGTCAGCTCTGGAGATTGTGTCCATAGGATGCTTGGGCTTAGTCTACTAGTTTGACTGCAAATTAGCCATGTGAGGAACAATGATGAATTTTCCATATGGCTGGATAACCAGTGTGAGTTGCAGCCTGGCTGCACGAGGGCAGGGGCCCTGAAGCAGGATTGGAGGGGAAGGCCCCTTTTGGTGGCAGCCTGGTTTTGCATTGGCTGAAGTCAGTCACTGTGACCACGGGGTGAACTGTATTAATTCTAGGTCATTCCCTGCCCTGAAATATGGATTGTGACCTTGGCCTTAACTGCTGGGTGGACAGATGACAGATGCGACATCTGGGCCGCGTTAGTGGGAGGTGTGCTGTGTATCCAGCTCCTCTTTATCTCATGCACTATTCCAGATAGGCAGAAAGCTTTTAGGTCTGTCCCAGTTGCCCCAGTCTTGTTTAAAATGCATGAAGCATTTGATTCCCTATAAGAGGATATGCAGCATGAGAGATATTTCTCTGATAATAAACTTAAGGTAAGAGAAGGGAAAGGAGGAATGTTTTAACCTATATCCTTGGCTACATTCTCTTGGGCAATTCTAAAGGATTCATTTCTCTCACTGATGTATAACAGCCTTCAAATATTACTGTTGGACACCATTTGTTGTCCATAAAAAGTCCTTTCTCTCCTTATATTTCATTTTTCCTCATAAGCTGGTTTCTCCAGCCTTAAATCTTTCGTGTTTATTTGTGATATCTTCAGTTTATTGTAGCTTTCTTGTAATAAGCCATCCACAAGTGAAAACTGCATTTGTATGTTTTAAAATCCAGAGATCCTTCCTCTGGCACAAGGAAACTTATCAAAATGAAGCTTATAGTTTGGTCAAGTAAAAGTGAAATGTTATTCTGCTTCTCCGTGTAAACACATTACCCTAAATACCTTTGGTAATGCTGGCATCGACATAATTTTATCATAGAAAGAGATGTGAAGCTGAAAAGATGTTTAAACAAGAAAAAGAATGCAGAAAAATGTATTTTGTAACTCTTTCTATAAGAATGACTCTATTTAAACAAGGTGCTCTCCTCGAGGGGAGGCAAAGAGAGAGAGAGAGAAAGAGAGAGCTAACTTGCAGTCTTGAGACAATATGGATATATCTCCTTTCAAATACTGAGTTATTAAGAATAAAGATTGCTGGTAATTAGAGAAGGTATTATGATTGTTCCACTGAATGATAAAGTAATGGAAATACAAAAAAGTTAGTTCATATGCAGTGTTTTCCTTGATAACTTCCTCAGCTGAGGATGGGAAGAAAGAAATCCAGCTCTAGTAGCTAACTCTGTCTGTCTTTGAGCAGTTGAGCAGTTTTATTCGTTTTTGACCTCCAGGTGGCAACCACGCCAAGCCTTGTGACTAGCAGTGCAGCTACAACCCTGACTGTCAACCCCGTGCTCCCTCTGGCCAGTCCTGCTGTAACTAGTCTGTCAGTCACAGGTAAGGGCTGATTTCTCCTGACACTACATCAACCTCTACCATTTTCCCCTTTTTATTCTTAAAAATACCATTTCGTGTTGATGACTGGTATCCCAGGACATTCTTGTCGTTGTTCCTTGTTGTTCTGCTAGGAAACTTTTGTCTTTGTGACCAGTGAGTTGACTTTTTTGGGGATAAAATCACAGGTGATGCTGAAATGAAACACTCTGTATTCCATTGCTGGCTTCTAGAGCTCCTCAGCCTTCTGCTGGGAAGTGTCACTTCATTGTAGTCCAAGCTTTTCATTTGAACCCCTGGTGATTCTTGGTACTACAGAAATGTGTGTTTGTGCCTCTCTCAGTTGGGTGTGCAGCTCTGTTCAGGTGGGCAGGGGGTTCTGTTTAGCCATATCTGTGTTTTGTACTGATCTAACCAGAATCAATCTTCCAGGCACAACAGAAACCACCTCTAACAACACGGCAACAGTGATTTCAACAGCACCTCCAGCTTCTTCAGCAGTGACATCACCCTCCCTGAGTCCTTCCCCTTCTGCCTCAGCCTCCACTTCAGAGGCATCCAGTGCCAGTGAGACCAGCACAACACAGACAACCTCCACTCCCTTGTCCTCCCCTCTTGGGACCAGCCAGGTGATGGTAACGGCATCAGGGTTGCAAACAGCGGCGGCAGCTGCGTTACAAGGAGCTGCACAGTTGCCTGCAAATGCAAGTCTTGCTGCCATGGCTGCTGCAGCAGGACTAAACCCAGGCTTGATGGCATCCTCGCAGTTTGCAGCTGGGTAAGGAGGAATTTTGCACACCCCTTCTTGGTGAGGTGAACAGAAGAGGGAAGGAGGATTCTTGGGATAAATTGCTGTTATGTATCACTGTTTTCATGGTGATTCTAGTGCCATTTATCTCAAATTCTGAAGGTTTACTCATAGGTGGTAATTTGCCATTCCCATCCACGTACACAAATGTTGTGTTCGCTTTAAAGGTGAAAAAGCTGCATTGCAACAACGTTGTTATTTAATAAGTCATTCATCCACTGCAGAGCTTAAGAGCTGCAACTTACCACTGAAATATAGAATCTGTCCAACTAATTGTAGAATGGAGAGAGTGCCTAGACCCACTTCACCCCTCTGTATTCATTTCTCCATTATGAGCAAGAAATTGTAAAAGATGCACGATTGTTGGAGTTGTAGGTTTAAAAATGTTGCTCAGACAGATGACTCTTGGTCTCTTTAATTCCTCTTGGTTTACAGATTTCTTATCTCAATTTGGGAGAGGATGATAGCTCTCTAACAAGAGGCACTTTCCCTAAAATACTGTACAAAAATATTTTACAGCAACAACCGATACAAGTCATGTATTTCCAGTGCCTGTACTTGTCACTAATCACTCATGGAGGGAAAACTAAAATCAACTAAAAATAGTCCTTAGTCTCTGGTCTTTCCTTCATCCCCTTTTTTTTTTTGATTTTAAATATGATGATGTATTTATGAACAGTGACAACCTTTCCTAAAAAGTAACACTCTTTCCCTTTTCTCCTTCTTTTGTGATCTTGCTTCCTGCAGAGGTGCCTTACTCAGTCTCAATCCAGGGACATTAGGTGGTGCTCTCAGCCCAGCCCTGATGAGCAACAGTACACTGGCAACTATTCAAGGTCAGTAGTGTTCCTATTAATGCATCTCTGTCATACAGCTTCAGTTTACAGGCTTTGTTTTTCTCTGCCAAAGAAGAACACTGACTTCTCAGCACTGGACATAAATTTTATAGGAGTTGAGGTTTTACAAAATTTAAATGTGTATCACAGAGATAAGAGCAGGTGCAACTACAGAAAGGAATCAGATGTGTATGATCTTAGGGTGATTTACAGGAGGCACTTAAGATATTGAATGTGTTCTAGAATTTATTTTGTTCTCCTCCCCTCATTGGCCTGTGTCTCTAGCAGGTTGGAGATTTGCTTTTTATAGCTCTTCTCTAGTCTGCTTGAGCAGAATTGCACCATTCTGAGGTCTGTTAGGAGGGCAGTTCTCAGCAAGTCTTGATCCTGAATTCTTGTCCTCTTATGTATTTAAAAAGAACCTACAACAAAGATCCTGCCTCCTAAAGTCCTTATGGAGAACTTCAAATACATAAATCCTTGTTTAGAAGAGTAAAAATTTATTTTGGGAGTGCCAGACGTGGTCAGAAGTTACCACTGACTTCAGCAAAAGTTGTTCTCAGTTCATGGTCTATCATAGTACAGGAGGTCTAGCTAACCTGTGTGTTCAAATATCTCCCAAACTAGCTGAACAAATCTTGTTTCCAGGTTACAAGAAAGAACCATTTCATAAAGCGTCAGAGATAAATTTAGGAGATCATAATCTGAGGCAGACTGAACACTAGACCGGTGAGAGTAAGTTGCAACAGTGTTTGGTTATATGTCAACATTCAAAATGTTACAGTCAAGGTTACATGACCTTCTTCTTCTTCTGATAGCTGTCATTTCACAGGAACACTCATCTCAACCCTTTCCAGTGCAAGCTGGTGAATGTACAGGCTCTCTTTGACAGGAAACATAGATCACTGTTGTGCTTAAAGGTCTGAAGAAAGGCACAATGGGGTTAGCCCAGAAGCAAACAACAGAGGCATTTTAGTGTCTGCGAGGTCTTGTCTGATTGTTATTTAAAAAATGAACAACCTATGATGAGACAGCCGTCGTTAGTGGTGCGCAGAGCAAAGGTATCAGAGAAAGGAAAATGCAGAGCCCCCTTGCTTTTAGGCACATTTTGCATTGTTGCTTACTGCTAATGTTATCTCCTCCCTGCTCGATTTTTCCCTTTTTTTAGCTCTTGCATCTGGTGGCTCTCTTCCAATAACATCACTGGATGCAACTGGAAACTTGGTGTTTGCCAATGCTGGAGGTACCCCTAACATCGTAACTGCCCCTCTGTTCCTGAACCCTCAGAACCTTTCTCTGCTCACCAGCAACCCAGTTAGCTTGGTCTCTGCAGCTGCAGCCTCCGCAGGGGCCTCTGGACCAGTCGCCAGCCTTCACGCCACCTCCACCTCAGCCGAGTCCATCCAGAACTCTCTCCTCACGGTGGCCTCTGGGAGCGGGGCCACGTCCACCACCACTACTGCCTCCAAGGCACAGTGAGCCGGGCTGAGCTGTGCTGCCAGCAGCCTGTTTCACTGTGCGGTGGGATTGGCTGCCAGCAGGGTTTATAAACTGAAAATGCGATGGGCATCCTCTCACCGTGTTGCTGGGGACAAGAGAGAGAGAGAGAGAGAGAGAGAGAGAGAGAGAGAGAAGGAAAAAACAAAAAAAAAGAAAAATAAAATAATAAAAAAAAAAAAAAACCAAAAGCGAAACAGGAAGGATTTAAAGCTGGGACAGACATTTGCCTAATTTTATAATAAACACTGTCTTTTCAGGATCGCTTCATGGATCGGAGAACTTTCTAACCAAAAATGTAAAAAAACAAAAAAACAAAAAAAAAAACCACAAAAAAACAAAAAACCATAAAAACACAAAAAAAGTGAAAGGACTACTTATCATTTCCAGCAGTCACAATGACAAGTTAAGGTGGGTTATCAGTTCAAACATAGGAAGGGGATTTCTTGGTTCTTTTTGGTCTAAATATCTTTCTTTTTTAATTATCATTTTATAGGTCTGTTGTACAGGCCATTATGTCATACAAGGTGTTTATAATCGTATCAATCATGTTGGGGGTTCCTTTCTTAACTGGTACAATTTAGGCAGGCCTGTATTACTGGTGTATCTCTATTATTATTATTATGATTATTATTATTATTATTTTTATATATATAGTTTGGACGCGTTTGTCTTTGCTCCTGGATTATTTTCAGCGAGCTCCCACACCACGAGGGGGAGGGCGGGGGGGTGGAGAGGAAGAATGGAGCACAAATAGACTTTCTGTCCTAATCTTCTGGGAACGTTCTGAACAGTTTCCTCATCCCTGAATTTGTCTAATGCCTACTCGTAGGGGTCAGAAGGATTTACGTTCATCGTTTGTGCAGGAGGCTCAGTGTAGCAGCAGAGATCATTGTGTGCAAACTTCCAGGCTGGTCTCTGCTTTTCAAGCAGAGGTAGGAATTAGTTCTGAGCTGCATTTCTCTCAATTATTAAGACAAAATGGCCAAATTCTGCTCTGAGCTTTGTGTGCTTGGCTCCTTTCACTTCAGAGAGCGGGATGTGACCTCCCGAGGGCAGGCTGTGTGACGTAGCGATGGCTCTTCTGTTCCAGTGATTTCCTTTGGCTGTGCAAGAGCACACACAAATGTTTTAAAAATGTCAGATTACCCAGGCTAATTGGCAGTATGTAAAGCAGCATTTACAATTCTAAATTCCCACCAGGTGAGTTGGCACGAGATTTCAAAAGGTCGGATTCTCCCCATTCATAGCAATATTCCTTTTCCGATGCTTCCAACGTCGTATTTAGGAAAAATTGTCCCGTAAAGGAGCGCTTCTGGCTGCCAAACACAGAAGCCAAGAATATGGGAGCAGAAGTTGCCATTGTTGATGCCAGCACAGCTCTGGGGCTTTGCACACACCTGAGTCATCTCATGTGGTCTCTGAGCTGCGGCGCCGCTCGCCGAGTAAAACCGGGAATAAGCGTCTCCAAGCGGCACGTCGGGGTCGCCTGTCACTGTCACTGCCTTTGCAAGGTCGGTTCTGATCCGTGTAGCAAAGGGATGTTTTTGTGGATGAGGAAGAGGTGATGAACTGTACAGAAGTTAGATCCGTATATTCTTAAATATACAATCCAGTATCTGAACCAAAAAAAACAAAAAAAGATTTTTAAAAAGAGAAGACTGGATCACTGCAATGCAGTTCACTTGGAACTTTCCATTCCTGATGGATTTAAAGGTTTCTGCCATGTGTATAAAACTAAATTACTTTTAGCTAGTGAGGATATTAGAAGAGTCCCTTTCCCACCCACCCCCCTTTCTTTTGTCACCAGAGTGTCCTAAAATAATGAGCTGATGCAGCTATATTCATTATTTTGATGATTCAGGGGGATCCTGGAGCTTCTCATCCAAGATCCGGAAGGCAGCAACTTTAAATTCTACATATGCTTTGGTTTGTGACCTGAGCATGTGGGATTTGTGTTTGCACTCAAGTGGCAGAACCCCTTATCTCTCCCCCCACCGCCATGATTTTGCTCTGTTCATCTCTAACTCTCCACCTTCCTGTTTTACTGATATTTAAACCAATTACCCCTAAAACTTCAAAACTAGTGAACTGCAAGCAGGGAAACTAACAAATGTCCGTCCACCGTTTCTTATGTGTTTTTGATTTTTTTATGTTTTATTTTTTTAAAACTAAGCTTGAACCAAAGTCAATTTCTAGCAAGCTGCTGTACTAATGGACTAGTTTGTATAAGTGCAGTTCAGATGCAGAGAGGCGATAGATGCTACTGACAATTTCTTTTTCATTTGTCTTTTGTTTTTATTAATTTTATATAAAAGTTGCTGCTTGTTTTTAATCTTTTTTTTTTTTTTTGGTAATTTGTGTTATCCTTGGGGCAGACTCTTAACTTGATTTTAATTTGTTTTCTTTTATTTGATGTGTAAATAGAATGGCGATGTCAGAGGATTGTTAATCCAACAGGTCCCACCTTTATCCCCCCAGTGTGGATGAATCTAAGTGTTTTTTATGTGTCTCTGTGTCTTCAGGCTGTGTGGGAGACTTTTAGGGCTATGAATAATACTGCAAAAGTGGAAATGGCCCACAGTAATGTCTTCAGAGCAGTAACAGATATAGCTGGGTGAGCTTCAGGGAGGCAGGGGAAAAGTAGAAGAGGAGATGCTGGTACCCACTATGTTGCCTGGAGGCCATAGCATGGACTATAGTTTCTACCAAAGGAATGCCAAGTCCTTGGGACTTGTCTTCAGTGAAGTAAGAGGATGGGGAAAACTGCAGCTATAGCATTGGTTCCTGGCTCTGAAAGTTCCTGCTTACTTCCAATGCCTGTGCAAAAGTACAATTTATCAGGAAGGTTTTTTTGTTAAAGGGAGGATACTACTGGTCTTTTCTCCAGTGTATCCTCTACTCCCTAAGGGGTTTGTGGTGGGGGGGGGGGGGCACGGTCCTTGCATATATCTAGGAAACACAAAGAAAGGTGGGCCTTAAATCAGTGGAAAATCCTCTTTCCAAAGTTCAAAGAGACTGTGCCATTAGCTGTCTGAATGAGTTTTCATGTCCCATTCTTGCTGGTTTGTGGTTGGGAGAGGGTCTTGTTGAGTACATATCTGGAACACTAATGCAGCTTGGATGGTTTATTTATTATAAAAATCTGCTTTTTTTCCTGACTACCTTTGCATTGGTCACATGGCTTTGGTGTGAGCACCTTATACCCCCTTACCCTCCTCCTCTCTACCCCATCACCTTCTCTGGGGCCCAGATTCCAGGGAATTTCTTAGCAAGTCTTTTTCTGAGAGAAACTGGAAACTCAGTAACCACATATCCAAGAGAGAGCTTGGTTTTGCTTGCAAAAGCTGACATGCTACCCAAACAGGACATATCCCATGGCATCCATTGCCAGTGTGCTCTGATTCATTGTCCTAAAACATCCCTGTGACTGACTGACTGTTGTTCCTGGAGCCTGCTTTTTGTCCCTATCAGTGTTTTTCCTTATGGATGCTGGCTACCTCTGGCGTTTTGGTGAAATATGGAAATCAGATTGGCAGGGAATGTACATCTGCCTAGTTAGAGCATATGTGTTCCTTCAGAGCATGAAAATGTGAGATCACGTACTATAACTTAGCAGAAGTTTCCTTTGAAATCATAATCATGCTGGCAGCAGAAATTGATGCATCTGAAAAGAAAGGATAACAATTGTATACAGGCCCAGTAAATATGATCAGAAGGAATTTGATGGTGTTGTTGGAAAAGGATAATAGCATCTCCTTTTCAGAGCTCCATGTCCCTGTATTTAAAGGTGAGAGGGTTGCTTTTCATAGTTACAATCATGTCACAGTACACATGCAGGAAAAGAGAAGGTGAAAAACTCTCTCATTACAGATGAGAACAGTTAGCTCAGAAAGCAAAACATTTACAGAGGCACAGATACAGAAGGTCAAGAATAATTTAGAAAATGGCTTCGGGAGGAGGTGTAGCCTGGTGATGACATTTTTTTCTGATGTTAAGAAAAACATGTTTTGCTTTAGCACACTTTGGCTTTAGCACACTTGATCTCCTCAGAACACAGTAGTCACCATAGAATGATTTATGATTTATGAAAGTACATACAGATGTGGCTGCTTACAATAGTTGTATCTGTGTGTTTAAACCTCCTTAAGAGGATTTATTTTGTTTCTGAGTTACTGTGCAGTATGTCTTAGTCTAAGTACATTTTTATCATGTTACTCTGAGATGGTGTGTATGTAGATATACACTTCTCTTGGAACTATTACCTAATGTTTCAATGCCACTGTGTTGACACATTTCTGCAGTTGAGTTAGTAAAGGATGCAGGAGTGTTAATTCCCTAACTCTGTCCACATTCCTGTAAAGCAACATTCTTTAAAACAGAAATTCCCTCTTTTTTTGTTACAAATGGAGCAGCACAACCGTTACAGCTGGAATCATAACACAGATATTAAACTTAAAACGACATTTACCTTAAATATTAATATTTTCTTAGATAAAGATTTACTATACAAAATGATCTTAGAGAAACAAGTAGCTTCTCATGATCATTGGAGTGCTTTAGGACAGACATAGTAGTGCATCTACTCTGAGCTTTTAATGATACTTGTTTTCCAACTGGAAGCTTAAAATTTAGATCTATTTATTGCCGTGTTAACTCGATGAAGAATCACTGTTCCCTATTCATGTTCTGCTCGAAGTGGTTAAAGCATGTTTATCCACAGGGCCTGGGTATCCCTGTTGGATGTACACCTGACTGTTGCCTAGGGTGGAGCGTTACCAAAGGAGTAAGCTGGCGTGCTGCCCCCACTGTGTTCTCACACAGCCAACTCAAATTCCTTTGTATTTTTGCAACCAGTACATCTTACCTGTCCCTCCCAAAGTACTATAGCAATACAGAATTCAAGATACCTTCCTTGCACAAGTTCTACCCTTTTCAGTTGTTGAACCTAACCTCCTGTTGCTGCTTGTGAGTTTTTCCTCTTCTTTCCAGCAGGGAAGTCCCCTAAAATACTTTAAAGATATTTGACAGAGGAGGATTCGTGGAAAAGTTGCTGGCTCACTGTTTGCCATTTCTTAAAATGTTCATATCTTTCTCTCTGTGATCTGAACAGTACCTGGTTCCCTCTGTGTCAGTGCAAGCAGTTTCAGTGCTTTAGGAACAATGAAAAGCAATTCCTCTGCTTGCATATCTTCACATATGAACACATGAAGTAACACATGGAAAAAAACTTGGTATTTTTTCAGCTTGTCTCTTTTTATTTGATCTGTCTGCCACTTCTCCCAGGATACTCCTTTTACCCCCGTGGGATGCTTGTTAGGAGGGCGTTAGGAAGACTGCACTGTAATTAGAAATAGTTTAACTGTGGGAGAAAAGACATCTTTTAGTCAAGTAGGCAAATAAGGTCAGCATGCAGAACGTATCAGGTACTTCTTTTCTGACCGAATTCCTAAACCCAGAGCAACTACTGAGCTTTGGCTCGGGGCTGCTTTCAACTCCGTCAGTGATACCCTGCTAAGAACCGTCCATAACTGGAATAGTCTGGGCCCCCTTCCTCCCTCCTTCCCTCCTCCCCTCTCCCTCCTTGTTCCTTCCCCATCTTCCCTCAGCAAAAGGTAGCACCATACAGCTCTGAGAACAATACTTATGGGTAGCAGCTGGCTTCTGGCACCTTCATAAAATACCTCAGCATAGCTTAGCATTGTCGCAGAACTGGTTTTAAACTGAAAAAAATCAGAAGAGAAAAGCAAACTTTATAAATAGTGGAGATAATTCTAGCTGTAGAGTTTAGTTGAACTGATGTTTATTATGATTGATAAACATGATTATGCTGTATGTATTTGAGATCCTGTTTATAGGTTACAACTTTATAGGGTCGGGTGGGGGTGGGTGGATGTTGGGGGCAGAGAAGGGGGGTTGACTGTGTTAGAAGGAAAATGTTTGCTCATAAATTTTTTTCCTTGTATCTGTCTTGCCAAAGGAAACATTTTGTCGCTCCTGGGTTTGGGATTGTTGTTTGGTTGGTTTATCTGTGGTCTAATCTGCAGCACAGCACGTGGTGGCATGCAGGTTACTGATGGGGTTGCTGTTCAGGGTCCTTTCGAGTGTGCGCACACTTCCCTCCCTCTTGGCCTTTCCTTGCCCTTCACTGGGATCTAAAGATGAGGCAACACATACCTGGGAGGCTCGGGGGAAAGGAGATGGCTGTACTGGGTTAGAATCAACCTCGGTGGTGTAAATCCGTTCCAGTTGAGTTGCTCCAGAGCTGAACTGGGTCCATTGTGTTTAACTTCGGGAAGGGACAAGAATGGTTGTCGCATCTTAATCTTATCTGGGAGAGCAAAAGTGAAACAGGTTCCTTTTATCCCCCTTGTCTTGTTACTGAATGTAGGGCTTGTAGTGCTTGATAATAGGTGGAAAACTTTTTAAACACTTCCTTTTCTAATAGCAATGCTAATCCTGTCTAGACCAAAAACTATGAAAGAAAAAACCAAACTGAGAGGTGAAAGCTAACCTACTCCTAACACCTGGCTGGTCTGCCTGAAAGGGTTGAAATACTGTGAGACGGTTGTGGGAGAGGAGCTTTGAGGTGTTGTTGGCGAGGCAGTGGGTCGTTCTCCTGGCCTATGTCTTGGTGTTGCGGTGGGAGTAGCAGAAGAGCGAGTGGTTGTTGCCTTGGGAAGGGCGTTGCAGCCCACTCCAACCGGACTCCAAGGCTCCCTTCCCGTTTCCCCTCCAGGCTGATGGAGCAGGGGAAGAGGGGAGGGGTGTGCGTGGGTGTGTGTGCGAGTGCGTGTGTGCGCCTGGCTGTGTGCGCTGATCCAGAGAGGTGGGTTTCTAAAGGAGCTCAACTCCACTGGGGCGGGAGAATTCCCAGTGGCCTCGTAGGGAACCAAAGGCACTGATAAGTTGTCAGCTCTGCTGTTCTCAGAGCGGGTAAGAGGAGAAGCTGGGTGGGGGTTTTTTGAGCTTTGGGTCAGTGTCCCTTTCTCTAAGGACCTCATCTCTTTCGGGTACTCCCACCTTTTCTGCACAGAGTTGCTTTGGCTCTGTGAAGACAAACAGTATGTGGGGTTTGCCCAGTGCTGCAGGTCTTAGGCTGATGTTGGGATACAGTCAGGGAAAACTGTTTCTTTCCTTCAAATGTGGAAGCAGTGTAGTCCAAGGTCAGAGTCTGTTCAACAGCTTTTGCATATGGTCTTTCTCTTAGGGGAGGGACCTTGAAGACTCCTTTCTTTGCTCCCCAAAGCAGCCTTGTACATGTTCATGTATTGTGCTATTGGGCTGAGCTGTTTTATCAGTGAACTTGGTGAGCTCTTGTGAAGAAAGGGAGGGAGGAAGGGGGAGAGGCAGGTTGTCCAGCTGCTCTTCCTCCGTACACCAATCGGGTTGCAGAACTTCACTGAAAGCTTTACTAATAGAATTGTTGTTCTGACATTATGTAAAAGTGGTATTAATATTGTGTGACTTTTCAAAGAGCTAGTTAGATTTATAGATAGTAATAGGGATATTGAAGAAATGACTTCTCAAAGAAAAGAGCACTTGGAACAAAAGAAGTGGAAAACAAGGTGTGCTTTATGGAAAACAAATCTGAGGAAGGAAATGAAACAGCTTGTGGGAGGCGAGGGAAGATGATACCCTTTGGCGTTCCTTAGTGCTGCTGAGGCTCAGCCCCAGAACTGGAACAATACCCCCTCTGCCTTATTTCATCTCTCTACCAAACAGGACATTGTCAAGTAGCTCAGACCAAAATGCTGATCTGTCTTAAATCTGTGTTGATCTGCTGGTGAATATTCTCCGGCAGAGCTTTACATAATACCGTAAGATACTTAATTTATCACGTTAGTTTCCCCTTTCCTCCCAAAATTGTCTTATCATGTTGTAGGCCCCACTTCAGGATTCACACTGCCTTTGCTGAATTTTGTAGCAGCAGCTACTGAAGCCCCATTCCCCTAATGTCGTTAACTTCGTGTGCGTTCAAAGCCGGCACGTTGCGGTGCTTTAAAAACCCGAAATTATTGAACAGTGGGAATCCTGAGACCTTGGGAATGGCACGCCAAGGGGCAAATCGTGGAGATCGCACGACCCCCTTGGGAAACAATTTAGGAACAAGAGCACCCGTGACAGTGTCCTGAGAACAAGGCAGTTGAGACAAAACCTTTAGTTCTTCCCCCATTCACTCTGCATGTGTCGGCCTCTGTGACCCCGGTGCTCCCGGCACCTGAGCGAGTCCGAGGGGGAAACGCAAAGCAAAAGACTTGGAGATCAGGGCCGCTCCCCGCGAGTTCCCGGGGAGCCAGACTGCGCCTCCCTGCAAGCCAGGGAAGGGAAGGGACCGCTGCAGAGCCCCCCGCGGGTGGCTTGGCGAGGGCTGGAGCAGCACTGGGGCGCCTGGTGTGCCAGCGGTCCGTGGGAAGGACCTGGGCAGGAGCTTCTGCGTCCCCGCCAGTGCTGTTGTTCCATTTCCTTCCTCTGTGGTAGTGTCTAAGGCTAGGTGTGAGTAGGTGTGGGGTGTTTATCCGCCACAGGTACAGGAGCTGTCGTATACCTCATTTCTAACTCGTAACTGAGTAACTTGCTTTAACTTTCTCCAAACCCCACAGAGTTGCCAAGTCTGCCCTCCCTCCTTTGATTAACACTGAACTCTGGCCTATAGCACCCCGTGACCTGCAACCTGGGGAGGTGACCCCCTAACGCCTCTGAATGTCGCTGCTTAAAAGCTACTGCAAAGTGAGGGCAAATTGCAATCTTATCTTATTTCCTTTGGTTACAAGGGGTCCTCTTGATTAGTCTGTGAATATCCATCCCCTCCCCTCCACTCTCTGCGGAAAAGGGCCACCCGCGCTGCCTTTTCCCACCCCGGGGCCACACTGAACTCCAGGGCCCCGAGGCACTCTCAGCCCAGTGCTGCGTACATGCTACTCACTTTTTAACATGACCAAAAAAGAAAAAAACAAAGAAAAAAAATAGAAATCTCCAAATATTTAATTTTCTTCTTTATTATTTGACAATCCTGTATCCCTTCCCCCACTCCCCCACCTGGCCAGAAGCTGCATCCTTAACCCGGTCCATCTTTATTTGAATGTAGTTCCCCTACCCCCATGGGAAAGAGAAGCTTTGTCAGGTCACGGTGGCTGCTATAAGTCGGGAGGGGGCGGTTTCTTTGTTTTGTTTTGTTCTTTTAAAATTTCCAGCCAAAACCAAAGATTTCCTAATGATTGTATAAACTCAAAACAAACAAACAAACCAAAGACAAAGGGCGTCTTCAGCACCAAGCCCATCTGTGAGGCCGGTCTGGCCAGGGCAAGGGTCTCTGCCCAGCCCGGGGCTCCGAAACACCCCAGGAAGAAATTCCCTGCTCCAGGGTGAAATCTGGGGCGCAGGCGCTGGGAGGGGGCGGCTCGGGGGGGCTTCGCAGGTGGGTTGAGGAGCTGAAGACTTGGGTGCAGGATTGGCTGCTCTGCTGGGTGCTTTAACCCTCTGGGGGCTGGGTGATGTTGATTAATACACGCTGAGGTGCACTTCTGAGCTTTCCCCCCCCCTTCACTGCTTGGAAGAGGCTGTCCTGTTGTGAGAAATCCCTGAAAGAAGAAGAAGCAGCTTTTCATTTCTCCTCTAGTTCCTTTTTTCTAGATTTCTTTTTATTTTTGCAGCACCACTGTGCAACTATGCATTGTATTTCTCAACCTTTTATGCTAGGTAGATGCCTGTGACTTTTTAACTTTTGGGGGGGGATTGCAAATGGAGGAACTTTTTACATGGATCTTTTTAATCTCAGTTGATTGGGGGGTGTTTGGTTCTAGGGTCATACAAGCTCTATCCCAAAGCAAAATCCAAATGTTAATATTATTAGCCTGATGCAGATACCAAAGATAATTTCTTTCCTGCAGAACCTTAGACTTGTGTATTAAGTACGATTACCCAGCACTTGCATTAGTCTAACCTCAGTAATTCCAAAGCTTAGATGTATATTTTGGTATATTTCTGGGATATTAAAAAATTGTCGTTTAAATTCTTGTTTGTTTCAGTGTAATGCTCTTAAAGTCATAGCATGGAGATAACTGAACTTGTCCTATTCTTAGTAGTTTGAAATAATAGTATTTTTGTATGTTTTGGGTGTGTCTATGTATGTATTAACATAACAGTTTTCACTGCCTAGGTGTTCATAAATAATAAAAAGAAAAAAAACCAACTGCAAAGGGTTTTTAAACTGTACATAATATTCCATGAGGAATTTCCACCAGACCGCCAATTTGGATTGCATTTTCACTGATGGCCGCTCCCAACTGGGATTCTTTCTTTGTTTTTAAAGAGACAGCATGTTCTTTTTTTTTCCCCCATTGACCTGAGGTTCTTTCTCAGTGTAAAGGGGTTTTCACTGTTTTTAAGGGATGGGCCAAAGAGGAAGTTGCTTAAATTTTATTTAAAAAAGAAAATAATTATTTAACATGTTAGTTTGAAAAGTACCCCTTTGTATGAAGAATTGAGAGTGGAAAACCAACCCCTTTCTTCTAAATCCGGTTATAGTTTCCAAAGAGGTGAGGATTTGTGAATGTCTGGAGCATCTGGGCAGTCCCTTTTTGCTTTTTTTTTTCCCTAAATAAGGCAAGTTTTCGGTCCTAATGGTTTCACTGCTCTGTGCAGCTGCCTGCTTACACTGGCTGGGAGTTTTTTTTTTTTCTCTTGCCCTTCCTCATACACTGCATTTATACACTTGAGGTCAGCAGAACACTTGAAATCAAGGGCCATATGGGAGTACCCTACCCAAACCCAACCCAAGCTTTTCTTGAGACTGAAATGTGAGAGTCCCACACATTTCAAAACCTTGCTGATCACACTAAGGGTGAGGAGGAAGGCGAAATGCTGTCTCTTTAAAGATGTCCTTTATAATTATTATTATTATTATTATTATATTATTATTATTATTTTCCCAGTGGTTGCCTACAGATAGCTGTAGGCATTGAGAGATTGTGTAGATTACAGTAAATCAGAATGAAAAGGTAGATTTTGTGTAGATGCATTTGTCTGCTGTAATTTTTTATATATATTAAACTTACTGTAATTGTACAGTTAATTTCTGTTGTAAACATCATTAAACCATTTTCCAAGTGTTTTAACATGTATGCACTTGTTTGTAGTTTTTGAATGTATTAGGGGAGGTGGATTCCCCTTCCCCCCATGGATCAAAGTGGGCCAGAAGATTGGTCCTTCGTGCCCTTTGTCTCAAACTGGAGGAGACAGAACGGGTTTTTTGCACTCTGCTTGAAGCTTTTCTTCTACTTCTCTGTTTATCAGCTCCTCTCCTAAAAGCAGAAACATCTCCAGTTGCTTCTTGAAGGCAAAGAGGAGACTCAGCTCACACCTACGGTGAGTGTCCCTGAAACAAGTGTTGGATGCTTTTGAGTCAAGATATCAGTTTATATATATATATATATATATATATATATATATAAAGAGCATAAAGGTGATATTTTTTTTCCCTAGAGAATTTCATTCCTATTGCTTAGTCGTTGGTATTTTATGGCTGCCAAAACTTGTGATTTCTATATCTTGCAGATACAGTTGTGATTATTTAAAAAGAGAAAGCTGTTTTCAGTACTGTTTGTTCTTGCATTGGTGTTTTGTAGTAGTAACTTTACTGTAATTTTCAAGTCAGGTGGCTGAGGTATCACCCACTTCTCTCAGATTTTTTTTTGTCATTGCAGAAGAACAGTAAGGGATCTAGGAATTTTTTTTTTCCCCCCAAGAAACATTCGTTACCATCTCTCAGTTTACTTTTTTTTTTGCTCTAATTTATTGGAAATATTCTTTAAAAGCTACAAGCACCTACTGCAGGTACAGTTTTACTGCTGAAGATGTAAAACAACCTTGTCACTTGCACAGCAGCAACTTCAACAAGTTTTTCTGCTGCTAACCCACCCAGTCCCTGAAAAGAAGACATGACTTCATCCGGGCAGAACTTTTGTTCCCACAGTCTTGCTTTAGCTCTGCTTCTTCTGTAAGACTGACAGAATGAGCTGGTCAGCTCCTGACCCGAGGTAAAACAGGGTTTGTTTTGCTGGGCTGTTTTTGTCCTTGCTGAGTTCTTGCAGGTGTCATTGTGCAGCCTTTTAAGTCACAGGCAAAACTGAGGCTGCAGCAGCAGGAGGTGAGTGCCCCTCTTATAATTGGGCTTGGGGCATTTTACCAAAACCCCATCCCACTGCTCAGGGTGTGTTTAGAAGCTCCTGTTGGAATATTGTCCTCTTCAGCCTCCCTGGGAGATGATGCTGCTGGGTGCAGGTCGGTTCAGCCGGGCTGAACGTGGCAGCTCACGAGCTCAGGCCCTTCTCACAGCTGTTCCCTGCACGCACAGGGCTGCCACTGCCTTTATTAATTCATCAAAAGCACGTTGCATTATTGACCTAGAACCTCTTTGGAATCACACCTGCATCTTTTAGAGGTAACCTGATGATAGACTGGTTTGGAAACTGGATTTGCGTTGGCTTTTATACAGTTTCTGTTGCCCAGAAGTGATATATGGGAGTCCATCCTCCTTGTTTTCATTGTAACAGGGGTATCATCATCTGCCTTTTGAGAAGTCTCTCATGCAGATTACCTGGCTCATATTTAGCTCCAAGTGCTGGCTGAGTGGCAGTGCCATTGCTTGATCTTTTCTGGGAGCTCGGTGCTCACTTTCTTCATGTTGAAATGGTGCCAGTCAGCCTCTGTCCTGCACTACACTAACATCACGTGACTTTTTACAATTAAAGGGAAAAAAAAAGTAATCTGGAGCAGTTTTTTAAAAACTGAAGCAGTTTTTTAAAGGCAAATTAAAAGCAAAAAGTGTCAGTCTTAAGATAAATACCACAGGAAATAACTACAGCCCTATCTTTACAAGTTGTTTAAATGCAATGAAACAATAGTTACATGTCATGATACCCCTGCAAGGCAAGGAAGAGCTGTGAAAACAGCTGTGTTTGTTAGAAAGTGTGGTCTGGTCCCAAAACACAAACCTTACCAAAAAAAAAAAAAAGAAAATCAGCCTAATAACCACTATTACTGGAAACAACTTTACAGATATGTACATTTTAATAGCAAAAGCTTGCAGTTGCATGATTCAGGAGGAAAGGGAGAAGGGACTGGACAACTCCAGACATGCTCCCTCTGTGCACCAACCAAAGCAGGTTATTGCACGGAGAAAACACGCAGTGCTTGTGTGGGATGAAAAAGGCTTCTCCTCCTCTCCCCCCAGAGCCTGTGGGCATCTCTCCTTCTTGCCCATCCCCTCTGTGACTCCCACTTAGCGGGGGGGCAAAGCCTGCATTTGAAGAGCATCATAAGTGTCCTTGGTGGCTGCACTGAGTCCCTGAAAAAGAGAAAAAACAGGTGAGAGACGAGTTCTCCCTAAAATTTACCTCAGTGCTGACTGGCCAGCCACAGGGCAGCAGGGGCTCCGTAGCATAATTCTAATTTTTTTTTCACCTGCAGAGAAAATGAGTGATTCCATAGATTTTGTGCAGTGCCAATAGCTACCTATCACTTACCTGAAGGCAAGGTACATTTTGAGTAACTCTTATGAACATATGACTACAGCAGCTCATCCTAACTGGTTATGAAGATCTTTAGAGTGCATTTTATTCGCATATTATTAAGACCTAACTGATGCTAGAGTGAAGTAGGGTAACAAAATGAAGACATCAAATCATGAACTTTGTTCTCTGGACTTCTCTTTGATTTGGAAAGGAAGTCAGATGCAGCTCTAGGTAAGTAAGTTGGCAGCAGAGCTTCAGATGGCTGTGAACCCCGGGAAGCATCCCCTCACGGTCCCTCCTGCCACTCCAGGAATCCTTTGCCTGCCAGCCTGCTCTGGTGAGTCAGCTGTGACCTGTGTGTTACAGATCCCTGTGGCAGGGATGGGAACAGCTGCTTCAAGAGCAAGGCAGTAGAAGATGCAGCAGAGTTGCAGGTCAGCCCAGGAGCCTTCCAGAGCAGAGAGAACTGGGGCTTCCAACAGAGAGGATCTAGTGAGACACCTGGTGCCTGCTTGTAAAACTTCCAGCTACCCTTCACTTCCCTGCTATGAATATTTAGTGGTGTACTGAGAACACTAGGAGGTTGGTGCTGCTTATCAGGCTCCTGTGATATCTCAGTAGAGCTGGGCTTGAAGAAAGGTACCTTTAGCTACAGAATCACCATGTTACAGAAAAGCTCCCTGGCATGTGCTGCAACCTGAAGATCTTTTTTATATGTATTGTATTTTTGTCATTTTGAGACGTCAGTGGCAATGTACAGGCTACTACAGAAAGTAAAATGCATTTTGGAACAGTTATGCATGGTGACCCAGCTAAGGCCTCACTGAGGGACTCCTTGCCCTTTGTCAGGTGTGTGCAACACTGAACCCCCCCAGTGCACCAAGGGACTGGAGGTGCTGGGCAGCCTGTGCTCTGTGCTATAGTGAGGGGCCCTGAACCACTGATGCCTTGAGTTACAACAGCTGCTTGGCAACCTGAAGGTTTCCATTTAAGCAATAAACAGTTTGGAGGCAGAATTCTGTGCATCATCTGCCACAGTCAAAAGGTGCTTCTCCAAGGTGTAGGGCCATGGAAATGGTTCCTACCAGGGCAGGAGGTGTATTTGGAATGTGCAGCCACTTATCAAAGTGCCATCAGTGTGGTCTTTGCCCTGAATCTCAGTAACTGCCCTCAGAAAGATGCTTTGAAAGCTCTGTTCCATCACATCCCACTGACAGTGCAGTTGGATATGTAACTACAGGCTACAATTAACCCATGAAGACAGATGAGGGGAGCAGCTGCTGGACGTGTTGCCTACCTGGTAGACACCTTCATTGCCTTTGCCTCGCCGCCTCTGCTGCTTTGGGAAAGAAAAACAAGCACAGATTAATGGGTGTTTTTCCTTATCATGCAAAAATAAAGAACCCCCTGACTTCCCCTGTCCTGTACTGAGGGTTGGCAGCTGTGCTTGGCCTGGACCTGCTCTTCACAAAAGGGAAAACACCTGATAAATCTGGACCAGTAAAAGGAAATTATTTTGGTTTGCTGACATATTTTCCTGTCATACTGTTACAGTGCTGCTATTCCTTTGATTAATCGGATGTATAGAAATTTGGAGGCATTCCTATAGACACTGACTATTTAGTATTAGACAATCAAAAACATGTGGCAAGGAGTAGTGCCTGCTACAGTTACAATTGCAGCAACCTCTTAAATGATCATATATCTAGAATGGGACACGGGTTTTGGTGTTCTCATCCCTCCAGGAACAGAAACATTCATAAAAACACAGTGCAACTTTATAGACCCATAGTTCATGAACAGAGCTTGACTATGGCAAAGGGGCATCAGAACATAAAAGGGGAGGGGATTAAATGTCAGTGTTACTTCAGCATTTCTCAGCACTAAACTTTGCTTTGAAATGCCCCTTTTTTCATGTTTCAGGAGGAAATGAAAGGTTATATATATATATATATGACATTTTGACATAATATAGAACCTCTGTAGGTCAGAGCAATTTTTCATGTTGCCATAAACAAGTGTCCCCAGATGGTTTGTTTTCAACACAAGCTCCCCTCCCCCAGCAGTTTGTGCACAGAGCAAAACCTGTCCATTTGCTGTAGCTGGAGATACGACTGGTGTGTACCTTCCTAAATGTTTGAGAGGGGAGCTGGGGGAATGAGAATGTGTCCCCCATTCCTTATCTGAAGGCAGGCCCAAGGAGGAGCTCGCAGGTGGTTTCCTGTGCCTGTAATGCCATCCAGGCTCGGCAGCCCATGGAGGGGGAACGGTGAACCTCCAGCTCCCAATTGCTCTGGAGGAACGTGCTCAGCTGCTGTGAGTTGCTGGGCCACAGACATTGCAGCACTTGACAACAGACACTCCTTCAGCTACTCCTCACCCATCTCAGGCCCTCTGCCCGCTCAGCCAGGGCAGCCAGCAGAGTTTTCTGTCCAAAAGTTGGAATGTTTTCTGCTGACGTTATTCAGCGCGCCCAGGGACACTGCTGGTGTTTGTAATGCCAGTGAGACAAAGCTGCCTGATCTCCACCTGGGTTTATGGCTTCTCTAAGACCAGAGCTACGTGTCTGTCCTGCTGCTGCACTGAACTGGTTACTACAGGAAACAGCTCCCAGCTGTAAGTGGGAGTGCTGTGCAACAAGGACACTGCCTCATGCAAGGGGCTGCTCCGTAAGGGAGTAGCAATGAAGGATTTCTCATACTGGGAAAAATTTCACCAGGAAGGAAAGTAAAACTCACCTCTCCCTTCATTCCGATTTCACTGTATGCCTCACCCATCTTGTCCTTCTGCAGTGCCTGCAAGCAGAGAGGGGGAAAGAGTCAGCTTGTTTCTAGAAAAGCCAAGCCAGCCCCTGGGTGACCACACTCCAAGCCTCTGCTTCTGGGACTGCTTTGCCTTCAAAACTTCAGTCTGTTCCAGAGAAGAAGGGATAGCAGTGCGACTTGTCTGATGTGCATGTAAATAGATGCTATATGTGATGAAATCTATGTAGCATATCAATACCACCTCATCTCCAAACACTTGAATATATCTCTGCTCTCAGCCAAGTCATTTATCTAGATGAGTGCCATACACTACAACCCCAAAGTAAAGCTTTAAGCAGCATTTGTTCAGGAGACAAACCCGACCATGAGGCTCAGGCCCAGAGAAAAGGGAATTCTTAACACTGCAGGGTGAAGATTAAGAAAAAGGAGCTCTTTCTTTCTCCCTCCATGTGGGGAAGCAGTTCCCAAACACTTACAAACCAGCTGTGATTAGTGTCTGACTCAATAATGATGGAGGCCAGCCTTGGAAACAAGCTCATTTCTCAGCAAGAACACCCGGAAAGACCCGAGTTAAGACATGGTCATTAACATTAATGTATCAACCCTTTGGAGCACAGACCACCACATCTAGCTAAAGTCAAATCAATTAAAGAGCTTCCTAAGAGGTTCCTAAGCAGCCACTCTTAGATGCACTGGCACTTGGCCTTTGCCAGAGAGCAGTCACAGAGGCTGGAGAACAAGCACATAAAATACTGCAGCACTGATGACATGGGATAAAGGTTGGTTAGTCACTAATGGCTAACATGAAGGGATAAGCAGGTGTCTTGATCCAAATTCTTTTCCACATCTCCCCAGACAGTCACTGTTTTTCTCTTATCACAGAGAAGAGAGCAGAAATTTTCTAGCCAAAAAAAAAAAAGGCTTGGGGGGATTTGTTGTGTAAGAGGAGAAGCCTTTGAAAGCAGCTGTTAAATTTGAACCAAAGCTGAAATTGGGTAGAGGGGGAAAAGGTCTCCCATGAAACAGAAACTCCCCTTTCCAGCCACCCCTCCAGCGCTCTCTACTCACACTGTAGACAGTTTCCTGGGGATTCTTTCTTCTCTGCTGTAAAACAAAAGAAGAATGTTGCCCACAAGCTGCACCACCAGCATCCCCCTCCGCTTTGTACGTGCCTGTGCATTTGCTCTATGGCACAGCTACGGCTCTGTGGACTCGCCCTGCCCATCACAGCTCATCTTGTCTCCCCCCACAAGGCTCTGTTCGGGCAACTTGTTCTCTGGAAAACTGATTTCCTTTTAATAATTGGTAAAACTTAGTTCTTCTCTGCTCAGTCCCTGCCGCTGTCACCTGCGGGCAAGCCCTTACACGCCGATGCAGGAGGTTTTTCCCTCCCTTTTCCTTTGAAAGTGATGGGCTCTGCAGCAGAAACGATTGTTTGGGCCGCTGCTCCACTTTGTGGGCGCTTGTTTGGCAGCAGCACATGCAGCGAGCTCTGGTGGAACACCCACTGCTGCCTCGCCTGCTCCGCATCCGCCCCGGGCTGGGTGTCACTTCCTAACCCCGGCTGGCTGCAAAAGCTCTCAGCAAAGTGCCGGGGGGGGGGGGGGGCAGAGACCAAAGGGCAGGGGGAGGTTTGCTCCTCTCCCCCCGCGCTGCCAACTCCCCAGTTACGACGCGGATCGTGTCGTTCCCTCTCCAGGAAGGCACTTGTGCTCAGCAAAGGCGCGGCGAGCGCCTGCCTGCGTGTCTGAGCCGCGGTTACACACGAGATGGAAGGGACCAGATTAGAGGGAAGAAGGGGCACGTGTGGGAGGAGGTTACCTGGTGTCTCCCGCCCAGCTCAGGGTCTGCACCTCGCTTCGCCCCCAGAACATCGTAGTCATCTCGGTGCCCGCGAGTCAGCTTCTGAAACAAGAAAGCAAGAAGCTCGTTATCATGGACGTGATAATGAGGTAATAGATCTTGACTTAACACAGGAAAGAAAGGGAACCCAGCTTGGTTCACAAGTACTGTAACTGAGCTAGAAATTAATTTTACTCCTTATTGCAACTGTCAACAAAAATATCTACAACTAAGCCATGGAAATGACAAACAGTGGTCTGTGCAGCACAAAACTACAAGCTGCTGCATCAAGAACATTTCTTAAATAAAAATGAGTTGAAAATCAGAGAGTGTGAGGAGGAGGGACTGACTTTCCTGCTTTCTCTGCCACTGGAGAGTGAAGATCCATGAGCTTTGTTCTTCTTGCAGAGCAGTTGATCTAAATCTGCATCAAGAAGCTGCAGGAATTTTATGGCCAATACAATTCTCAGCTGGGAACGGTTACCTTAGACCAGGGCAAAGGAGGGATTTCAGGTCAGCATAACACAGCTGACAGAGTGCTATTGAAAAGGTGACAGGCTACACTTAAACTGAAAAATATTGCATTAGTGTTCATACATTACACAGTTAAACAGAACTCACAGCAGGATGTGGCTATGGCCAAAAGCCTGAGAAAAAAAAAATTAAAATCAAAAGACAACTAGACATAGCAAAACTAGCTAGAGTTTAACGCTGCCATGAGTGAGCAATTTAGTTAGGAAAGACAGGCAGGATCTTAGTTCTGTCCTCTTTCAAGTCAGGAACCTACAGCCCAAATATCCATCTACCATCTGGCCAGACTGGTGACAGCAGAAACTGCCCCTGTGAGGTTTTATCTTTCTTCTTGTATAGCCTGCTCATTAGCTGGATCATCCAAAGTTTTTCTAACCTACAGGCAACTCACTATTTTATAAGTGCCCGAAAAGGTCTATCTGGGTAACAGATTTAGAAACAAAGACCAGCAGTTACTTACATTGTACGTGTCATCCTGGCCTGGTCTCAGCTGTGGTTCAGAGGCCTGGCTAAGCTGGAAGAGAGACCAAACCATGAGCAGAGAGACAGTGGCTCCCTTCAGTCCTTTCATTCCCTCTCTCCTATGAGTTACTCTCATCAGAAACAGGGCAACCCCATGGCACTGATGGGGCTACAGGCAGTACAAGCCACTGCTGCACTGGCACTTTTATCCCCACACCAGGTTGCTCTCAGCAAAGTCATTTTACTTGCACATAACACCAGTTCGCAGGTCAAGGCACCTGGGTTTGTTCCCTGCACTCCCCCCCTCAGATTTTGTATCTCCATTCTGTTCCTGCCGCAGTCCTGTGCCATCAAAAGTAGCTCCACCAGGTTATAAAATCACGGCTGCAGCCTGTGTTAAGGAAAACTGGGTATCTGGGGTTGCTGCCGAGCATAAGCACTCCAGCAAAAGTGCTGCCTGCAAAGTTCCTGGTGTTCTGCTGTGCTCCCCTCAGGAGCAGCACCTGTGATGCCACCACAGTGGCATGAGTGGTGACTAACTAGTGGGTAAAGGATTTCCCTTCTGTAGCTACTCTGGTTCAGCTGCTCACACTATTTATGGGCGGCCAATTGCTGAGCCAAACTTTCAGGTAAAAAGGGGCAGTTTTAGGTCACTGAGAGCAGCTACTCTGTGTTCTAGTCTTTTTTAAAAAACCCATCCAACTACATTCTGTATTGCTTTAGCCTTCTTGAGTTATTATCACGTGTTAAATTTTTATTAAAAGTAATTCTCTAGCTGTGTTTATATTCAGGCGTAGAATCGTGTTTGTGGCAATTACAAACTCCTCTCCCGTGGTTGTTTGGGTTATATCATCTGCATCATCATGCTCATACTATCAAAGATGTCTGAATTATTGAGACATTTTAATACAGCCTTCACAAGCTGGTCATCTATCCTGAACTTTCTGTATATCCCTTTTCAATGACAAAGCAGCAGAAAATATCCACATTGTGCTTGATCAGGCATTTCCAAGAACAATATCCAGAACCTCTGATGGCATCCATAACTGTAGCATCAAAACACTCTCATATACTCTTCCTCTCCGTTCATGAACCTTTGGAAAGAGCTTTCCCCAGGTTGCTCAAGTGGACACCAGAAACAGAGGAAAGTTAAAAAAACAAAACAAAACAAAACAACAACAAAAAAAACCCAGAAAACCAAATCCAAACAAACAAACAAACAAACAAACAAACAAAAAAAAGGAGAGAGAAAATAAAACAATAAAAATGTCTCATTCTAAGAGACTTGCTTGCTCTCCACTCCCACTTTCCAGACCAGCCTGACTAGTTTGCACCAGCAAAGCCGTCTGTGTTTGGTTAGACTGACCTTGGCTTTCACAAACAGCGCTGTCATGACGACTGCGTAGAGGAAGAGGAATCCATCCAGTAAGTAGCAGAGTCTGGGATCTGTCAGTCCAAGAACTGATGTAGCATCTGTACAGAAATATCAGATACATCAACAAACAAGGCCGTTGGTACCACTGGGTGCTTGAAGGCATAAATGTGGGAGTGCTGGATAGCTCTACTTGAAAAAGTAACCAATATGAGGGCAAATGTCCCTTTGCAAAGGAGATGGAATTCGGAATATAAGAATCCTGGGATTAATCAGGTAGAAAAGAACCACGGGAAGTCCAACCCTCTCTCTAAACAGGGTGAGTTAGACCAAGGATTGCTAACACTGCAGTTACTGCAAGAAAGCCTCACACAGAGCATCTATTTTCTGGCTTCTTTTATATTTCTGAAAAGAATCTCCTGCAGGGATTCATTACTGGTTGGGGATTCCTTTATCAACTAACTCTTGAGTGTGTGTGAGAAAACACATCTGTTTGGAAAAAAGTTTTAGGGAAGAGCTTCTTAGGAAAAAAGATTTGTGTTAAATGTAAAGAGAGATTGACACTATCGTACTCAGTGGGAGACTCAGGCTGAAATCACTACTCTGTTTTATTTAGATCTCCTACTACCCTAATTGAGATCTTGATGTTCATTTACTCATCCGTGTTGCATATATTTATATGTCAAAACAGTAACACTGTTGGGTTTTAGCAGCTAAAACTGATGAAACTGCCCCTGTATCAGTTTGTAAACACGTAGCAAGTTCACAAAGTATAGTTAAAAAAATCAAAGCCTAACTAACTATAGATCCAATATGCAGCTCAGGGTCCGTCCCCAAAAGGAAAAGCTGTTATTAAAAAAAAAATAAAATGACTTAGTAATTTATCTGAGTTGTGCTTTTTGCAAAAAATTCAAGGGAGTTAAAAAGAGAAAGACAAAAATGATCAATAGCCTGTGAAGCCCTTTGATGAAGATAAATTGAAAAGAACGGGTGTGATTCATCTCCTTCCTAAGGTGAACAAAGCGTGGCAATTCTTATTAACCACAGGTGATGGAGGGTAGTTGAACTATCCAGTGCTGAGTTACTCCAGTGCTCCATTCCACAGGCTGGGATTTCTCCCCAGCCCTTCGGGTCACCCTGATGACTCCTTTAGAGGACATTTGCAGATGACATTCAGGTGTCACACACACACCACCACGAGGAAAGTCTCCTTAGCAGAGATATAGTTAATGGTGGTGGCCTGTTGCACTGCTCAAGTTTGCTTGTATTAACTGAGTTCACATTCATTTTTTTTTAAACAAATCCGTGGAAATAGGATTAAATTCCTAGATGGTTTCTCTTCTCCCCACCTCTTTTTCTATTATTTAAAAAATGTAGTTCGTAGCACTTTGTAAACAATAACCTTTACCACATTTCTTCAGGATTATAGAATTTCACATACATGGGACAAATAAAGACAGAGAGATTAAGTTATTTGCCCAACACTGTATATTAAACCAACAAACAAGCTGAGGTGAACTTCCCAGAGTTTTTCTTCACAGGGCAATATTTTACACCAGAGTTGGTTCAACATAAAATCAGCCTGAATCACATTTGACTTGGTAGTTAAAATGCAGCATTAGGGAATACAGCTCAGCAGCACCCAGAGGCAATTTGTTTCTAGCAGTAATTCAGCTGCTTTTCCATAGTGCAGCAGTCTGCCCAGTGTTCCCTGGCCTTGAGCTGGATGTGTCCAGAACATTCCAGGGATGGTTCCTCCTCCCTTGGGAACCTGTTCCAATGCTTAACCACCCTTTCAGTGAAGAAATTTTTCCTAATATCCAACCTGAATCTTTCCTGGCACAACTTGAAGCTACTTCCCCTCGCCCTATCTGTTAGTTTGTGTCATTTCTTTCCTTAATATGTTTAACCTCTGCATTCTTTAAAAGAAAAAAAAAAAAAGAAGAAGAAAGAAAAGTACAGAGCACTTTCTAAATAATAAACTTTGAAACAGGTTTCTGGAGTAGAAAGTGAGAGAGAAAAAGACAGAAGATACAAAGCCTGTTGAAACAAAGGTCTAAGAGAGATAGGAAGCATAGTGAACGAGTAGCAGTTAAAGCAGTGAACATCCATTCATGTAAACAGGACCAGTTTGGGTTTTTAAATAGCTAGAGGAGAGGTTACTGCTTATCCAGTATTTGCACAGCATGCACAAACAGGTCCCTTAGGCACCACCAAAATGTATGTTCTGTCTCTCATCAGCCCTAAGCCGTGGCTTGAGGGGCTGAGGCCAAGGCTGCAGCACTGCAAGGGATTGGAGCTGGGCAGAGCCAAACCTGCCAGGCTGGAGGGAGCAGTCACACTCAGATGCCTCACACAGAGCAAAGCACAAATCATAAACATTTCACTGATAATTCCCACTTTTTTAACCTCACAGATTACCCAGTGCCTACTGGAAGTTGCACAGCATCTTTCCAATAGTAACGTATCGGTGTTTTACCAGTCCAAATTTCAGCAGTCCAGTGAAATGCAGAAGGGTTTTAAAGCAAGATGTCTAAATATAGGCACAGAGCAGGGCTTGTGTCAGGTCACAGGCTGGCAAGGAATGGGAACCTTGCATGGGAAATGATGACAAACTTACTGCTTAAAAGTGCCTCAGTCAAACAGCATCTCTGTCTCCTGATATCTGAAAGCAGCAGAGGCACAAGTCGATTCCCAGGTGAACAAATACACAAGGGCTTGAAGATGAGGTCACTTGGTCAAGGGGGAAGGAATAATGATTAGAAAGGTTGCATTTACTCTTGCTCGCCACGTGCTCCTCTGCAAGGAGCTGCACAGTTACAGTGCCCGTTGCATGGCAGGGATGACATTTATTGGGAGACCTGGGAGACCATGTGGATGTTAAGGACAAACAGAAATAAACTTATGCAACTTAAACTTTACAGCATTTGGTAATTACTTTTTTTTTTTTTTAGGAGTCTGTGCAGGAGAAGCTCTGGAAAGCTTTGTACAAGGAGCTGACACAGCCTGCGTAGGGATATGCAGAGCCGTGGCAGATGAGATGGCAGGAAAGGAGATGGAGTCAATAAGTGGAGCTGCATTTCATGACCAGGTTGCCAGCCCTTCTCAATCCCAATTGCCTGCCAGTACATTTGGAATTCCTTCACAAGCTGTGCTGCTGCTGAGAAGTTTCTTCCCAACATTTCCTCCTTCCAAAGCTTGGACTTCTGCTCCCCTCCTCTTCTCTGCTCCCACCCAGCAATGTAACCCTGCTCTCCCCCGTGCCCAGGCACTCTCTGCTGCCACTTTAGGTCCCTGCACTCACATATCTGGACCCCAGGCTGGCATCTCCCTCATCCTGCTCCATACTCACACCTCTAAAGCAGCTCTGCCAGCACCTCTGCAACAACCCTCTGCGGCCTTTTACTTTTTAAAGTACAGTGGGGTGGGGAGAAAAGAAAAGGTCATTCAGACCAAGTGCTGCTGACAAGAAGGTAAGAAAAAACCCTCCAGCAAGACCCCAGCAGCAGCCCTACCAGCCGAAGGAGAGGAAGCCCTGGGGCCGGGGAGGGAGGCCGTGCTGCGGGCGCTCGCCTCGAGAGCCCTTGGTGGCAGCTCGCCCGGCGCTGTGGTTTCAGAGAGCAGCTTCAGCCCCCCAGCTCAGGCCCAGCGACAGCCTTCCTGCACGTGGCCCTGGGTTTATCTCCAGCCACCTGCCCACCTGCTGCCTGCCTGCACTGCCGGCAGCCCCCTGCTCCAGACCGGGACAGAGCTGGGGAGCCCCAACACCCCCATCCAGGCACATCCCACTGCTCCTCAACGTGCAGGCAGGGAGGCTGCACACCAAAGCTGCCCCTCACTGCTGGCTCAGTGCAGGGGGTTCACCCTGAAGTGAATCACTGAAACATGGCCTGGACCCTTGAAACATGCCAGCACATTCCTTTTTAATAGGATTTTCCTCCTCTGACGTTTTTAGTGCGCATCTGGATTGAGTTAGACCATGGTTCCTGGTAATAGTTTAAGAAATACAGACCGTAAAAGCTGAGCTACTTGTAAATCCAGATTAAATCTGTCCACCATAAAATTTTCTCTCTCCCATGGCCCTCATTAAGTGATTCATTTAAGAGTTTTACTTTTAGGGGTTACCAAAATTCAGTAACATGGCTATAAATGAAGCGTTTTATCTTCCCCAAAACTGAGTTTCTCAGTAAAGCCCATGAAAACCAATCCCAGCACAAGAGATTTATTGATGCAGCTGTGGTTACATTCAAAGGCAGATCCTGCAGTGCCTTCTCCCAACAACCAAGAGCTCCCACAGCTACATGCCAGGGCAAAGCAGGCAGTGTTTCTCTGATGCCACCATCAGACAGCCCAGCCCAAATGTCTGAAAGTTAGCCAGCTAAAATTTGGAAGATAATCCTGTTCATAAGGAATGTAGCTATCCTGGGGTTTTTTTATATATTTCTATGTAGCTATCCTGGGTTTTATTTATATATTTCTATGTTTTTTTACTTGTAGATAGAAATAACAAACAAACCTGGGACACTCCAAGACTGGAGAAGCAGAGGCCAAATCCTCCTTCACTCACAGAAGGAAGAGGCTCCACCATTGTTTGGGCACACTGATGGAAAAATCTGAGCAAAAACAACTGAGGGAAGAAAAAACCTGGATTACACCAGGCATGGTGTCTTAACAGCTCTGATGTCCGTGATAGTCATGAGAAATAAGTGAATGGAAAGGTGTCCCTTGCATCAAAGCCAGTGTGTGGAGTCAGGAGGCTCCTCACTTTATGCAGGGACAAAAGATAGTCCTACTGATCATTAAATTATATTAAGATTACAGGGTCAAATAAGACTTTGAGCTTAAAACTTCCCCACTACCATATCTGCAAAACCAAGACACCCAAGGAAATGCAGCAGGAAGATACAACAACTCCACCACAGCAAAATGGCACTGAACTTGCTGCCTGAAAAAATGTCCAGCCACTTGCTTTTTCAAAAAAAAGCTAAAAACTATTTACATTACTGGGTGGGTTTTTGGTTTTTTTTTCCCTTGCCACCAGTTCCTTTAGTGCTGAGGAAAACTCTTGTATTCATCATCAATACCCCATCACATATTTATGAAACACAACATGACCCAAAGCAGAGCTCGTGCCCATGAAATTCAGAATTAGCGTTTGTTGTCCTCAGATTTAAATCCAAGGAGGAAGCTGCTGATATGATCGGGATTCAGGTTACAATACCAGATGTTAGGCAGCCTGAATTATGACATTTTTTTATGTTCTGGGTCATTAGCTTCCACTTTTTTACACCAATGAATGTTAGCGCTATGGAAAGTCAAGTTAAGATGCTTTAGGATTCTTGTGAGCCCTTCATACTCCTACTAGGATCCCTTTTGGGGAGGTACTACTACAAAATTTAAATAATCCAAGTTTCCCTCTGGTTTATTTGGGAAGAAACAGATTTAAAAAAGGAAAATACTATAATACCACAAAGGGCCAAATATTGGTGCACCTGCCTGTGGCAGGGTGGTTAAAACTAGATGATCTTTACGGTCCCTTCCAACCCAAACTATTCTATGATTCTATGGTTTTCTAGCACATCATGGAATAAAGACTCCAATAAATAAAGTCCAGGGCACTGTAACAGGAACAAGACAGGTATATCTCCAACAGCTGTTTGATTTGTGGGAAGAGGAATCAGTGTGTGCAGAAAACAACAATAAATGATCTACCTTTTGAACCTGAAGATGAAAAAGATTAACTTTGAGTATATAATTAAATAAGGCAATTTTTTACCCTCCAAATCCTTCCAGAGCCTCCTCAGAAACAGAAAGGAGGGGAGTGACTTGCTCATCTCTGGAAGGGGACTCCTTCCTTCATCAAAACAGTCAGTCATTCTCAGAATAAGCAACTGCTTTCACTTCTCAGTTTAGCAAGAACTTGGTGCAGAGGGCTTTCCTGAAGTAAACCTGCTGTTGCCTCCTAGAGACAGCAAACCATGTGCAGGGCAACTGCAGGACCTGGATATCACCAAGCTTGGGTCTCAGATGCCACCTGTGCAGCTCTGTCAGCTTTTGGAGGGGCGTTAGATCAGACACATGTGCTTTTACAAACCCATCTTCATCAGGGATAGCAAAAGTTTAATCTAGTTAATACAAAAGGTGTTCCCTGCTGTAAATTTTCTGTTGTCCAATCCAGTCTGGTGTTAAGTGTACAAAAAGGCAAGAGTTATTATTCAAATGGTTGTTTCTAGGTCAACTTAGCCCTTCCCTTCCCCTGCCAAGTCTGTCTCACAGCAGTAACTCACCCCAGACTGATTTACTACCGGGTGGCCTTTTCATGTTTAGCTTCTACAACCCAATGCATATGATGGAGGACTACTTAGAACCATTCAGCCCACAGATCTCACTGGGAATCCCAGAGAGACTACATGCTGCAAGGCTGAAGAGACACTAAGTCAGACACGAGGTGCTGTTGATCACAATCAGATGTGTTTCTCTGTTCAGTGAGCACTTCACAGACAGTGGCAGACGTTTGTCTAAGCACTTTCAATTAGCACTTTTAAGTCAGACTTTTACAGAAAGCAGTGGAAAATAGGGTTATGCTAAACAGCTTGCAGCTACCTCACTGCCAATGGCCCCAGTAATCAAATACACTGATAAAGTGAAGAACAATTCTCGACCAGGAGATTTATAAGGCAACCCCACACCCTTTCATCCCAGTTTCAGACTTCCAGAAGTCATTAAGTTTATGCTGGCTATCATTATTGGGGGGAAATGGCTTTCTAATTGGCTTTCTAATAATGGCTTTCTAATGGGTAGTAAAGTAGTAGAAATATCCCTGCACAAAATATTCCGTCAGCAAGCACAGACGTATCAGTGTGTTTTCTTCTTGTCTCAGTGTCAGTGAAGGGAGGGACTACTTTGATTTCACAACTCGTGTCAAACTAAGTGTAGAGATGCACAAGCCCAAAAAGAGCCTCATCAGGGCTGTTTTGTCTCAGACTGAGCTGAATTGCCACTCCCTTGATTCACTGCAGGCAGAGAAGAAAGGTAAAATATCCATCACGACCATGCAAGCTAAGGCTGGAGGTGCTGGAGTGCTGGAGGGAGAATTGCAGCTACAAGGCTATTTACAGGGAAAAGTCAGCCCATGAGCAATACCTTCCCTTGCAGCCAACATGGACCAAAGCTGGGACAATTACAGGAGCCATCCCTGATGGATGGCTAAAGCCATGACTTTACACTCATGACAGCTAATCCTCCTGGAATGGAACCAGCTTTCCTTTCCTTTCTGCAGGATCAATTCCCACCTAAACTTGCTGATAGCACCGGATCTAACTGGTGCCAAAAGAGCCAGAGTCAGGAAGGGCACCAAACCCCAATGCTGAAAGCCATCCTCTTTTTTAGGTTAAGCCTTATAGGAACATTTTTCAAAAATGTCATCCAAGGCTTTCAACCTATTCCTCATATAATGTTTTTCAGCAGATAAATATCATGACTGAATCTTAAGGAAGACAGACACATGAAAAGCTATGGAAAGGCTGCAAGATTTACCTCAGCTCATCCAGCAGGACAAGTAGGAGCTGCCTGTTCTAAGACCTGCAAAGCCTCAAGGTGTTTCCGTTGCAGTCCCTGCACAGACACCCACTTGCAAGAGGGCTTCTGAGGGTGAAGAAATTATTAGTGAAGCTTGGTGTCGAGCAGAGAAACAGTTAAATCATCTACAGAGGCAGTGGCAGCCTCATGTTATGAAGCAGGAAGGAGGTTATACCGGCCCCAACGGCTGAGGCTCTAAACCTTGTAGTAGCTACACACATCAGGGAGGCAGAGGTTTAGGAGCAGAACCCTGCTGCTGACCCACTTAGTGGAGAGCTGTGCATGTCACGTCGTGCCTCTGGTAGAAGATGCACAGACAAAAAAAACTCCCCCGTGCAACAGCAGTTACGTACTGAGGGAAGAGAAAGGTTGGTTAAGGATTTGGTTTGGTATTGATTCCCTGCATATTCTGTTTGCAGCGTTGCTCACCAAAGCTTGGCCACAATGGTAAGAATTTTGGGGAATATTCCACTCTGAACACGGAGCATTTCACAGGCCCCGATGGGCGACCTATCACAAAATGGGAATATCACAACAAACCTTCTCTGGGTCCTCGAGGGAGTCCTTCAGCGAAGGGTCTCAGAACAAACTCTAACTCCATGAATTTAACTCTAACTCGTGATTTCCACTTGGGAAAAGAAAGAATTGCTTCTTCCACCTCCAAAATGTTCTTGCTCTGGTTTGGGAGCGTTCACATTTTCACAGCATGTAGCAGTTACACAGCTAAAATTTTACGGCAGAGTAAAACACCGCTAAAGAGAACAGGCTTCGATCATGGACCTGCAAGTGGGGCACAGGGACATGGCTTTATTTATCCCCATTAACACCTCACTGCTGAGGCCTGTGCTCCTCTGTCAAGTGATAAAAGTGTGTCTGGCACACCTCCATCACTGCATTTTATTACAAGCCACCGGAGGGTTTACACTCAGTTTTAGAAAACCATCTCAAATGACATTACAGGATAAGGCAGGGGGACAAAAAAGCTATATTCTGAAACATACCTTCTCATACATAGGTAGGAAATGGCAAATATGAAGGGTGTATATATAAATTTTGACTAAATTAAAGGTTGTTAAAAAGCAATACATTCCTGTGTGGGGTGGGGGAAATAGGAGGAAAGAATTTCCTTATCATTGATGACTTTATGCAATACCTTTATTTCACCTGTTAACTGTCAAAAGTATTGAAGTGCTCTCAAAACCTCAGACTCTAGAAGCTAGTACCTTCTTAATTGCTTCTCCATGGAGTCAGACTTGTGGAAAAAAAACTCCAAAAAAAACCCAAACAAGAAAAAAGACCCCAGTCTCTCAACAGGAAGAAAATTTCCTGTATATTTGCATTATGAGTTGAAACCATCCTATGTCAGTGTTTGCAACTGAGATGAAACAATTATGATTTACTCATATTTACACTGCATGCAACTAATATTAAAATTTAACAAGTTAATTCCAGTAATCAATATATACACAGTATATGTAGTATACAATACTACTGGAAACTTGGAAACTCATGGGCTATCACAAATGATTTACACTAATTTCATCCACAGCACTAATTTTATCCTGTTGTTTTTTCTTCTGCATTTTTCATTAAAATATTTTCCAGAAACTGTGCACACAGAAGTCCCACTTTGTTGCTTATGACTGGATTTAGTTTAGTTTTGTTTCCCTGGAGGAATGTCATAGCTATTTCAGAGGATTCAGAATTCCTTGTATTTATTCTTCACATCTTAATGTAGACAAGTAGCTCCCAGCCACTTACCAGATATACTTTAGAGAACAATTCTGTTCATATCTTCAAGTTTTAGAGCACCTACCTGAAGCAGCCACTTAAGATGGTGTATTATGTTGTCTCTGATTTTTCTCACTCAGACTAACTTTGTAAGTGTAGCATCATGCACTGCACCATCACTGCACCCATCAAATTGCTTGTCAATCTCATAAAACGTGTTCCTTTTAAGGTATTTAATGCTGCTTCTAAAATGGATGAAAATTCTGAAATTATATTTACTTTAAACACCCCCTCTCTCCCCACAAAAAGCCGTATCGGGAAGCCTCTGAGATGTGCAGGGAGATAAAAAGGCTGCGTGGAAACTGTGTTTGTTTTCTTTCTATGTGTGGCTGAGATGGAGTTAGAATGCAAAGGAAATTTATATGAGTTCCATTTTTCATAGCACTGGGAGCTTAGGTAAGCTTTATTCAAAGCACAGTGTTGGAAAGTGCAGTCACAGAACTGTTGGATTGTGTGAAAAATTGCCGAGTGATCAGATGCCCACAGAAAATAAATTTTCTCCTAAATGTGAAAAGGATCCTTAGCATTTCATTTACTCTTGCTGCGTACTCTCTATGAAAAAATCTTTCTTCTATCTGTTACAATTTCTTCTTGTCACAGAACCATTTATTGTGTTTTGTACTCCCTAAAAACACGTAACACAAAAGCTGGGCTGCCCATGGGCTTGTATAGAGCAAAACACTCTCCTCCCTCAACACAAACACTTTTCTGAGATTAGCTTTGATTAATCCATAATTCAGTCACATCTGGACTTTGTGTGTATTCCTAATATGATAAAGGGGAGGAGGGAAGGTACTAGGGACAAATATTACTTCAGGGTGCCTCATTTGTGCCTCCAGGAGTTTCATGTATATGCAAGCCTGGAATTAATCCCATTAAGCAAAGTGTCATCCCATAAAATTAGCCATTAGATGTGCATTAATTATTTCAATCTACCTCCTTGAAAGCTGTTGGGAGAAGTTGCCCTGTTTTTTACAGGCAAAAAAAGTAGAGCTATTCAAACTGACAGCACTCAAGAGGGTTATATTGAGGTTTATCGCATCCAAACGGAGGAATAAACACAAGTGAGCGTAAATAAATGTCCTGGCTCTCTTCCTACTAAAGACCAGATTTAGTAGTGGGGTGAATTCATTCTCCACACCATTGATTTCAAGAGAAGAGAGCACAGTCCATTTAGTAAGAATAGGTTTAGCCCCAGACACGCATCCACCTTCAAGGACGCACACGAAACAGGGAGTGATAGTCAATAATTAAAAGATAGATGCAAATGTGTTTTTCTAACACAATATTCATTATACAAGAAATCTTCACTTACTGTGACAAACTGAAGTTTGGCGAGTATGATGCTACAGTATTTTTTTTCTGGAAAATAAAACTTTTCATTACTCTTTAGATTCATTGTATTCTAACCCTGCTTTTAGAGTAACTTGTCAGTTTGTTCCTCTGCAATTCATTTTCAGGTGCCTACACACCACGGGTCAGCAAAAAAATTAGTTGCCTCCGAACCCTTCAATTTAAACAGCATTATTTTTCTAGAAATACATCCCAAAGTTGCATTTCTATTTTATCAACGAAAATTAGCAATGGTTTACTCCAAGTCCATTGCAAGAGCTACATTAGAGTGATTTACTACAGGGCAAAAAAAGTCGTGAAGGACCGGATGGTTCAGCTCATTGCACAGGACCAAATATATCTACTTAACTCTCCAAACATTTTCTCTGAAGAAGGTCACAGGACATGCACAAAACACAAAGGTCTAAGGGAAAAGACCATGTGCATTAAGCAAGAGAATTTTGGCTTTGTAACCTGCTCTACTAGATACTGCTGAGAGTGTAAAACTGATTCACAAAACACGACGGATGAAAATTCACAGTATGTTTGTCCTGTCAGTCGATGTTCTGCTTGGACATGACAAAAAAATTAATTACCTAATAGATTCCATGCAGTCACCTGAAATTTCTAGAATGCTGTCCCATAGTGGGTTTTTATCTAATTAAATACATTCACAGAGATGTAGGTAGAGCTATAGAGCAAACATTTTTTAAATTAAAAAGATAAATTTAATTTCATATGCTGGAAAAAAAAAAAGAATAAAATTTAAACAGAGAAATAATAAAACTGCGTAGACCTTAGATAATTTTATTTTGCCAAATTATTGCCTAAGCCCTCACAAGCCAAATTTCCCTGCTAAAAGCCCGGTCCTCCTCCACTTACATATCTCAGTCTCACGAGTTTATGATCAGAATAGTTAAAGTCCCAAAAGAGAAAAAGTCTGACCAGCAGGGACAGAGAAAGTGTCTGTTCAGTTATTTTATTACCACGCTAACAACTGATGATCCAAACCCCATGGTTTTAAGACATAGTTCACCAACATGGAAGCAGTATTTCTTTTCTTTTCCCTACCACATTTCCAGCAGTATTATAATGCTTAACAAATCTATGCAAAATTATTATGTACTCTTCAGAAGGAGAAATTGGATGACAGTTTTATGGTGCTATTTATAACCTGGGTAAAACTAAATAAAGTATCACACTGAACATACTGCTTCACTTAAAATTCTCAGCTGACTACGACATAGAAATACCCTCTAGACAGGCTGTTCAGAAATTAGGGTTTCTGCAGCTTTTAAGAGATTAAATTATGCAGCTGATTATGCTATCTGCACAATAACCCAATGTAGAATTTATGCACAACCAATTTGTAATTCAAGGCACAACCGTATCATTAAGATTTTTAAAAAATCACGTTTTGAAGTCAGTTGTACTTTCATTTTTTTATGAAGTGTCAGTAAATTATATCTTAAAACCAAAATAAACTCTGCCATTTGAATCTATTTTAGCAGATTACTGCAATACTAGTGAAGGGAGTACATTTCTCTCTTTGCATACAGACTCGCTTCTAATCAGGAACATGTTCTCCTTTTGCAAGCTCAGAAAGAACAAGTCCTACTGGCATATGGACAGCTTAAATTTTATCATCCAGGAAGTTATGCATCAGTGTTGAAATCAATGACCAAAGCTCTAAATAAAGTTATTAACACATGTGGGTCAGCATGTGAACTCCTGACTTCCAGAAACCCTGACTGATTCTACTAATTTCCACAGAAATGTTTTGTGCTTATTCTGGTTTGATGGCGTCTGATGGCATCAGCATTTTCATGGAAATAATTTATAGTCATTTTGTTCAATAATTACTCACTTTACAACTGATAAAGCAAACTCAATATAATTGTTTTCAGTCAGGAATGGTATTTTATTTTTATTATTGGGCAGAAGTGTAAAAGTGAAAGAAGTCGGTTCCACGTGCGGCTTGCAATGTTACAGAGAATTTGACGTTACTCTCACAGCTGTTTTTCTCAAGTTCCTCAAGTGCCAAATGCAGCCATTAATTAAGTCAAAAGAGCAGAACCTTAGCAGTTTCTGAAAAACCATGCCTGCCTTTATTTTAAAATATACTTTATAACGTTATTAGGTCACATGGGAATCAAAACCTATAGCACTGAGGTGATAACCATGTGTTGAAATCAGAATGATCCTACTCACACAACTGATGCACAAACTTCCTGAGTTCTTGTCAAAAGGCCAAGAAAGTGCATTTTATGCAGACAATCTTAATGGTGCAAAATGATAGAAAACAAAGTGATGTCATCAAATCATTTTCTACAGTTACCTACAGACTGTTCAGTGCTTGTCCTATTTTAAAAATTATTCCATGCTTTAAAAAGTTAGACAAAATAGGACTTTTAAGCACAAAAAAGTGATTGAACTTGCAGTTTAATGCCATTCTCAGTGCTGGTCAGGATAGTCCAGAGAGGAACAGAAAACATGGAGCCATGACATCAGCCAAGGACACTTTTATGCTTGCTGCTCCCCTGGGCATTGCACACTAGACACTCTCCAGGCTGGTTTCAATAATAGCTTTATAGCCATAGTTAAGTAGAGAATTACTACTTTATTATCCTTTGCAGACAGAAAAACCACATTCCTTTCACCTACATGACTGGCTCAATTCTGTGTTACAGCTTTCCATCCTGACCACTAATTGTCCTCTTGTCAGGTTTTGTTAACGACGTGCTTCTCTCTGTAAACATTGTACAACACTATAGATATTACATGATTTATGCTTGTCTTTTATGTTCTAGATATGCTGTGCTTTGATCAGGAGGGACCAGATCTGTGTTTCAGTGTGGACCATACAAATCAGAGCTCGATACCATACCCTCTGAAAACCAAATGTGTTTTCCTGCTCCGACACCCGGCTGCTGCATCTCAGTGTAGCCTCAGAAAATCCCCCCCTCGTTTCCCACAGGGAGCAGCTTTCCCTGCGTGCTGCATGAAACCAGTCTCAGGCCAGCCAGGCCATTTTGGGAGCTCCTCGGGAGCCGCTTGCCTGGCAGATCACCTGTGATTTTTCTGGTTTGGTTTCTCCTGCCAAAGGGCAGGACACAGGGTCAGTGGAGGAGGGACGTGCTCCCTGCATTTGCTCCCCTCCAGCACTGCACAACCTGTGCCCCACTGCCACAACACAGGCTGTCTTCTTCTGCCAGAAATCTCCATCCTCCTTGTCTCTTGGATCAGACTGATATCACTAAGGCCAAGTTTATTTTTTTCTATTCCTTTTCTTCAACCTTTTTCTCCTTGTTCAAAGCAACCAATTTCCAGGAGACATTGCAGTATTTCCAAGACCTGGTTATGAAATGGCTTGAACACACTTTTTACAAGGATCTGTTCCCATGCTCTGAGGGAATAGTGGGGGGGCCGTGCTTGCTGGTCTGACAGCAACCACACCATCCATGCCCACCGAGTCCTTCCACTCCTGAGCTGCAGCAACAAAACAAGGCTCCTGGTCCCTCCCTCACACACACCCCAGCCCCTTCGTAGCCTCAAAGCGAGACATTTCGCTTCCCCTCGACAGATACAAATCTGCTCCCCCTACACACCCGCCCCAGCAAACACACATCTGAGACTCCTCTGCTCAGAGAGGCAACACCAGGTGCACCTGAGAAAGCACTTGCTCAAAGCAGCTAAAAGCTGCTCTGACTGAGATAGAAGTTCTTACCTCAAAATGAAGTAAGTGTAGGAGACAGCTTTATAATTTCAGGGCTCTTCAACCTCTCTCTCCCTTTTTTTTTTTTTTTTTACAGGAGGGAATAAAAAAACTCGCAAAAAACAAAGAAGTGCTTGACTAAAACAGGGTAACATCCTAAATCTGGGTCAGAGGCATCCTTTTTCCCAAACTTGGGACCCGAAGGAGACTGAGCAAGCAAGCAGTGCCCTGAGAGACACAGTGAACAATCAGACAGGCAACCCCATGGGCGCAAGAAGCAGCAGTAACACCTGAGATCAGCGTCCCAGCGCTCCGTGCCAGACCCTGGAGAAAGACTGCACAGGTTTTCAGCCAGCCAGGCAGGCACAGCGCCAACCCCACTACACAGCGTGAGCAGGGACTGCTGGGCCTTTGATGTTTCTGGCTCCAAAGAAAGCCCTTTTGACACCCTCAGGGCAATACGTGTATGACACTTTCTTACACACCAGCACTTCTTTTTAAGCCAGATGTTGGTGGCAAGGGGTTGTTTGTTTGCTTTCAAGACGTGGCTGTCTTTGCAGGAGTTGTCGCGTTCATCCACGGAATGGGATATTCCTGGAGAGCTCAGCAGGGAGAACCAAATGCCTCGGCATAGAATGTTGTGGACCTCTGCTGCTGGAGGTGAAAAATTTGGCTCTCAGCACATCCTGGGAGCTTGGAGGAAAAAAAACCAACACTAAACGATCTTGTGTTGTAGAGCCAGACTCAGAGCTACACTGCCAGGGCAGTGTGAGTGCAAACCCTGCCAGAGAGGCTAAGGCAGAAAGGGAAGGTGGCAAGGTTGTTTCTATTATTTTCTTCTGTTTTTTGTGTAAGTCAAAATACAGATCTTTTTCCAGAAGGCAGCTTTGACTCCAGAATCAAAATTGCCAGAGGGAAAAAACAAACTCACATTCATGCAGAGTAACCACTAATACACAAATTCTCTCTCCTTCTCTTTTGTAAGAGGCGCCACAGATAGCAGCATGAATTTTCTGAATATTTTTTGCCAACTCCCACTCCTTCATAATGAGCAACTGGAAAGTTTCAATCTGAATAACTGACTTCATAGATTTAGGGAAAAATAAGTCAAGTTACTATGTCAAAGGGCAAAAAAGCCCTGTTTGTGTTCTCTGGAATATACTGTACTGGCTCCCATGAGCAAGCAACAAAACATGGAAGGCAGAATAAACATCCAGAAGTTTAAATTCAAGTCATATGAAGTTAGGCTATATCTTTCTCATAAGAAATACAACTTCTAGGTAAACACATAATACAGCACCGCTCACACAGCTGCAGTATTTTAGAACTTCTGGTATTAGCTGCAGTCCGAAACACAAAGGCATCAAAATATTTGTATTTGAAGGTTTTCTCTTGTTCAAGAAGACTACATCACTTCATTCCAAACTGGTGGTGAAGTTGGAAAAATCAAAATAAAAATCTGTACTGAACTTTTGATAAGCATCTTCAATTCAACAACGCTGGGTTTGCCGTTGGCCTTTTCCCTGTTATTTTGCATAGATGTTGCCTCAGAGCATTCTGCTCCTGAAGTGACTATTGATAAGCCAGTGACAAATACACTGAAAGCAATACAGGGATATAAGAGGGTTCTGCTTGGATACCACTTTCCAGAGCTGCAGGACTTGGCTAAATCAGTTTTACTACTTGGTTGAAATGAGCACCTCAAACTTTTTTGGTTCGCCTGTTGCCATTTCCTCTCACTTGGGTGCCACATTCTCTCTGTCTTTCCCTTCCACACAAACATGCATGCAATACCACATACCAGGGCTGTACATGCACATATATACACATATATATCAATATATATGGGGGAGTGGTGGTGTATCCATGCATATGTGTATATAGAGATATATCCACATTCCCTCTCCCAAGCCATTTCTTCTCACTGCCTTGGTGGGTTACGGAGCAGAGCAGGGAGGATGCTCAGCCAAGAAAATCACCTGGGAAACACCAGAGAATTCCACTCGGGGGGGAAAAAAGCATGAAAGGAGGAGAGGTTCAGCCATGAAAGCAGTCACCTGCCCTGCTTTGCCTGGATGCAGGACAGCCTCCCTGGCTCCCCTCTCACGAGCAGGAGGGTGCCGGGCACTGCACCACCTTTGAAAGGGGTCTCAGCACTGGGGGCTTCCACCCCCGGGGGTTTCCTTCTTCAGGGTCCCTTCCCATCTGGGCTGGGCTGGAAATGTGTGCCTGTCCCAAGCATGAAGCCACTTTCATCATCCAAACAGTCTGACTTTGCCACTCTGTCACCCTTCCCTCCTTTCCCATCAGTGTCTGGGAGGAAGAGAGTGGAAGGAGCTTGGGGAAGGGCAATAAAAAGCTGGATAACAGCAGGACAAAGAGTCAGAAGGCAGCTACTGAAGAGTAAGCAGCTTTAAATGGATTCATAAAAACAGACAATAACATATTTTCCACTTGAGTGGAGAGGAACTGCAGATTCATTTATAATTTGACTCCTGTATTTAAAGGAAGAGACCTAAACAATACAGACAAAACAGTGGAAAATTAAAGTATGTCATCTGTTCAGCATTTTCTATTCTGATCTTGCTAGTGGTAAACATCCCTGTCACCGAGCAAGCCCTGCTTCCAGCTCTGGAAGCATCCCTGAACATGTCAGTGTAGTCAGGGAACAGCTAATGACCAAGGCACACAGTGAGGGTGCAGCTTACAAATGGAGACAGGGCTGTTCTCCCTGGCCAAAATAGGTCATTTTCTGGGTGAGAGTGTGATGTTTTCTTACACACAGTCAAGGCTTTACCAGCACTCATGAAGTGCCAACTCAGCTACATCAGGGACAATGTTAACGCTTAAAACAACATGCACTTGTCAGTACTCACATCCACCTGCCAGCTCTGTCTAATTCACTGTATCTATTTCAACAATCTGTTATCTCAGACATCTGTTTTCATGGGTGATCAAAAATGCTGCAGACTATATTAATTCCCACCCCAGGATCATGACAGAGAGAGCAGCATCCCCTGTTTTCTTTCTGCTCAGAATCTTTGCCATCCACTCTTTCACATTTTCCTGTCATCGAGCAGTTGAAAAAAGGGTACATGTATTTTCCTGAAGAAAAACCCCTAGAGATATGGGCAATCACACGAACCCCAGCAGTCAGGGTTTGAAGAAAAATTATCACCTTTGAGGCAGGTGAGAAATCGATGACAGATCAGGAATGTGTTCTTCAGAGGCTAAAAAACCCGGGTTAGTAAATGAACTCAGCAGGAGGTGTCTTAGGTTATTAGAGAGTTTGTGTGGTGCTTTACAGGGAGTTGTGTCTTTAACAGCGTGGAGACAAGAGATATAAAATCAGCTGTTTGCTTCCTTCCCCGGGAGTTTATTTATAATATTCCTAAGTTCTGGGCACTTCTCAAAGCCCAGCCAGCCAAGAAGTTAATCAATAAGCCAAAAGCAAAGTCTCTGTGGCAGAGCATGTTGCATCTCTCCTTCAAAACACTGCACTAGGACAGCCAGAAGATAGCAGACAGCAGAGCCCCAGATACCAAAAGGTAGTTACAGGGCATCAGAAAACAAGGTGATAGAGTACATAAACTACATTTAGTATGGTCTGTTAATGTTTGTGATAAAAAGGACTAACTTGTTAATGAGAGTAGAGAAAAAGGACTTTTAAATAATGTTATTTAGAAAAAAATTACACATTATTTCTCCACTTTCTTCTGATCATAAAGTCTTCAATTGTGAGCGTGTTATGTTGCACATGGCATTTATACCATGTTACCACAAGCACATTTTTCTTTGCAAAAATAAGAACAGGTTAAATTTCATACTTGATGTGTTCATTTCTGCTAAAGGAGAAGCAACTGCCCAGGGCCCAGATTGCATCCTCCTCAAAGCAGCAAACTAAAGCTTTAATTTAAGCTGATAAATTAATTGTATGCTTGAACATCCTTCTCAATCTTGAGATGAACCTGATAACTCACTCAAAAAAGGTAAAAAGCTGAATTATTTTGTCCCACTGCAGTTTGAAGACATCAGTATGTGTGCTCTAAGCCACTCTAGGGATGGAAATTCATATCTTCGCGTGCTCCAGACTGTTAGCTGAGTTTGCATGCTAGAAAGTTCAAGTCACATTTATCAATGTGCTATAAATAAAAGCTATGTTTTCATTGCTAACACTCCTGTTGTTTTTATTTTAAAGAAACAAGATCTTCATGCTGCTGACTTGCATCCATCAGGTTGTTAAAGGAAAGGGAAAGCTCTGTCTTTACTTAAAAGCTCATAGAGCACAACAGCTCAGAGCATCTGTTTGGAGGAGATTACAATTTAGAGGCGTTTTCTTTCTGAAAAACTAAAACTTAAATATTTTTTGTATTATAATTTTTGGTTTAGTTTTCTGAAATATCAGAAGGAGAAGTGTACACTTTCATGTAGTATTTCACTTTTAATTCTCATGAAGTCTCCTTTTAAAATATCAAGCAATATGCCTTTTCTGAATCAAAGAACCTTTTGGTTGTTATAAGAAAACTCTTGGGGAAAAAAAAAAAGAAAACAGATGAAAGATTTCCAGTTAACTCCAGAAAAGAATTTTTAAGTCTCTCTATTTTGGGATCTAAGTTCTGGTTTGATTCAATAGCGTCTCTTTGCAATGTTGGTAGTAAAAGATCAGCATTGATCAATTTAATTTGCTACAGTTATACGTGAAACTTTGTCGCATCCTGAATTTTAAATTTAGCCTACGCAGTTTCAGATGGAGAAAATAAAACAGATGAATGTCAAAAAAACCAATTTTTAAAAAATTTCTCTGGATTAGTCCACCAGGATCTTCTCTGGGATATATCCCCCCTTCTTCTCTATTTCCTAGACCCCTGTCCTCAGCCTGTACTCAAAAGGGTGAGTGGGAGAGACCACCAGACTGCAGACTCAACCCAGCTGGTTCACTGCAAAGTCAGAGCAGAGTTTTCTGTGGCTCAGGGCTGCCTGGCAAGGCCCCAGCTCAGCTGCCTGGGGCTGTTTACGACAAAAGGCAGGGACCCCGCGGGGCTCACGCGAGTTCACAGAAGTCACCGTCTTTTTGGCTCTACTTGGGGTTTTCTGGGGCTTGTTTTCAGTGCAGCCACGTAAGCTCCAGTGCCCCAGAGTCACAACCTGGCAGTGCTTCAACACTCAGAGGAGTTCACAGAACAGCCCTTATACCAAGACCTTCTTCCACCTGAGTCCTGCCCTTCCCACCACAGAAAATCTCTGCAGCGCATCAGCAAGTTTCAGATCAAATACCACAGGGTGAAATGAGGGCAAGAACAGCACAGGTGACCATTAATAAGCATTTAGCAGCTCCTAAGGCTACATACACAGCCAGGGGCTCATGTGCCTGCTGCAGAAGGGCAGACAAAAATTGTGGAGGCAAGGAAGTGTATGGCTGTGGACAAGGTCCAAGCAAACTTAGATAGGATGTGGTGGGAGCAGCAGAGCCACTGAACTGCCAACCTTACATGCTTAAAAAAAAAAAAAAAAGTCAGGGTTATATAAATAATTAAATTGAACTCAAAAGTAAACAAAAACAAAAGCCCAGGATACTTGAGGAAAATATGACATATTGACATTAATCCCTGCCTCTCTGTCTGCATAACTAAACTGAGTCCTGCAAAGTGCATTTGCCTGGTTCTGTTTGTTACAGAACTGTCCATCTTGGGCACCCTGACACAAAGCCAAGCTGCCATCTCTCACCTATCACCTTCCTTCCAAGAGCCATGTTTTCCTCACAATTTATTATGCTTTTAGCACTGAAAAGAAATACAGAAAAAAATCACACATACTGGTTTAGACTAAAGTTCTTACCCTGCTCCCTCTGAATTTCTCAGTGCACTCAAGGAACAGGATCCAATGTTCGTGTGTTAAAGACACTTAAGTATTTCATATTTGATGCTATTAATGAGTTTCTTTTGATATGCATTAAAACACATTGAAGGTAAATGAATGCTTGATATATCTGGTAAAAATCACTAGTGGAAACACTGAGTGGGGCCTCAGAAATCCAGATTAAACTGGAAATAGATTTAAAACGGGGAAAACAACAGAGCACACTTTCCTGTTTTTGTTTAAAAAGCAAACAGCCATCTCCTCTTGTTTACCAAGGCAGGAGGCAGCACATTCAAGCAGCGAGCATGAGGTTCCTGATATATCTGAATTACACCAATCTAATCTTGTTACTGAGTAAAAGGTAGCTAAGGATACAAAGCACTGCAACACCCGCATTCAATTCAAATAAGATTTAAAAATTATGTCGGTTCACAAAGCAGTCAGTGGATTTAAACACCATTAGAGCTGGTACCAGCTGCCCATCACCACCCTTGACCTTCATCTGCTGCCTGGCCTTGGTCCTCCAGGCTCTCACAGGCTTTGACCTTTCTCTTCTGCCTTTACAAAAGCACCTGTTACAGAAAGGGCAGCAACGTTCTGCTGGGGGCCAGGCAAGCCAAGGCTCACAGGTCCATTTCCCTAATCCTTCTAGTAGCTCCTGCCCACATCTGTTCCACTTGAATTATTTCTTTTTGTACTTGGGTGATCAAAACAAAATACAAAACTTGTTCTTACCAATGTTTACCCAGTGACATAAATTTTATTCTGGTTTATGGCACATACAGCTTTCAATATATCCTGGAACTGCCTTTCACAAGGCTTGTCTCACTTCTAGTTTTGGTACCACAAAAAGTCAACACAGTAATCCTTCTCCTTCGCTATGTGCCCAGCTAGTGTGGGTAGAAATTCATTATACATTCCCACAGAATGCCTATCCTATCTGTACTGTAACCAGTCCACAAAATTCTGTCTGATGTTGCAATCCACTTGTGCTGAAGGCACGTTCCTAGCTTGGGTCATCAGTAAATTTCATTCACACACTCCTACTTTTTCTGCCACTGCTACTAGCTATAATATTAAATAGTAATATCCATTTTGGTTCTTGCAGATCCTCACCAATCATCTCTTCAGACCCAAATTTTCATCTGCACATCCTACTGACACTTTCTTGTGAGCCACTGGGCTCTTCACAAGACCTGCACTCCAATAGGCACAATTCCTCCCTCCTCTCTGTTCCACGTAGCATCATGGAAAACAACCCAGATGAATCCACCACCCATTCCTATGTGGAGAAAATTAATAATGCTTTACAGGCTAATCAGTTCAGTTATCCTCATAATCTTTGGTAAAGCTGCTTTGCATTTTATCTTTCCATATTCCTCTCTTGTGTCTTTCCCACAGAATTTACCCTGAAACCCATCCCACCAAGGCACAAGGCAAACAGATTTATAATTGGTCCTGCTTTTTCTGTTCCTGAAGTGTTGGCAGCACATTCACCATTCTTCTCCCATGAACGGAACTGACCCTACAATGGTTCAATCCCAATTTTAGCAGTCAGTGAAGGATAGTAAGGATTATTGACATACAAACAGTTCATAAGTAACTGAAGTATCTGAGTGCACAAAGTTTTAAAAGGTAGGAAAACAAACTCTGGTATGGACAGTTCAGAGGGGCAAAATATATGTTTATCCAAACCTATGTACTTCCCTGCAAGGGAGGTACTGCTATCCCAGCTTCATGCTGTGGAGATTCAACTACCACAATCCTCATGAGATGAATCCAGACCTCTCTCTGGGATTCTGTGCTCTTCCTCATCTATGTAAGCAAAACTTTAGGAAGGTCATTTCTACCTTTGCCTTAGAGGTCACAATCAAAGCAGTATTTGAATCACATTTTGCCTCTGAACCACAGCTTGGCTTCCCAGGATCATTTCTGACATGAAGGGGATGACACAAAGGTAAGTCACTGGGCCATCATATCTACAATTCTCTCCTTAACCCTGTGCTTTGCTGCTTACCTTCTGCTGCTTTCCCTTTTATTCCCACCTTGGCTGTCTCTGCAAGTAGTTTAACCTCTACAGAATATTTGCCTCATTCTCTCCTCCCCTTCTTTTAATCTTACCCTCCACATACATCTTACAGAGAAGCTTTCCAGTTTTAAATCATCCAGCAATAAATTACAGTCAAATTCCAAACAGGACATCAGTAACCACATAATCCCACATAACAGCATAAGGCCTCATTCTGCACAGCCATTGAGGTCTCAGTGCTCTTATTCATCCTGGGGGAAGGTCCAGGTCCGTGTCTCTCACAGCATCAGGCCAAAGGGTTCACCTGCTGCTACCCTGTAAACAGTTTAATGGGTGTCTGATGACACCCACTGCATCTTGGAACTATCCCACCTGCCCTCGTGTGTGAGGCTTCTGCTCCCATTTCCTTGACAAACAAATTATAAACCCTTTGGAGTTCCCGTGTCCTTCGCTTCTTTCCTAAAACTCCTCACACAAGCTCTACCTTGGCGAAAGAGAGGGCCCACAGTGATTACTTTTTGGCACATTTTGTTGCAGCAGCAGCAGCAGCATTCCACAGCCTGCTCTGCCCTGTCCCCTGAAGCGTTTGCTGCATCTGACGTGTCACAGACACAAGGATGCTGAGGTACCACGGGTGTGTGACAGCTCATCTGGAATGAGCAGCCCTAAAACCTCCCTGCCTCTCTCTGTCACTCCACACCAGGACCTGAACAAACCAGGCATCTGACAGAAAGATTTTAGGAAGTTCCTGAAAACTATCCCAGCCTACTTGCTGCATTTCTACACACAGAGACAAACTTTGCTGATAAAAGCCCTTTTGTTGAGAGTGCCGAGGGAAATCTGTCAGATGCCTAATGTTGCTTTTCTGTGTGAAAAGAAGTCCTTATTTTAATGGCAATAATCATAAAGACTTGCCCCAGAGCCCAGCTTTGAGACACATGCCATATATTCTCTTGGAAAGGCTCAGCAATACTAGAAGACACTTATTTTTAGCATGCAGCATATTTTATATACCAATTATATATTAAAGAGAATATAAAAGAGATGTAAAATAAAGATAATATAATACATAATTATATATTTTTAATGCTTCTTTTATCTATATAGGGTTAACTAAACCAGGAGGAAATAAGAAAACATGCTGTAATAGGTTACATTGGTGTAAAGCTCGGATCATTAAAATTGCTTAGGATATTTAAGTCATTCAAAGTTATTTAGTAGCAAAGAACAGTTGACAGTATTGCCAGAATTTAAGTAGTTTAAGTTATAAAAAAGTGACTATGCCTAGTACTTGAATATAGTATGAAAGTTAAACCAAAGGTTTAATGCACCTGATGCTATCATGAAAAAAAAAAACTACTTTATTTATTGAAAATAACTCAAGTATGGATGTTTTCTTTCCAGTGGTTGGGATAAAAATAAATACATACCTAATTATTCTTCTCTCCCTTAGCTACTCAGGGAGTAGCTGTTCCCCAGAAGTACAGGTGAGCTTTTTACCACAAATAACATGGTACTTAATGAAAAATTTAAAAATACTGTTTATTCCCACTCAGCTGTAGTAAGTGGTAGGCAAAACAAGTCAGTGTCAGACTCAAAACAAGATTCTCACTTCCAAGAGATAAGGCACTGAGCAGGATCAGCCTAACACTACAGGGACAAAGTGAAGGAAAATAAGTTTATAATCCAGAGACACTTAGCACACTGAGACATAACACAACAGAAATAAAAATAAAAATTAAGTGTATTTTGATTTGTGCTGTTAAAATGCGAAATAGATTACACTAGCTGTGAGTTCACATCATCTCTTCTTATATATTTGCAGTTTTTAACAAAAAACTGGCATAAGAACTGTTAACAAATTTTGTTGAATATATTCCAATTAAAACATCAAAGACTCTTAACAAAAAAAAGCCCAAAAAACCCATAACAACACTAAAAAGCAGTTTCATGTGAGAGAAGGATACAAGAGGAAAATAGAAAACCGTGTCCAAAATTAGGGTAGTTGGGAAGTAGGAGGAGATGAGAACTGCTGTATAACTTCATTTAAACAAACTCTTAATTCCACAAAACGCATTATCCCTGCGAGCTGCAGACCCAGTAATTCGTGTCCCCATTTGTTTTTCCTTTCAGCTGAGTCTGCAGCTCCCAGAATAAAGCTGTCACTTGAGCCAGCAGGTGCTTCCACTCCCTCCTCCAACCTACAACAGTTATGACAAGAGATTAAGAAAAACAGCCACCCCTGGCAGCCCGGGCTGGTGCGTAATGAACAGTTTAACCCTGGATAAATCTAATGACAAGTGTGGGTGGCTTTGATTGAAATGACAAGGCAGTTTGTCACCCGTTGCTCTGTCACAGAGATCAGCAGGGCTAACATTTTCTGCTGAGTTGAGGGGAAAGCAGCCTGAAACTTCTGCGTTTTGGAGACAGCGCACAAAGAAACATTGAAAACAAAAGGAGTCAGACTCGGTGTCAAAGCTCCTCTCTGGCCCTAAACAAGTCAGCTGTGGAGGAGACGTAGTTTGTGAGATGCTTTTGCAAGAAGATGCCACTGTCTCTGGAGACAGACAGAAGATTTTAAACAAAAACCCCAAACCAAACCCACAAACATATTGAGCTCTCTGGCTTTAAATTACTCGGAGGCTTTCAACAGAGGTGCTCAGCTGTCCAGCTGACCTTCACATGAAACTCCCAATAGCAACCTGCTTTACTATAAGGATTGTGTTTTGCTCACTGATGAGTGTTCAGTGCCCATAAAATGATAACAGCAAGGCTTGATTGCTATTGTAAATCATTTAATAGTCTTGAGGGCCTGGCCATCAATCATCATGGTTTTAGATGATCCTGTTTATGGTGTTACACGTGTACCTGCTCAAATACAGCAGTTGTCCTCCAAAGGCTGCACCTACCTCAGTCCTGTAGAGACTCGTGTTTCTGTTTAATCCTATTTTCAATTAGTGCATTAATTCCTGCACTCTATGAGGTGCAACACAACCAGAATCCAAGTAAACAAGTAATAACTAAGGCTGGTAAGGGGCACAGGCCCAGAAAGAGGCAATGGCCACTTGAGGTTCACGTGGCAGATCAGTGACAGTCCTGGACCCAAAACCACCACAGGTGGGAAAGGTGTGTGACAGCATCATGTGACAACCAGCAACGTGAGAGGCACCGTGGTTTTCCTGTATAAGAGGAAAATTAATATCACAACCTCAGACCCCAAGACATCATTGAACTTATTCATGGTATGAATTTGAAGAGTGTGGCCATACTATATTTTCATTTTCTACACCCACACACAGCTTTCCTGAAAGCCCCTCTGGTTCTTGCCATTAACTTGTCGTGGCAAGTCTAAAGGGGAGGAATTCAAAACATTTTCAGCCTCTGTACCTGGAGAAAATTTATAGTAGCTCCTCTGCCACCCACTGTCCCCATTCCTTTTCAATACCTTGGAAAACCCCTGCTGTTTTAAATTTACATACCTTTCCAGTTACTGATGCCATTATTTTGAGGCAGTCAAACGTTCTTTGCTAAGACCAGTAGCAGCCCAGCTGAGGGTTTGCTACCCACCAGTAATCCTAAGACATCTGGGTTGATGCATCCACATTATCCAGTCTCATAGGAATCCTTATGACTGCTTTTCATATGTTTTTTGCTTGACATTAAAAGAGAAGGCACTTCTCTATTAAAGTGTTGCCACAAATAAGAAACAAATCGAGAAGGTGGACTGATACACTTTCTCCACTGAAGCCTTTAATTCAAGACAGCAGTTGCAGTTTTGCCTTTTCAAGAGAAAATCAAGACTCAAAGCAAGAAGATTTCCCTTCTGGCCAGAACAGCCTTCTGTCAGTTTGCTACAGAACACCACAGTCCTGGCAGGTTTTTTAGTGGTTATATTCATCTTGACCCCCTTCTAATGTGAGCTGCTGATGTCCAGCTCTTTCAAGGTAAAGGCAACTTTGCCATTTCCATCCAACAGATGGCTGCTCAAGGGGAATACTCCTGCCTTAGTCCCGTGGTTTCCAGCACGTCTTTAGCATTCCCAGTAACAAGGGTGGTATCACAGAAGGGTGTTATCATTTTAACAACCAGTCTCAAACCCTGTGTCTAATATCACTTGGGACTTCCCTTTCTGATGCCCTTTCTCTCTTAACCTAAAATGCTACCTGACATATTCACTCCTTATCTTCTTTACGTGTATCCTTTTGGACTCTGCAGTTTAGTAACCTTTCAGCATTCCCAGGATCCTGTTATGAGTCCCCAGACGGATTTTAACCATATCCTGTGCCATAATGTTATGTCTGGGCCTTCACATGCTGGACATGGCACTTACTAGCTGTCAATCCGGTTTTGTTTTGGCTGATGATTTTTAAATTTCTTTTAATTTCGTGGTTGCAAAGGTGTGTAGAGTATCTTACAACTCATCTACCACATGCTTCAGCACCAGATTTATCTTCCAGTCTTTCATTCTTGCTGCAACAGTTTGTGTGGAGATACTTTCCTTATCTTACTATGAGTTTCTATTTACATAGGAGTTTTTATTCACAAATAGCAACATGAAATGGCTTCCCCTTGCTTTAGCTGAAAGCTCATAAATGTGGGTCCTGAAATATACTTTTGCATAGTTTCTCGCCCTCTCTAGTCCAGTCTTCTGTTCTATTAGTACCTCATGAATTCAGACATGGAAACGTATTTTAGCTAATGGGTAAAGCAATTGGGAGTTCTATTGCTGACTTTGACAGAGACCTTCTGAAAGGCAATTAACCATTCTGTGCTTTGATTTGCCCCACTAGAATAAAAATTACAAGAACATGCTACTTCAGGAGAGTAATGTAAAGATCTACTAGTGGTTATGAAGTACTTCCAATTTCTAAGAAATCATTAGATTAATGAAAGCAATGAGATTAGTTAGTAGCAAGTGCTGATTCATTAAAAAAATTCTAAAAAGTCGTCACTGGGGGAGGATAAGTAGTCATGAGATAAAAATTGCTGAACTGTGCCAGGAACACTGTTATTCTGAGGTGTAGGTGGTGTCAAGCCACATTCCCAAATCACATTACAGCCCAGCCAGCACCAAAGGCTATCACATAATTCAGGGACAAGGTAAAGACACGAATCACAGCCCTGTCTGCATTGCAAGACCAAAATGTGTTGGTCTCACTGTAATGTCAACTATCAAAGAGCTAATTTTACAGCATAGCTTGACTAATTTGCACCACAACTTCCTTCTGTCTGCTTTCACAAAACAGTCCATCTACAGTGGTGCTTCTAGATTTTCCATTCATACTGCAACACTGGTACCTGCTGAGGTGCTAATAATGGCCAGAGATCCGGCGTAGCCAACCAGGCTAATTTCAGCAGTCACACACCTAGTTTTTGATATATGATGCTGGGTATGAAGGCAACACCTCACACACTGGGGCCTCTGTCCTTCCATGATTCTGTACCACCAGCAGTGGCTCACTTGGAGAAGAGGGACCATGGCTGTGGCAATGACCTACACCTTGGGATAAGCAACGTGAACAGGCTCCTCTGATCAAAAAAGACACACCAAAGGTGTATTTCCTTACAGCTGAGCATCACCCCTACTCTACCCTTATCAAATGGCACAAAGACTTAGACCTGCCTCCTCCCTGCAGTCCAGTGTGTCTCACTCTTACACAGTCACATTATGGTGCTGGTTGAATGGTTCCCTGTCTTGACTTCTCTCTCCTCTAAGAGACCAACCCAGCAAGACCTTTCTGGAGTTGACAGAACTGCTGTGGCTGTGATCAACTGTCTGGATATCTTCTGTGGTGAATTCAGACATTTTATTGAAGTAGTATGTAAATAAAACTTTTTTTTTTTTTTTTTTTAATTTTGAATTCAACAGGCAAGCTGTCTGAATTCAATGGTAACTGCAGAGGCAGTTATTGCTATGCCAGAGACTTCAGACTTGTTATGATTCAGAAAACTGGGGCTTGATGTAAATTTTAGAACCCACGTGTCACAGAACTGCATTATGTTCATATTTGAAAGCTGGCTAAAAATGTTGTCAACAAAAATTCAGAAATTAAACATATTCATGTCTATTATTGTTGTTTGATGAATCCAAGCAAGAATGCTGCTGAAAAGCCCTTTCTTTAAACTAAGTTGCAACTGCCATTGCTCTTCCCACATCACTGATGGTTCAGAGAGCCTGTATATGAAAGGTATACACAGGGGGGAAAAAAACCACTTGTGTCTCACAATTCCATTAAAAGGATCTGTACTATTCCTTTCTCCACTCAGTTTAAAATTCTCTTGAAGCATCAGCAGTTTTAACCAAAGCTTTCTTACAGCAGGGAAATTACACTTCTCTCAAATAATATTAGAGGTGTTACTCTTCACAGGCTCTTGTTATTCAACAAATTCAATATTTTAAAGACAGGAAACATGCTAGTCCTTAACTTCCAATAATGTAATTCTAAAAGGTGACGGGCACACACAGACAACACCTTTTTTTTATATTGGAAACATATGTGTGAGTAGAATATTCAGGGATATACACCTGATATGGTCAGAAAAAGATAAACAGAATGAAACCTAAAAACGTATTTATAAATTCACATTTCTGGATTTCCCAATTCCTACTTGTATTTTCAAACCATTTACTATTACAGAAATGATGATAAATCTCAGATGTGCCACTGGTGGAGAAGTAAATAACTAGAAAGATATACCCACACTGTTTGCTTATAAAAGACAAAATCCGGGTAGGACTCAGCAAGGGAAGAAGTAGGACAGAAACAGAGGAGGTCCCATCAGCAATAGCCCTTACTACCTTTGAAATAGTAATGTCAAGCTTGAAAAAAAGAAATATTCCATTATTCCTGGCACCTGCTGAGAAAATATTATTCTCTCCACCTTGGGTTACGTGTATCTAATACGAGAACTTCACTTACTCACAGAAAACCGCTGTTTATCTGGTAAAAGGTGAAAGATGATCAATAGATTTTGCAACTTTTATATGTATGTGGACTGTGGTAAACAAACATTAAAGACCATCTTCAATCCTTATGAAATCTACACTTAAAAACACCTTCAGCAATGGAGGCAAAATACATTTTCATGCTGATATACCAAGCGGCACATGTGAACTTCATGGTTTTGCACAGATCTGCTTGTTGCACAGATCTGCTCATAACACACGTGTACAAACATCTCCAGGCATTTTTATCCTGCTCTGCACACATCCATTTGTGCAGTGCCAGGAGCAGCCATTAACTGATACAGCACAAATACGTCTGTGATGGGGTTGATCAAACATTGCTATTCTGGCTGTGCACCTCGCGAAGGCATAAATTAGAACCAAGGACTGAGGAAGCTCTCCCTGGCAAACTTTTGCTCCTACAACCAACCGCCTGAAAAAGTCCATTCCATGAACTCAGACTGCTCTCAAATAAGAATTTGGTTTCTGTCCCCTTTGCCCAAACAATAACCCATGCCAAAACTATTCGGATGGTGCGAATCCTTCTTTTGATCCTCCTGAAGTAATTCAGAAAACAGTTCACAGCTTTTTTTTTAATAACAAGTGTTCTTATTTTCATCTTCTCTCCCTCAGTGCATTTAAGACAGCAATCATCACCTCTAGAGTCCCTCGCATGAATACTCAAGTGGGTGCTCTTTTACACCCTACATACAGATGTTAGAGAGACAATGTTTTGAATAATTATATGTAAACTCCATTCAAAGTGCCACTTGAGTTAAGGGCTCTATTGCCAAATACTTCACACTTTTCCTTCTCAGTTTAAGATCCCCAAGACTGAAAGGCTTTGGGGGGAAACAAATAAATCTGAAGTAGCTTTCAAACAAGATCACACCCCTCTGATTCACATGTATGACACAGAAAATAGGGAAGGGCCACGCACGGAGCGTTTTCCAAGCCCCGTTACAGGTATTACCCTGCATAAGCCAAAACGCAGGGAACGAGAGCTCTCTCTGCACAACTGTAGCTCCCCTTAAGCAAATTCACTTCTCAGCAGGCAAAGACCGGGGAGTTCAAGACCAAGGTGCTCTACTCGGTGCCCGAGGCAACAGAGGCCACTGACACCGTGCAAATCAGCTGCAGCCCATCCCCGGGGGCGGCCCTTGCCTGGTGCCTGGTTAATAGTTATTGCTCAGGAGCTGCCCGTGAGAAAAGCAGTGACAGACAGACCGACAGTGAGAGCTGAACTTCAACACGTGCTGAAAATACCAGCAGCCACTTCCATTAAAAATATCGCATTTTAATTAGCCTAAGCGAGATATTTAGGCATTGCAATCATCGGGTCTCAGCGTATCTGTTCCTGGAGGAGTAAAAGGTAGCTGGAATCACTGTTCAAATATTTTTGGGATCCCAGGATGGCTGTGTCTGAACAATAACGCTTGGAGGCCAATCAGGTAAAGCACCATCACGTTCAGAGCCGTGCTGGCACGAACAGTGACAGTGTGTGGAGGGCAGTGAATGTTCTTCACCTCTTGAGCACGTTTTCTAAACAGCTCAAGATGCTTTTTATGCATGAAATAACACACAGTCTGTACAGGACACTAGTTTTGACTCTCCCAGCTTCAGGAAGACTAACAGCATGTCCATAACTGATCTTTTTTGTTTCTCTCATCAGTTCAATTGGGTCTTGAATGATAAAGGCTTTTTGAAGAGCGGGAAGGGAAAAGGTTGGCCATTTGCCCAAGGCGAGTAAAGGCTGTCCTGTGGGCACCAGGAGTCACTGTATGTGTGAATGTAGCAGCAAATTAGATGCAGGCACTGTTTTAATTTCCTATGTATAAATTTCCTATTTAATTTCCTATCTATAAAATATATTGCATTGGAGGATCTAAAGGATACTCGATAGACCACAGTGTTCAAAACACCGTCATGAAAGAGGCAAATAAACCTGTGTGTTGATTAATACTGAAATAGGATATAGTCCATGTATTAACACTAAGTGTTATTTGTGTATCAACAACCTGATAAGTAATGTACAGTTAACCAAAAAAGCCAAGAGAGTGACCCATCTTGATTAAGCTTGGACACTGGTTTATTGGAAAGCCTAGGAACATTCCAGTGGATTTCTAAAGATTGCACAGCAAATCAGCCACAAGTAAAAGCACAAAACCTGCAACCCCATTTTTCCATTTTCTTCCTTTATCTAAAAACCAGCACTGTTTCACTAAGGGGAGAAAGACTTTGCAGAGCACTGAGGATGATTGGAATTGTCAGAATTATCTACAAATCCTTCAGAAAAGACCCCAAAGTTCAAACTGCCCAATTTAAAAATGTTACATTCGACTCATATTGATTTTTCTTAGTATCTTAATAGCAATCTTCCTAATCAGATAGATTATAAAGCACCGGAAGATGCTTTAAAAATAATCAGAACTACAACAAAACAAGATAATGGGGAGTTAAAGAAAGATGAAAACCTCAAAACAAAACTTCTGTAGGAATTACACTTTATTTAACTGCAGATCTCATTAAGACTACTTCCTAAAATTGTCTATACAAGCAATTTGACAAATAAAAGCTAGATAATATAACTACTTATAGACACCCATTTCCTTGGGTATAAGATGCCTTCTAACTATGGATAAAGCTGAGCATTGCCATGTTTTTATTACAATATGACCCTGAAGCTTCAAAAGAGGTGAAGACCCCACTGAACCCGAAGGCACAGAATGAGAAACTCTCTCCTTTCCAAAATGTTTGTATATGCTGCAGCCTTTATGGGGGTGGCAGCGGCTCACAAAACCATCACTAAACTGGTTTTCAACCATCTGATAACGGCGCCTTTCCTTCATCAGAGATCTTCGTGAGAGCTGCAAAAATCTGGCTGAGCAGCTTGGTAAATGCTCGAGCAGTTCGTCTGAAGTAAAACTCCCGCTGACACCACTGGGCAGCTGCCTAAGCAAGATAGCTAAATTAGTTTTCAATTGGCTATGTTTAAATAAACGGCACTTAACTAAAACACTGACGTGACATAATTAGAAGGGGAAGGTTCCACAGAAACTAATTACCATCCCCACATTAGAGTTACAGCACATTTAGAGGTGATGCTACTTGCCAAATCTTCCTAAGCACCCGAAGCCCTCCTTTCTGGCTCCAGATAATCCTTCTGTTCAGGAAAGGTCAGCACATGTGCTGGGCTTTCTCAGATTGCCTGTGCTGATCGCATTTCATGTTGCTGACTCCCTCAGATCCCTGCATATCTTTAAGATTTAGTAGCCCAGGACCTTCTTCTAAATCTTCCAGAGCTGTATAATTACATGGGGTTTCAGAAGTGGCAGAAATCATCCATACATAAGCATATTTTACCAGTGCTCACATGAATGTTTTTTTTATATATCCACGTATAGGAGAACAGCACCACCTCTATGCCCCATTTTGCAGAGAGCCTCAAACACAGGAACCTGCTTAGGGATTCTGGTCATGCTGAAATACAGTTGCTGCTAAAGGGAGCACAAGTTTTTGCAAGGGTGGATGGGGAAACTCTTAGATACACACACTCCATTAATCGACTGCAAAGGATTAGAATGACTCTAAAATACTACAGCTGAAGTTGAGATTTATTTATTTTTAATTTTTTTTTTGCACAGGTTTGTCAAGTTCATCAGGAACATTTCCCAGTACAAATTCTGATGACCCATTTGCTAGGGAATCTTTCTAGACTCCATTGGATTTTCTCACCAAAATCAGCAAGTGTCTCTCCCGTGGCTTAGCACATGTAAGTCCCATTCAAGCTCCTGCTCCAAATCAGACAGAATAAGGAGCTAAACTGAGGTTTCCTTCTTCCCAAAATGCAGAATGCTAATTGCTCACAGACTGTTTGGTGTCTCACAGAAATACTTTGAGTATTTTTTTGAGTATTTCCCAGAGGAAAGCAAGGGAGGGGGGGAAGAATTAAAATATTTCCAAAGCTTTGCAGAACTTTGCTTGCCTTTAAGCTCTATTTTAAACCTGATACTCGTTCTGCTAAAGCCATCACGTCTAACAAATAGACATTTGTTAGATGTAAAAAGAGGAGCGAGAGAGAAAGGGGGCAAACCTGTTAGCTACTTCTTTGCAGCTGAAAAAGATAAAATCAGATAAAAACACCCTGGAAAAGATGTTACAATAAGATAGGGCTGAAGGCTCATATCTGTAACTTCTTTAAGAGAGTTATAAAAAGAAGAAGAAAAAAAAATGTCTCAAGCCTGAAAATTAGCACTGCTGCTTTTCTGTCAGAAGAGATGTAGCTAACAGGAGCAACAATTGCATTATAGTGCTGCTGGGGTTTGAGTCAAGTAATAAAATAACACCTGAGTTATTAGAAAAAAAGAGATTATTTTAGCCACATGAATAGACAGGGGATGGAAAATTGTGATTCTGCCTAGTTCACGTTAATACTAGTGACATCTGAAATTTAAAAGACAATTCAAAGCAAGGTAAATTAAAGCTGCTTCTTCTAGAGAGAAGTAATTTTGTGAGAGAATTTTGTTTTTTCAGCATTTTAGTCAAGGAGAAACACTTGGAGATGTGATCAAAATGAATCACATTTTGGAGATGGAAAAAAGTCAAGTAATGACTCATGAAAAAAGTCAAGTAATGACCCTGGTTTGCATAGCTTTGAATATTTCATTATATTTTAGGCAAACCATCTTGGAAAGAAAAAGCAAAACTCTTGAAGATCTGTAGTTCTTTCCAAACTTTGGGAGTGCATCATAATTTTAAAGATACAAACAGCCTTCATCAGACCTTTAGATCACACCAAGACAGCATTGTTAGTTATCTGGGAAGTAGTCACCTTAAAAAAAAAAAAATTACTCTAAGATCTCTTGCAAAACTTCTGTATAAAGAAAATGGACAACCTTGTGCTATATTCAATAAAATTATTCCTAATTTGCTAGGGGCAAAGAAATATATACTCTCAGCAGACTGCATTGAGCTTGCTGCAGAAAGTAGAGGTCATCTGCCAAAATTGGGGATGGAAAAGCAATCACCCCATGCGGGGGGTTTGGGCTTTCAAACGAGGGCATTTTACAGCTCGTCAGCAGAGCACGGCCACCCAGGTGTGCCCTGACCCAGATGGAGCAGGAATCAGCATTCCCTGCACAATTCTGCTCACACAGGGCACGGGGGTGTGTGTAGGGAAAGCTCCCATCGCCTCCCTACTCCAATAAGAGTGAGAACGGGTCCTACTGAAAACATAATTAAAATTCATTTCACTGAAAGAGATTTAGAGATATTTTTTTCTTTCCTGTTTAGATGCTTATTCTGAGAGGCTAAATCCCAGAAAGCCTTTCTGGCATGTGTTAGTTGCTCGGTTTTTTTAAAGTAACTGTAATGGTGTTTGAACTTCTGCTTGAAATCCAGACGGATTAACCTTGTTTATCTTCTCTGGTCCACTGGTATAGTTATGCTCATAATACATGAATGCTCAGTTTTACATTTAAAAAGATCGGTAGTTTTAAGAGGTTAAACATTAGGCAACTAGTGATGGGACACAGTAATTCCTTTTCCTTCTCTGAAAGGTGTTGAAAATGATGGGGTCTTCCCACTCTACTTTCATTAATTCTCTGTAAGCTTCCTGCCTGCAAATATTTCACTTTTATGCTTCATTCATCAGCAAAACCTCCCAGAAAAACTTAGGCAGAGAATTTACATGTCCAGAAAGAGACTGAAAGAACCAGAAGCCCGTGCCTAATGAAGAGTATGTTACAGGTAAAAGAGGGGAAAAAATGGCAGGTAACAAACAAGAATGAGGTCAAATCCATCCCTAATATAAACCTCCAAAGTCAGTTAATTATCACATGGATTACTCTGGTTGTGTTGCATTTGTAACTCTTCAAATGCCCATAGACTAGTAAGTGCTGAACCAATATCAATAGCAAGTATTTTTGCGTTTCCTGGGGAATATGAACATAAAAAGTCATAATAAAAAAAATCAAACAGCAAAAAGGCACACTGACAATACTTCACACAGCACTGCTCCCATAAACTTCTTCTGAAAATTCCCTTAAGAGATTTTAGTCTATAATGGTTAAGGCTTTAGGAATGATTTCACCTGTGGACACTGAGTGAGGTATCATAGCTCTAGATAATGGACCATAAAATAAAAAATGAACTCGGAAAATTAACAGCAAGTTTTTAGAAAGAAATCTGTAGAATTTAAATAACATTCTTTCAAAACTTATCAAATGGCACTAAGTTGCTACAAGACATTTTATGAACAGAGCAACTATTCTCAGAGTAATTCACAGAATGGATTACTTGCTTCTTGGAAGCTGCCTTTAGTTTAGGTAGGCTTTTATACAAGTCACCAATGATACAGTATTTCTCTCCCTCTGTATTCCACCTTCCTTCCTTTAGAGTGTGACTATTAACCCAACTTGCAAGCTGTTATTCTATTTCTGCAATCTCCAGAAATGCACCTGCACGCTTGCACCAAGTGCTGCCGAAATTACCTTCCTTCCATAAAAGCCCAAAGTGGTGATACTGTGCAAATTTACCTCAGTGGGGAGAGAAACAGAGACAGAAAGAGAGGGAGAGGACTCCTTCCTTCTGGTAAGACTTCTTTCCTGAAGTTGCTTTCACACGGCTGGATGGTAAACAAAGTACATTGCAACAACACACGGTGGAAAAACACAGAAATTACTCCTCCCAAAGACTTGATATTGGGTTCTCTGACTGAAGCTTGCTGATATGTGACCAAACAAATGAGCCAATGTTACAGTAATAACATACTGCAATGTATAATATTATAGGAGTCTCAATTTTAGTTTGCAAAGCTTTAAAATTCTGCTGTATTAATAGGGAGCTGCAAGGTCCCAAGCGGGGAATCCAGTTTATGTATAATTTTTAAAGGAGTCATTCTAACCATTCAGCTATTTCTGAATGGCAAAACAAACATTTGATGGCTAGGAACTAACGTTAGGAAGTTGATCTCTTTGGCTGAAATGACATTTGCTGACAGTATATAAGAAGTGACACTGTCAAACTATACCAAACTCTTGCTTCAAATTCATCTGAGTAAATTACTGGATTAATTAAATATTAGTTAAATTTGAGCTTGAGCCGAATTTCTACATGATCTGATTCAACATAAATGCTTTGCAAGCAAAGTGCCTGGTCAGTTTGGGCCCTGCTCCTACATCCACGTTCCCCCCCAAAGAACCGCGCTCCGCTCGCGGGATCCGTGCGCGTGCGAGGGATTGTTTGCACCCATCTCACGGTCACCAGCTGGAGGTGTTTCTGTTCTGTCCTTCCCAAGCCTCAGTTGGCTTTGTGAGGAGATACAGAGCTCGGGGAATTCAAATGGATTTACAGTGCACACCGGTGCCCTGAATATTTGGGAAGCGTTTTTGTAAATATTTGGCTCTGCTTGTTCCAGGTTTCGCCGTCATGCAGACGAGAGCAACATTCTAAGGGAAATGAATGCAAAACACCCGTGGCTCTTGGCTGGAACATGCTGATTATAAAATTTGGATGAACAAACAGGAAAAGGTTTGGGTTGTTTTCCGCATAGGTCTTTATTCAATGGCCAGTGTACGCTTACTTGAAATAAAACACCACCCAAATTAGTATTGCCTCATTAACTTCCTGGATATAGCATCTTATCTCATTAGAAAAGCGCTTCAGACCATTACTCTGAGTTAAGTAGCAAAATTCGCTAATTCACTTTTATTGTACAAGTTTTGGGGGTCTTAAAAAACCCTCTTTAAGTGTTCTCGGGTTCGAAATGCTTGATGTGCCTTTCTTTTTGATGAGGAAACTATTTGCAGTGCTTACCAACCACGAGCATTGCAGCATTTTGAGTCAGGCTGGCCTATCACCCCCCAAAATAGCAATTGCCTTTAAAAAAAAAAAACACATAAATTTTAAGTGACAGGTTATATAGCAGGTTTTCTCTCTTTCTGTTTCTGGAGCCATGCAGGTTTGCATTTTAAAGGTTTTCTTTACAAGCTAGAAAAGTTTACTAGGAAACTAGAAAAGTTTACTTTTGGTGAAAGTTAAGATTTTCACCTAAGACAACAGCTCAAATTTTAAGTAAATCCTATATGGTGAGATTTCCTAAAAAAAAAACCAAACAAAAACCCACGAGTATTGATAACTAGCCACCCTCTAGACTTACCCGGTGCGTCCTACTACAGTTTACCCTATCATTTGTGGAAAAGTTTCCAACTCTTTTCCCTTGTCAGCTTCCATCAAATTCCAATTTGGAATATATTTCACCTCTGTATTATCTGAGCTTTCAAAGAGTTGTCATTATGGCTTCTCCTTCGCTTAAAAATACAAAACAAAGTAAAAGGAACATTCTGCTACTCAGAAAGAGTAGATGAAATTTTCACTACAGATACATCTCATGAAAGAAATAGGCCAGATAGTATGAGAATTCCATCAGGCTCCACAAACTGCTGACCAGAAGCGCAGTGTTTAACATACTCTCATATACTGAAAGTACATAAAGATGGGAAAGCTCCAAACTTGCTGTTCTTCTTCTTGTAAGACTTAACAGGCTTATAACAAAGAACTGAGAAAAAAATATGTGAAGGGCTTCCAAAGTTTGCTTGGTGGTTTGTTTATTCCTAGAAAATCTGTAGGGAATGAAATATTTCCAATTTACATGATTCAAGAATCGAGATGGCTTCTACCACTGAAACAGAAGTTGTACAGACACCGTGCTGGTGATCTCTGAGGCTCGGGAGAGCTGGTTTTACTTCTATTTTTAATAGCTCAACTGCCAAAGGACTGAACAACTGCATATTGGTAAGTCTAACTTTCACCAAGATGGATATATCCACTGTGGATAAACACAGGCATTTCCACTGCCTCCCGAGATGTGTGCGTTCGAGTGAGTAGATCGAAGAACTGCAAACTAAGCTTTTCATTTGCCTGCACATTTTATCTCTAATATGAAGTTATAGACCAACTGCATAGGACAAAGTAGAAATAAATGCATTCGTTGCTTTCCTGAAAAAAAAAAAAATCTGATTTGGACTGTCATACTTTAAAAGCTAAAAATACTATGTATTCTTTAAAGGACCAGAGATTAATTTAATTAAGAAAACAATATTCAAACTGAGTCCCGAAGTATTACCTTATACAGGAGCGCAAATTAGAAAAATCTGCAAAATTTCAGCTTCTCACAAAATCTGGAATAGCATGTATTTATTAGCACTAAAAAGAAACAGCAGTGAAACTTTAACTTAGTCGTTGGCTAAAGTCGTGTCAGCAGAACAGTGAAAATCAGCAATACATTTACAAGTACACATCCACATGGAAAAAGCAGACACCTTTAATAGGATATGTATTTTAAGTAGCATTTTAACAAGTTATATCTTCTATTCATGCCACCTTAAAAATGTGTTCTATTTTCTTGCCAGAATAGCTGATGCATCTTACAGTTCCACGCACAATATACACATTCAAATATATGGTGAACAGGGGAAGGGGAGGGGGATTCAGTGGTTGCCTGCAATTGTGCAAACAAGTATTCATTCTTTCTTTTTTAAAGGGACACTGGTTAGAGTTTGGAGATACACAGAAATAAATTGTTTCCTAGCTATGTATTTTTCCTTATTGCAGGGTTTACCCATCGTGCTAGTCACAGTTCAAGGTCTGTGTGAACAACAGAAAATGGCTGTCAAAAATGTTTCTCACGTGAATGTTCATTTATAAATGAATTTCTTATCCCCTTTAAGCTGCTAGTGAAGCTCTTTTCTAACCCCACTTTGGTTTTTTATCCACATAGCCTTACTTAAGCAGGACACACACACACAGAAGAAATATAAATATATTTTGCAGACGGCCTTCTCTATTTTGTATATCCTTCCCATCTAGCACACATAAAAACCCCAAAAGAATGCAATCGTTAGCTTGTTACTTCACTCATTAGGAATTTTGCTCAGAAGGGCTCAGATGGAAAGCACTTACTCTGTAACAAGCATTAGAGAATTGAACATGGCACTGCAAGAGCTCAGAAACGTCCCTTTACAAAGAAAGGCTACATTGCCTGCATTTTGTTCCATTCACCAATGTGCCAGTTCATAGTTTTCCCCCATGAATTATTAATGAGTCATTGTGAACAGGCAGGAGAAAAAGGAAATAAAACACGTAAAATGAAGCCTTTAAATATTTTTCTCCCCCTAGGTGTAACAAGAATTCAGCCAGGAGAACTTCAGACGGCGCCTAAGGACGTGGGGATGGTGGCGGAAATAGCCTGAATTTACTTGTTTGGATTTCTCAGACAAGCTTGTAAACAACTTCTGGTTTGGAAATCTTGTAGTCTGTAGACCAGCGAAATCATCTGATGAAAGGGAAGGAAAAAAATTAACACTAAGACCTGCTACCTTTCTGTGAACTGACTGAAAAAAGGCTGCTGGCATCATGGCACCCAATGGGCAGAACACACAGTCATGCAGAGCAGAAAAATACTGAGAAAATAAGCTGTGCAAGTAATATCTGGTAAAGACTGACATTTTTAGTTCCCATGGAGTCAGCAAAAAACAGGACAATGCCCAGTTCTGGTTAGCAGAGAATTCTGAGAAAAGTGGGTTTGTAAAGAAGTGATGAACAGGGAAGAGCTATTCTTAAACTCTTGCACAGATATTCATTTACATATGTGTGATGTGTATTTGTACAAACCAAAGTATCGTCTCAGCCTTAAAAAAAGCAGGGAGCAATTCTATAATATTGCCCACAGGACTGTTTTATTGCTATTGAAGCCTGTCATACTTCAGAGTAAAAGCTCTGTGAACAGTATGAAGATTTTTGCCATTTTAGTTGTGATATTTGGGTAGAAGTCTTTTAATATTCTTCTTACTGGTGGTCTAGTGGTTAGAGTGTCTGACTCTCACCGCTGCGACCCGGGTTCGATTCCCGGCCCCCTGGGCAGGTGGAGCTCGTCAGCCGTGGAAGGCAATCCACCTAAGAGAAGGTCACTCTAAACAAACCTACATCCTGGGGACCTCACTGCCACTGTCCAAGCTTTGCTCGGCCCCGGCAGATGAACCTCAGGACTAAAGGGTGGGCTCAGTTCAGCGCACGCTGTGTCTCACCTAAAAATCCACTGCGCAGGCTGGAAGGGTTAATGACCTTTCCCAAAATCTTCGCTCGCGAAGACTGGCCATTATTATATCTCAGTGAACAACATGACTGACAAAGTCATCTGCTCAGAAATTCAAATTGTTAATTTTTATGCAGTTTTTAAAAGAGGGGTTATAATGGGACCTCAACTGAACTTCCAGATGTACACCTCTGTACCTTTGAAGGGGGAAATAAGGAAAATTAAATGTGTATATGATATGGCTTCCTTCTGTTACTGCTTAAAGGTCAAATCTGAGCATTTTGAAATTTGTGGTCTGGTGTCAATAATTGAAAATCTGCATCAGAATTCAGGGTCCATCTCTAGAATTACTTATTTTAAAACATTTCTTTTTCTCATGCGTGACATTTACTCCAATACTCAAAAGTTCAAAAAGAAAGGTTTTGCAAGTTCATCAGTGCTAATCTTGGTGGCATCTTTCAACCAACCATTTGAAGAATAAGCACAAACACATTACAGTGAAGTGGAATGAACTCACTGTAAGGAGATACCCAGCTTTCTGAGCCTGTCCACTCCCAGCTTGTTTTATTAAAAAAAAAAAAAAATGTTAATTTCTCTAGAAGTCACTCTAGAAGTGAACTCTAAGGAAGCTTGAAAACACTCCAGGCAGCAGAAAATATTTGTTTCTGTTCATATCTCTGAGCAGAACCCCCCTTTTTTTTTTCAGTCTCATCTTCGAACTACATTCATGACAATCTTTCATTTTTGTTACTGTCTATTTTGCATCAGTAATGTAGCAACAATTCCACACGTTTTGACCTGTATTTTTTCTATTTCTTCTTAGGCTAAATACTTCAATATTTAGGCTAAATTCTTCAAGCTATTCCAGGTATCCAGTCAAAAATTGTTTCCCTCAAACCCATAGGCAAATGTCTCCAACCCAGCGACAACAGTATCCAGTTTGAAACTCAGTCCCATGTATTCCTTGTGAGTGTGAATAAGAGCTTTGCACCAGAGACCCCTATGGGTTTTACCCACCTGCAAACTGCACTACGTATTTTTCAGTCAACATTTTCTGCTGAAAATGTACAAAGAGGGGCCTGAACTACTGGTACTCTGTGACAGATTAAAAGGAGGAGATGCAAAAAAGATGTTTTTGCAGGTGCATTTTGACCTGAAGTAATTTCCATACCTTCGTAGCCCTTAAGTGCATCTGTGGATACAGAGCAGTGTACAGAATAGAAGTACCAGAAGTATGCTGTAAATACAGGATCATACTTGGGTGTCAGGGAGGGACAGAGGCCCCAGAGGTTGAACAGAGGGTGATCAGAAGGCAGGGTCTGCCACAAAGCATAAAACCCCACTTAAAACTCTCCTGAAACAGAACCTCCACAAATTAACCAGAACTGGTCCGATGGCGTTAGCAAGCAGCTGCAAAACCCTCCTGTCATCTCCAGAAAACTCTGAAATAAAGTCTGTGGCAGTCACCAAAGCTCTCCAGTTGAAGGATGCTGTGTTTGTTACATGCAGTTGGGGCGTCTGTCACGGGTGAAACTCTTCCGGTGGATTTTGCTTTAATGCAAGCTCAAACGTGGCCTGAATTCTCCACATTCAGACCTCAGCTGAGGCCCTCTCCAGATGTAAATTTTGTTGCTCTTTTGATCTACTATGCTGCTTACTAAGAAATAAATTTCTCCTTCCCAAACTTGACACGATTTCCGAAGATTTGTGCCCACTGAAGCTGCTTCACTTTGTGCCCGACCGGGGCCAGTGTATGCAGCACACAAGTAAACACACGGAGGTAAAAGTGGCTTAAATTTTGTGCTGTGCCTAGTGGAGGCAAGCATGAAGGCAGGGGCGTGGAAGGAAGGTCCCTACCCTTTCTCTCACCACCTGTGCCCCCGTTTCCCGCCTGCCGGGTGTGCCGTGGGCTGCAAACCGGCCACCAGCACGGCTCTCATCTTGCCTCACTCAAATTAAAAGCCTCTCCTGTGCAGATTACTGCAAACAACTAGTTTTTCATTAGTGTCTCAAATTTCCCCTTTTAAATTGCAAGGAAAGCTGCCCAGCTGAGGGCCTTATTTAATCAGGAGTTGCTGTTCAGCCGTGGCAGGTGCTCCAGCAGGAGAACAGCATCTCATCCCAGCCCTCCATAGCATCTCTCTACCCCAGGGAAGTTCCACACAGCCGATCCTGCTGCCTTGGTCCCAGCGGGCCATGATTCCAGCCACGAGGAGGAGGACAGACGTGGCTGAGGTGCTCGTGCAGACACCCTCCTGCTACCAAAATGGTGGGGAACCCACCGCAGGAACGTCGTGCCCTTTCCTCAGAAGAGCTTTGAGATAGCCCCTCATGAAACCAAAGCCCTCCTTACCTGTGGCTGGGAGCTGTGCCTGGAGGGTGGCAAGGATGGTGATCCTCCTCCACTTCATCTTGCTCGCCCGGACGGTGCTGTGGGAGCAGGAGGCCACAGGCACGGAGGAGAAGCGGCTCCTGCACGGGCTCTGTTCGTGTGCCACCGCCACAGGAAGCAGCTCACCTCCTATGAGGGCTTTTGGAGTCCACCTGCCGGCTTCCTCTGCCTTCACAGCCTCTCAGGGCTGGGGTTTGCGTTCTCAGTGTTGATGTTTGGGGTTTCCTTTTGTATTTTTATTCACCCTTTTGCTCTTCGTGAGATAGTTTTCGGCGGGGTGGTTTTTTTCCACTTTGTCTAGTGCTTCCTGGGTCATCCCCAAGGCGGCAGCTGCTGGTCTCTGTACCTGGTATCCAGTTTGGCCTGACTTCAAAAGGGATCTACTTAACTATTCCCACTGTGCAAAACATGGCATAAATAGTAGTTTAAAATTGGAAGCTATAAGTTGCTCTTGAACCATAACTGGCTAAAGTGGTATGGATGTAAAGCTCATTTCTAAATCTAGTGGAAATACAGCTTTGCCACGAGCAACTGGAAGCGGCTGCGCTCTGAGGGCTGTGGGGTGGACAGCACCAGGGAGAGCTGGGCTTTGCCTGTCCTTGCAGAGAGCACCCACAGGACATAAAATATGTCAGCTGGTCTCAGCTGGACTCAGCTGGTCCTGCCTGGCTCTCTGCAGAGGTACCTATCTTTGAAATGCAGATGTTTTTTAATGTGAACACGTGGCACTCTTGTATTTTGAAGGGGTGTCAGTGCCTGCAGAGCTCGAGAGCTGTTTTGTCCCCCGAGTCCCCACAGCCCGTAGGGAGCAGAGCCTGGGTCATCCCTGTGGGAGAGCACAGTGTACATCTCTTCCTCACTCCGTTTGGAACAGAAAGCCTGGCAGCCTGTAGCTATGCCTGACACTCCTACCTGCTGAGTGGGTCACGGGATACAACCTGCCTGCTGCTTGGAGCTGTCCTCCAGCAACAGATCCCAAGGCGCACCAGCACATCCCAGGAGCAGGTCTGAAGGTGACTGCAGTCTGAGAGATAAGGTTTTTCAGCCCCATGTTGCAGTCCTTGGAGTGACAAAACCAAGCAGGTCTGCCCAGCAGCCACGTGGGAGAGGCCTGGCTTCCCACAGCTCCATTTGTCCATCCAGCACGATGGCTGCAGTGATTCCCACATTGCCCTAAGCCCCTGCCACCCCTTGGCTCTCCTGTGCCTGCCTACATGGGGCAGCTGACTGGGATCCATTTAGAGCAATAGAGCAGGGAAAAAGCCCAGCATAACAAAATGAAACTAAGAAAAGTGAAATCTGGAGGTTTTTTCTAAAACTTCCCGAGGAGGAGGTATCAGACAAGTCATTTCTCGGCAAAGCATGTAGGGCATTTACATGAAAATCACAAAACTTGACACAGTGATGCCACCTCCCAGTTTGTAAGAAATCTCACATTATTGTGCTCTCTTCAAATGTGGACAAATAAAAATTTCCACTTTTATTAACAACAATAACTAAAAGCTCATTTTAAACAACCATGAATTAGAAAATCTTGAAAATGTTAATTAGATGAACCTTAAGGCTCAGCCTCACTCCCATTAAAACACATCTAGCTCAACAGAACACCAAGTGTTTAGTGTTTATAACAGTAGCACTACTAATACACTTCAGGGTCAGGGCTTAGGCTGAGAGGAAGCACCAGTGTGTAATTGAATATTTTTTTTCCCCCATTTCTAATTCTTAGAAAAGAAAGAGGAATGTGCATCTCCAGCAGGTATGGGAACAGGGCTGGTGATAACAATTTCCCAAGAGTATGGCAGCATGAGAGTCATTGTGTACACATGAAGTAAGTATCTATAATCTTTTGAAAGAAAAGTAAATTGAAGTTCTTGGAGGAAATTCGTCACCTTGCTGTCTGTAGTAACAAAGGCTTTGATAAAACCATCCTTTGCTTTTATGTAGTAAATATTGTGCTAGTCAACACAGAAGTTACTAGACACTAGTATTACTCCAGCACCCAAAACCTAGTGCAGCATGCCATTCTATGATACCTAGACAGTACTGCTGAGCCTCTGCTCTCTCCTCAGGCTTGGGGAGGGTTTTCTTTGTGGTTCTTCTACCCCAAAAGCTACAAGGAAAGGCTGGGGATGGGCTCTGAGTCACAGCCGGCAGAAAGCAAAGCACAGCCCATGAGAGCTGCCGTGCACTGAACCTGAAAAAGGTGTCATTAGTCCCAGAAATGGCTGTGCTCAGGTACATGTTCTATATTCCAACACAAGCTGGATAAAGCCCTTTCTGTCCACTCCTCTGTGCAACAGAAGATTGGCTGAAACAAGGAATTAGTGAGCAGGAAAAGACCCCTGCTCTCACTGCAGGCTGCCTAAATCTCACAGTCGTCTTACCCAAAAGCCAAAATAATACCATCCTAGTTATTGATATTTTTGGGTAACGGTATTTTCAGAGGAGCAGATGGCACTGCTCATCACTATTCTGCTGACCCCTGTCTCCTCCTGTTATTGATCATAGCTTCTCCCTCCGGCAGAAAGCCAGCAAATTATCACTTTGAATAAAGAGTTGAGGCCAAAGGTAAGGAAAAGAAATGAAGAGCTGTATAAGAAAGGGAGATTAATGGCAACAGCAGGCACACTGGGAGAACAGCAGTTGGGCCAGTGTGGTTTGATGTCTAGATAAGGAAAGGTCAGAGGAATGGAGTATATGGACTTCAGCTGGAAGTGTGGGTAGAGTCAGAAAAAGGCTTTGCATGACAGTTCTAGAAATTCTCACCTCCCCATCCCTCAGCTTTTGAATAAAGACAAACTTATCATTATAATTTAAATACAATGAAAGTATACAAAAGAGCACTCATTCTTTTATTATGAGTTATTCACACCACAAGCATGGCATGGGAGATGCAAATCATATGCAGTGGAGCAGTACAGGAAAAGAAAAAGGGGAAGTGGTCTCCCGGAGAAAGCTTTTCTGTGTTCACACAGCTTGCAATTACACAGTGAGGAATTGTTTGCTCAGTGTCGCCTTCTTTTCAGCCTGTCAATTCTTTGCATCTCTAGGAACTACAGAGCACATAAAACCTTCGGCATCTCCTGCCACACTGTGCACTGGACAATCTTACACAAGCATTTTTACCAACAGTTTAAACCATACTGACATTTCAGTTTACTCACTTCACTCAGACCGTAAGAACTTCGTTAACCCTGGACTAGAAATGAATGCCAACCCTAGTTCAGCTGAACCAGAAGCTATTTTTCTCAATACAGTCAAGGCCACAGTGGAAACATAAAACCCTCCCTGCTGCGTTCCAAAAAAAAAAAAGCTCTCAGCTAAACTTGACTTTTTATCTAAACATACAGGTGGAGGAAAGCGCATTTCCGAGAATTACCTGCACTGGGAAGACTGCAAATATTTGATCTGTGGTTCCTGAAACAGAATGGGTGAGGGAACTGAAGTGGTCCCCAAGTACAAGTCAGTGTGTTTAATGCCAGTTAAGGTGCAGCTCATTATCTGCAAGGATAACATCTTTCATAAAATAGTTAAGGTATACGTTCAACAGCTTCTGTGCATCCATATGCCATTCTTCCTCTGGACACAAGAAATCCTGGAGCAGCTGTAATGTAAGGGGCTGATTCATCCCTAGAAACATTCCCTTTTCACACTTACTGGTTATGCTTTGACAGTGCTACAAAAAAAAAAAAAAAAAAAAAAAAAAAAAAAAAAAAAAAAAAAGAAAAAAAAGCAGCAGTGTTTGCAGTTTTAACAGGAAATAAATGAAAACTAAAAAACAAACCCACACCACAGTCAAGCTGAGGATTAAAAAAATAACTACACACTGCCCTCTGGCTCGTGTGTTGCTACTACAGAGATATGCCTGTAATCATCGCTGCAGACTGCTGGGATTGAGCACAGCTCAGTTATCAGAAGCTCTCCTAAGCCTATTTGATACAGGTAGCACTTGCAGGCAAAATTAATTCCTACATCACCTGATGGAGGAGCTGGCCAACTTTAGAGACAGGAGCATCCAGACAGACCGCACAGTCCTGCCCCTGATCCAGCAGGGAGTGACACCTGGCAGCACCGTAACCAACCCAACAAGTATTAAAAACATTTCTGGAGATGTTCACGTGAAGATTATGGGTGTTAAATAAGTGACAATTTTCACTGGTGGGCAAGCTGTAGCCTCCAGCCAGACATGCCATTCATGCAGGAGACTAATACACTGAAATGGTCTGCTGTTTGTAGTGTGCAAGCCCACAATTTTTATTGACAAAACGCTGCAGACTGACAGTCCTACATTGCTTCACTGCATTTCAATGCACTGTAGTGCCTTACACTCTAGCTTCGATTTGCCATAATTGGGTTCAACTGTGCTAATCCTCTTGGAATGCAGCAATTAATACTTATTTAGTGATAATTGCTGCATTCCAAGAGGATTAGTCCCTGCCCTGCACTTTTGCCAGCATTGCAAATGGAGAGCTGGAAAGAAGACAGGTCTAACTACAGGTCTTGCTTTGGCAGCTCCCAACAGGGAGGCAAGAGAAGTTGGTCTTGCTACGACTGCTCCCCTCTGTGTGTGAAAATACTACTTTTCTGAGGAAAATCCACTTGACTGTCACCACTCCTTGCAGCTGCGTTGAACAAATAGAAACCCTGACACATGCAACAAGAGGGAAAAAAATCCCCAAACATAAAAAGGAACACCTGTGCAGTACCATAAAGACAGCCATGAGCACGTTTCCTATGAGATGTTATCAACAGGCCCTGGTGTGGTGCAAGAACAAGTTTCTATTTATTATTTTGAGGATTTCTGTGACTAACCATTTCCTGTTCCCCCTATGGTCTTAAAATTTTCAGTGCAACAAGGGTTTTGGAAACCTCTAAAGGAGTTGTTAGTAGAAAGTTAAAACACACGCTCTTTGCATGCTCAGTTTTGAGACTACTGAATCTGTATTGTCCTATTCTTTCCTCCTCAATGAAGCCTTTATGATCTGTTCTGGTTTATTATTTTTTTTAATGCACTCAAGAGAGCACTGCTTGTGCCATATCTTAAGAAGGAAGAACAAGGTTTCTTTTCCTTTAGGCTAGTCAAACTGAGCTCTCTTGCATCATCAGCATTTTCACCTGTTAATTGCGGGTGAAATTCCCCAATTACATTAAAGTATATGCAGAAAAATCCTGGGAATTTACCACTAAACACATTTTGGAAACACTCTTTTTAATTATAGAGCAGCTCCATTATTTTCTTGCATGGCTGTACAGAATGTAATTTATCAGTAAGGTTATGCATTTTATGAATATAAAAATATTGTGAAGTCAGATTTTAATGCATGTGACAAGTATCTTCATTTCCTTTATTTTCTTCCTCCCTTCATCCCTAACACATACTTCTTCTGCATTTTTCAAATGCTCATCTGGGGGAAAACTTAATTAAATTATCTGAAATTCGTTTAAGCTTTTAAAACAAATCAAAAATCCAATTGATGCTTGATTAGGCGACTGCTTTTGGCTAAATGATGACAGAAAAGAAGTACACATTGTTCTTATAATCATATACTGCAACTATTTCTCTGTTTCTTATCTCTAAACAATTGCTACCTTTCAATCTAGAAACAGTTACTTTTTAGCACTGGGTGATGTTAAATAAGTTCCACTGGCATAAAAACATTCCCCAGATGATTTACAAGTATTATTACATGAATCTTGCTAACTGTCATCTATTTACATTTTTATAAATGGGGGGGGGGGGGGGGGGGGAACTGAGGGTGCAAAGTTTACAATCTGAGTCAGTGGCAGCAGCAAAAATAAGGTGAAGCAATTCTAGACCTCAATGGGTACACACACAACGACAAATTACTGAGGTTGAGGGAGAGACTTTCCTCTCTCGACAAGACCCACGTCAGCTGTTGGACCCACCGCCACGAACATGGCATCTGTTTTGTTTAAACTGCAGAAATTCTATGCCAAAGAAATGCTAACAGCTGCAGGAATCAGAAGCAAATAGTAGCGGGGAATTGTTAAGGCTTTTCTATAGGATATTAAGAGCTAGAGGGAAAAAATAACTCAGAGCAATCATTACAACTATCAGGTTCTTTGATTAAAACCTACCATCCACTAAATAATACAAAATCTCACCCCTTCAGATACTAAACGAATACCTGGTTGCCCTCAACCAGAAGGCTCCAGCCCTACGATCAGCACAACTAACGAAACTCCAATTTTTAAAACTCATTACTTTTGTAACTTTAATAGACATGATCTGGGTTTTGTTTCCTCTCTTGAGCTCCCAGTTGTTGTGACATAGATAGGGACCGGGTGGCTTCAAGGTCAGACTTCTGATTTCAGATCTGAATCCAACTAAGTAAAAACAAATCTGACAAAAACAAGTACCCAGACAACATGTTACCTGAGCTTTATCTCCATAGAAAACCAGGCTATGAAGAACATTAACCACTATACCCAGAACAAACAGTCTCACAGTCTAATCTTCTTACACAGTAATTCAACTCAGAAACCCAGAGGAAGCCTCTAGACACAAAAGTTCTTAAGTCAAAAAGCCCTGGGAGCAACTCCAGGAGTCTTGCTTGAGAGGCTCATGGACTGAGCTTCCCAGCAGGCAAAATACAACTATTGGGGAGCACCAAGGACCAACTGCTCTACCGGAGCAGAGGAGCTGGAAGGGATGGCAGGGCAGGGGCCTTAACACCAAGATACAAAACCCCACACTGGGAGCTCTGGCACAGGCCCCAGGCAAAGAGGGGAAGCTCCAGGCCTTTCCCAGCTCTACCTCGCCACCCAAACACCTGCACAGGCAGCCCAAATCACTGGAGAGGGACCAGGGGCACTGAAAGAATGCAAGATTAATTAACTGCTGGAAATTACAAACCAGTGGTTTAATCCAGCTAACAATAAGCCTAAGCCAAAGCACTGCCACGCTAATGAACACTCTCGCTTTGGATTCTTATACCGGCAGAAAAAAACACTGCAGAGTCTGGAGGTGGCAGCTCCCAGCTGATGTTCCGAGGCATTCTATACCTGTCTCCATTTCCTTTACTAGAGTTTCTTAATTTAAAACCCTTTAAATCATTTTCATGGATATTACTTCTGGCTCTCCACAGCACAAAATGATTACAAAACACAAAAAAATGATGAATGCTTCCTTTTTTTTTTTTCCCAGCTAGCAGGCTGCTGTGTTTATGAAGGGAAGCATTCATAATGTAAAGCACTGTAGAAAAAGAATTTGCTCGTATTATACCCCCGTCGTTTGCTTTTCCAGCATCTTTGAGTTATGATGAATTCAATAGCCACTTTTAAGTATTAAACATTTAACACTCAAGCCGAATGTGAATCTATGGCACCCTCTTGTGTTCAACAATAATATACCAGTTTACTGGATTTTTAATCTAGATTCAACAGTTTTACTCAGGAAAAGCCTTTTGAAAACAAGTTAATCTAATGCCCTGAGCTACCTCTATTTTATTGCAAAGATCACTAAATAGCTAAGAAATTAATTCCAGAGAGAACTGACTAAAAGATTAAACAAATGCCTGATATATTTAAGTTCTAGTTTGTAATGATGTAGCGCGTTGCGAGAACCTCCTGGGCACAACTCTTGCATTAAAATGTAAGAGAGAAATTGAAAATCAAGAATTGAATGCCAAGAAGAAACACAAAGATGGAAGAACATGCAGTAGGAAGCAGAAGGAAGAATATGACTGTATCATTAGAGAGACAGGCTGTGATTACCCTTATTAGATTCCCAGCTAACAAACATCCTGTGAATTAGTGAGGTGCCTAAATTATCCCGTGACTCAGATTCCTATCTATGAAGGCAGGTACTTCTCTCCCTGGATATGGTGGCTGATTCATTGCTGTCGAGAATATGCCCAGATAGTTCCACCACGCCATGGCAGAGGACACAGTCAGAGGTTGAAACACTGATTCATTGCTTGCAGTTGTATCAATTTCTTATCCTTGGCCTCTTCTAAGCCACAATATTGCTTCTGGATATGAGGAAAAAAGGAAACATGCTCACAAGCAAGTTCCTGAATGAGCCAAATAGAACAAAGGTGCACACAGGGAGAAGAGGCAAGGAAAAAACAGGACAAGTTGGTGACTTTCTTGAGTCAGTGATATTAACATTTACATACCTATCACTAGGGGAGATTGATACCCTCATCTCCTTTACATTTCACTTCTACATATAAAAACACACAAAAAATGTTCAATGAGATGCACAGACACAATTTCAGATAGTGCTTCTCAGATGTACAGACCTGGATTTGAGATTTTGATCTATCTTAACCATTCTGTTGTTCACCACTTTCCAAAAAAAACCCCATCTGGTTGAGGTCCTTTCAAATTTCAAATGTGAAGAGATTTGGATGATCTAAAATTATTCCGAAAAAATCCAATATAACAAAACCAGTCTAAGATTGTTACTGAATAAAGTCCTTCCACTCACAATCAGAAAGGACTTGGGAATTGGTATTAGTGCAACAAAACAACCAGACACAGAGCAAGCCTTATGGAAGTGGTACTTTTGAAGGTGGTGACTGCTTTTGGCTGGAATTGAGAGTTTTGTTTTCTTTTTTTTTTTTCATAGCAGCTTGTTTGGGGCTATGTTTTGAATTTGTGCTTTAAACAGCCCTGATAACACACAAATGTTTGTTATGATTTATGTCCTGCCCTACCAGCGAGGAGTCTGGGGGTGCAGGAACAGCTGAGAAGGGACACGCCTGGAACAGCTGACCCCAACTGACCAGAGGAACAGCCCAGGCCACAGGATGTCATGCTCAGCAATGAAAGCTGCTGGAGGAAGAAGGAATGTCAAGAATGATGGCATTTGTCTTTCCAAGTAATTGATAAGATGTGATGGAGCCCTGCTTTCCTGGGGGTGGCTGAAAACCTGCCTGCTAATGACACAGATTTCATGTCAAAATGCAGAAGCTCTGGCTGAAAAGCATAATCAAATAAGGCTTCCTTACATTCACCTTCACAAACTCCACTGTTATTATGTTCCATTTCACAGTATTAGATGCAGGAAAGAAAGTGAAACACAAAGAGTGTTTCATCCATGGAGTGGAAAGCCACGTGTAAATAGGGATGTTTTCCCCTCTTATCCTTGCAAGCATGAAAGACTCCAGAGAAACAGTAAAACACAAACGTTGAAGAGAGAGTGCCTGTATGAAAGAGAGCAGGAGGGAGAGAAGAATTCTCAAACGTGCAATAAATAACACTTCACACCGCTTGTCAAAAAATATTTTAATTTTAACAAAAGCTCAGCATCACCAGTCTCACACATGAGAAGTTACAGGGTGACATGTAATGCATTCAGGTGTTCTCACAGTAAAGATTAAGTCCATGACAAAGATTCATATGAGTTTCCACAACTGTCATGCCTTATATAAAAATACTTTTCAATTTCATATTAAATATCAGTATTACCTGTTCAACATAAATTGTTTCCATATTGTAAAGTTTTTTTTACTCTAAATTAGTTTTAAAATAGAAGAACAGTAAAAAGTACCTTCCCTCCCTTTCTGGAGAAGGAAAACTTAATAAGTCACATAACAAATATTTTCACAAATCATTCCAGTATTTGAGAAAAGGAGTGATATAACAACAACATTAAGATGTAGGGATTTTATATGAGAAATCCCACTGTTCTATATAAGAATCTGCCTTTAAGGAGTCTAAATTCTCACATTCTAGGTCAACTAGGTAATATTTGCTCATTGTAAAACCAACTTAGTTATTCATGAATAGTTTTTAGTGTTTGTGAACTTAGCACACAGCAGATGAGAAAGAATGTAAAAAGGTGTTAATTTGGGGTTTTTTTTGTGGTTGTGTGCAAGTTATTTTAACACAGAAATAACTATGCACACCTTTCATTAATTTTCATTCTCTACAAATCATGAATCATGTGTGTCATACTGTATTGCTTATTTTTCACTTCTGGGTTACTAACCCAGAAGTGATGTGTAAGGCTTCCAAACCCAAAAATCTTCTCAGTTCTACTGTTGAGGGAAATAAAAACTGACACCTTGCTAAAGCTGAAGATTTCAGAATCCTAATCAAAAAACATTTATCCTTTACAAGAGTGTCACTGAATTTACAAGCCACTACTCTTCTTATACTCAAGTCAGATACTTGAGGTATTATCAACCTGCTTCTATTAAAGGGTCAGGGCATGTAACCACTGAAGAGGTACCAAGAACTTATCCTGAGGTACATGTGCAGTTTGCATAAATACAACTGTATCCTACAGCACATTCAGCATAGGCAGCAAAATAAAAAAACGGCTCAAACGAGCGAGTGTGTCAGTGTGCAAAGGAAATTCTTAACAGGATTTGGGAACTCAGCACATCATTTACCCTTGTAACACAAGCAGTGCTTTCCATTCCACTGAGCCGAGTCAGCTGAGCCATCCTGTGGTTCTTTGCCATAAAATTCTAAACTAAACTGGTTATTAAAAATAAAACAGAATTGGAGAGTGCTCACAAACATATTATTCAACTAAGGCATTGAAAGCTTTAGAACTGGACTAATCCTTTGGATTCCAGTAAACACAACACTTCTGAATGCAGACTGTCAGCCACCTTTCCAAAATCACATCCAATGAATAAAATTTAGTTTTGGCTCATGCACAAAGGTTTTTGAGCACGACATGATTCAAGTTAGTGAGAAGTTAAATCTGCCTTATAAGGGTAATACATGCTCATTAACAACGTGAGGTGTTTGATTTACTGTGTTATTAATTCAGCTCTACAATACACAGGAAAAACAAATCTTTCATGAAACAGCCGAAGTAAATTCATTTCCACATCAGCATCACACGGATCTTCTCCCACCTACAAGGAGTAAGAATAAGAGTGAAATGACTGCATAATTGCTGACTGAGCTAAAATACATTTGAAAGTTTTCAAGACTTTTATGTAGACAAAAGAACACAATTTCTCTATACTTTAATATCATAATGATAGATTCAACAGCAATTTTGTTCTGAAATATATTAGCAATATTGCTGCGATCCCATTAATACAGCTTCAAAAATGCTGAATAGTCTCGCTGCTTTTAATTATTACACCAAAACATCATCTGTCTTGCAATTAATTCAGAGGACTGTGCCCACTACAGGAGTCCCTCCTCCCAAGAAACTACTTAAGCTGAGGTGCAGTTAATCATGTACAGTTCTACAGATACTATATTTGATATTGTTACACAGTTGGATCCCCTCTTCAAACATACCTTATGACTTCAGACACTGCATCCAGTAGACCACTTAGAGAAAAGACATAAATGCATATAAAAACCAGAGACAGGTAGTATATAGTACATACTGTTAACAATCAGGAGAAGTTTTACAGGTTTCAAATACAGCGAGGGTTAGGCATGAAAAACTCCAGGACTTACTAAGGTTTGACACTGTAATATTCTTCTGGTGTCACAATTTTCAATCCACCAAAGTAGTCGAGGACCCAGATATTGGTGATGTTGAATTTGGCAAAGAACCAATCATGATCCTTAGGCCAACTTTCCATTTCAGGGTGGCGACTGAATAATGCTTTTTTTGCCAAGACTGCTTCTGAATCATTCACCTAAACAAAAAAAAATAGCAAAGTATTACAGTAAGGTAGTCACGTAAAGACAGATTTTAGTTTAAAAAAAACACTGCTGACTGCAGTGTGCTCTTTTCAGTTCTGCCATGCCCTGTCACAGGGGACTCATTACTGCGGCAGAGTTCACTCATCTTCAGTGTGGTGTATGTGAGACAGATAAAAGTTCCAAGGCAGCTGATTTTAACATGCTTTTAAAAATAGCATGAGCAAGAAAGTACTTCATCAACATAAGAATAAGTCTTTCAACAAAACACAAAAACAGAGGAGTATGGATTCTTGCTGAATTATTACAAAGTGATGTTTTACGTGTAATTTTATCTCCTCTGCACATGCTCATTCAAACTGACACAGATCTCAACTGTGTTCAGTCCTTTGCAAACACACACACACACAAATAGGATGGTACAGCAGAACCTACAGAGAAGGGAAGCTGAAAAGTGTGACAGCACTTAACATACAGTGTGCAATATGCAAACATTTAAAGAGTTAAATTAACAAGTTGGAGCTCCGAGTATGGTATGAGAAGAATTAACTAAAATAACCCAACTCTATTGTCAATGAGAAACTCAGGAAAGCAACTGAAAGACTGCTGAGTGCAATGTGCAAACACAGAGGTGTGAAAACACTAACATTTAGACTATTATCTAAGATCTAAGTCATCCAATGATGACTGTTTCTCATCCTCAATCATTGTCCTCAATGACGGGATTAAAATCTTCAATGAATAACACATGCAGTTCTAAATTCCTTCCATGAGATGCCAAAGTACTGGTACATGGAAGAATATGCCCTGGCAGCAATGCCACCAGATATACACTGCACTTTCTTTGTCTCTAATACTGTTACTTTATTGTTGTAACTTTAATATTGTAACTTCATTGCTCAGTCCAATATTTATTTCAACAAAGTTTCAGAAGCACGTTTGTCACAACGCATGGACCAAAGAATTTAGCTGAGCATGAGAGATGTGAATGAAGTATGAAGGCTTTTCCAAGTGAGTTGTCTTAGACTTCTTAGTTTCAGAACACGTCTAGGGGAAGGAGGGAGACTTCCTAGATTACAGTGTTGTCCCCTCAAATTCCTTGTTAAAAACATGCCAACAAAGCTCCTGCAAATATCAATGCAAACTTCATTTTCCTCAAACTACGAACCAGCCTTGGGATATCACAGCACATAACATCTCTTCACATGCTTTTGCACAGAATTTCTAATCTTTCTCTTCTCCTCCCACCAAAGAACACTACTTGATGCACAAAACCTTGTCCAGTGCCAGCTTTCAGCTGCTTACCTTCACAATGCTCCCAACGAAGATTATGTGGGCACAGAGGGGATTCTGGGGATCATATCTGTGCCTCCTGCAGTAAGGAGTCTGTGCCAAAGACACAGTTAAGGAGGCATTTGAATTGACCTGAAATGCAAGAAATAAGATAAGAGGTTTACATGCTTTTTGCAAGAAAAATGTCATCCCCGCCACATTTTCAGCTCTTGGTACTTTATTCAGCTCTTGGTAGTTTCTTCAGCTCGGTATTACTGCCAAAAAGAATAAAGCTGTCATCACCTTTTCCTGACTGTATCTGAAAGCCTACTTAGATGAGCTCTGAATCTGAGAGAATGCCCAGTTTTGAAGTGTGCTGAAGCTTTTTAGCATAAAATGCAAATGTCACAAAACTGCACTCCTCAAAACTCTGAACTCAATATACAGTCCAGCTATTTCACCTTCAAATGATGACATATTCTTATAACTACATACAGTACAGAAAAAAAGGACATACAGTGAATTTCATTAATTCTGGTGGAAGGACAAAGAGTAACTGAGAAGGTAACCAACTGAATTTCACAGCTGTTAATAATATTAGTTAAACCAAAATCAAATAACTCCTCCCTTCAAAACAAGCTGCTCTAAGCCAGTCAGCTCTTTTGAAATTTAAAGTGAATTTTAGACACACTCTTAAAACCTAAGAGAAACACCTAACTTGAAAAATTAAAGAATCTGTATCTGATTGTTTTTCTAAAACTAATTTGGTGAGTGTGGCTTGAAAAGTATTGGTGCAAAACAGGACTCCCTAATGCAGAGTGTCACATCCAAGATTCATTATCTCCCAGCAAGGAAAGTTCACCTGCTTTGAGAAATTTCACTAGAAGAGCTCATGTCCAAAAGAAACCCCCAAAAGCCACTCAAACACTAGGCAGAGTGCCAGCAAACTCGTGAAACAGGAGCCACCACCTGACAGATGGGAAGTTGCTTAACTACAGAAAAAGCTGACTCATGATTATTCAGCGCCTTCTCCCTTGCACGTGACTATCACACGTCAAGTGTTCCTGCCCTGTAGCAGCAAAATAAGGATCTGTTGAGGAGCCTTCTGAAGGGAAACGTCCAATAGCAGTTCACACCGAGGTTTTTACGTTTTTCTGAAAACAAAAGGCTGTAGCTGGGGTGGAGGGGGAGATGCTATACAAGATAAATTTCTACAGCACTCAGATACATAATTAAAGCATTTTAATGTAACAAAGTAAAATCTGGCAGGGAACAAACAAAAAGGGTTTATGATAAAACAAAGCCAATAGGAAATTTTCGATTATTTTGTGGTTTGTGTTTCTTTTACTAACACTGCACAGCTACTGGAACAAAAAGTTTTCTTGTAAAGGAGGCACACGATTGCTATGTCCCTAAGTTTTTAGTCAACTCCCTTGGCCACAGGCAGGCAAGAGATCTGGGACAAGGCCAATTACACACGCTCAGAGCCACAGCATGCCAATGCTGCCTTTCCTTGTGAGCTTCCCTTTACGGTAAGCTCCAGAGATTTAATCACTATTCCTTCAGCAGCCTGTGCAGGAGCCCTCTTTGTTTAAGACCCACACTGCCAATTTCCAGTCCTTTTGATTTTATTTTTTTTTTTTGGTGACGTTCTGTGGCGCCTTATTTCTCTGCTCGGTGGTTCTGGAAGTTCCAGCCACTTCCTCTGTTTGGTGCTGCTTCTGCCATTTCTCAAGGCCATGATGAGCAGGAACTTCTCAGGAGGCCTTTTGAGTGTCAACACGGACAGCACTGCTCATGCTCAGCTGTTCAAGGGATAATAATTGCTCAAGGGATAATAATAAATGAGGTGACATCCATGGAATAGCCACAAACTAAACCACAAGAAGTTTCACCTGAACACAAGGAACAACTTTACGCTGAGAGTGGCAGAGTACTAGAACAGCTGCCTAGGAAGGTGTGGAGTCTTCCTCTCTGGAGACATTCCAAACCAGCCTGGATGCGTTCCTGTGTCACCTGCTCCAGGTGACCCTGCCTAGGCATCAGGATGATCTCCAGAGGTCCCTTCCAACTCTAAGATTCTGGGATTCTGTCAACTCAAGTGCTGCCGCGCTGCCTTCGCAAGGCTAATGTGAACTTGAAAAATAAAAGAAACTCCAACCAGCGCTTGCCAGTGAGATGAAAAAGCGCAGGCAACCAAGCAAAACGCGACACTGCCTCAGTACCCCGGGCGCTCCTCTGGGTGTCCCGTGGGTGGCCACTGCTCACGCTGTTCACACCCCTCGCCCCGCTCACCTCCAGGTCCTGCACGGAGATCTCCATGTCCGTCAGGTACAGGTAGGGGACGCCGCTGCCGCCGAAGGGCCCGGGAGGCCCGTCGCTGATGGAGAAGATGTTGGCGAAGGGGCGGCCGCGCAGCCCCTCCTGCGCCGATAGCGTGGCCAGCGCGCCCCAGTCGCAGCTGTGCAGGACGAAGCGTGCCATGCGTGCCGCCTCCTCGGGCGGCGGGATGGCCCCCACGGCCGCCAACAGCAGCGCCGAGGCCGCGCAGAGGAGCAGCAGCCCCGCCATCCTCCCCCTCTCAGCCGCGCACTCGGACATCGCTCCCCGCAGCGTCCCCGCCACCGACTGACGGGCCGCGCCGGCCGCGTCCCGCACAGCCCCGGCCGCGCGCCGCGGGGGCGGGGCCTCTCCGCTCCCCGCCAATGGGAACGGCGCTGCCCGCCCGCCTTCACCAATGAGAGGCAATTTTGGGAGTGAGGGGTTGGCCCGTCCGCACTCAGCCAATGGACTCGCGAGGTCCGCGCTCTTCGGCCAATGAGAAGCGCAGGGGGCGGGTCCATGAGCGCAGATGTTGTAAACAACCCTGAGGGCGCTTACACGGCGTCCGGCGGTCTGTGAGGGAGGGAGGCGGGGCGGAGTCACCAGCAGCCCGGCAGTCAGTGAGAGTCTGTTCAGAATCGCAAGGTCACAGGATGAATAGGTGGGAAAAGACCTCTGAGATCACCGAGTCCGACCTGTGACCGACCACCACCGTGTCAGCCAGACCATGGCACTGAGCGCCACGGCCAGTCCGTCCGTAAACACCTCGAGGGAGCGTGACTCCACCGCCTCCCTGGGCAGCCCCTTCCAATGTCTGATCACCCTTTCCATGAGGAAATTACTCCTAATGTCCAACCTAAACCGCCCCTGGCACAGCTTAAGGCTGTGTCCTCTCGTCTTATTGCTGGGAGACGAGCCCGACACCCCCCGGCTACAGCCTCCTTTCAGGGAGTTGGAGAGAGTGATAAGGTCATCCCCGAGCCTCCTTTGCTTCAGGCTGATTCTCCCCAGCTCCCTCAGCTACTTCTTATAGGACCTGTGCTCCAGACCCTTCCCCAGCTCCACTGCCCTTCTCTGGACACGCTCCAGCACCTCGATGTCTTTCCTGGAGTGAGGGCCCAGAACTGGACACAGCGCTCGAGGTGCGGCCTCACCAGTGCCGAGTACAGGGGGAGCTGATCCAGCTGGTCACAGTGTTCCTGATACAGGCCACGATGCCATTGGCCTTCTTGGCCCCCTGGGCACACGCTGGCTCGTGTCCAGCTGCTGTGGACCAGCACCCCCCAGGCCTGTTCCACCGGGCCGCTTTCCAGCCGCTCTGTCCCCAGCCTGCAGCGCCCCGTGGGGTTGTTGTGACCGAAGTGTTGGTCCTGTCGAACCTCGCAGCGCTGGCCTGGGCCCGCAGAATTCCCTGGCAATCAATCACGTGTCGATGGGCCGGCAGGAGCGGCTCCCCCGGTCCATCGGGACAGGGATCCCGTCGGGCTGCGGGGGGCGCTGGCGGGACGCGGCTCCGGCGGCTCCCGGCAGCGGTTCCCGGCCCTTCTCGGCGGCTCCCGGCGGTTCCCGGCGGCTGCATCAGAGCCAGCCCCGCACAAAAGCGCTGCCCACCCACCCTCCGGCACCCACCGCTCGAAGCCGGTCCGTCCTGCGGGGTCCGGGTGACCCGGGATAGCCCATGGCACGGTGCCCCGCAGCAGCCGTCCCCTGGCGTCGCCCCTGCCTTGTCTGCCTGTGGAAGTCCATCAGATCCTGGAAGTGTTCAAAAAAACCCACGTGGATATGGCACTTGAGGACGTGGTTTAACGGTGCACGCGGCAGTGCTGGGTTAGTGGTTAGTTTAGACCTTCTTAAAGGTCTTTTCCAACCTGAACAATTCTGTGGTTCAAAGGGTGGTTGTGGCACCATCAGCCCCGCTGTCCCTGCCCACTGCCAAATCAGTCTCAAGGGCTGGTTCTGTGTCACCTCAGGTGTTTGTGGCCCAGCTTTCCCCAAGAGAAACTTTGTCATTTAATTACAGCAAGCGGGGACTATCTCGAACTGGTGTAGACAGCAAAGACTATAGGATGATTTGCCATTAGGCAGGGCTCAGGTCTTATCTCTTGCACACTGCAAGCTCTGTACGTCAGAGCCCTCTCTTCTGCAAGACTTGGTTTTCCTAGTTGAACACCATTCCACTGAAGGCCACTTAATTGCATTACTTACCCAAATAAACACTGAGCTATACCTTATTGTAGCTACCACTTTGTGCTCAGTATCCTTACAAAGATTTGTATAAAGAGATGTTTTTAACTGGGGTAATACTGAGACTTGATTCAACTTGCCCTGAAAGACGGTGAATTTTCATTTTTCCACTTCAATCCTACCAAGTATGTCCTGCAATGTACCACTGAGAAACCCAAATTAACTTACTGTGCAACTACAATCTGCCCTTACAGCACCCACAGCTTGTAGAAGTCCGGATGGATCATTCTGTTGGGCTGAATTCAGGAAGAAAAACACACCACACATCCCTCTCCTACCATTTATCTGCTGTCCTATACAGGCAGAACAAAATAATTTTTCCTCCGTCATTCCTCTTGCCTGCAGAGCACGGACAGAGATTCCTGCCTCTCCTCTGGATCCCAGACACACAGAGCCTTCTGCTGCTGCCTTCTCCTGGAAAAAAAAAAAAGAAAAATAAAAAGAAAAAGGGGTGCTCTGAACCCCTGATGTGCAGATATTCAGCTCAGGTAGGTGGTTGAGCTTGGGAGTGACAACCACTCCAGCAAATAAAGCCATACAGGTGGCCTTGTGTGTAGTACAGGACAAGGGATGTTTCAGGGCAGAGTGCTGAGGAGAAAACCAGAGGGAGAAAAGGAGTGAGTTATGAGAGAAGAGACTGTGCTAAAGGTTGTCTTTGTGTATGCAGGATTATACAACTTGTTCAGGCGAGGGGCAGGAGTGGAACACGTTGGAGGGAAAAAGACAGGAGCTGCTCTGCACGAGTGAGAAGAGTATGGAAGAAAGGGTCAAAAATGGTTTAGAAGAAATATCTTAGGAAAGAAAAGGGGATGAGGAAAACAAGATGTAACAAACTCATTTTGTTTTTTATGGCTAAAACAGAGACATTATAAATTGCTCTTTTCTGTCCCTACCAACATGTGTGTGCACGCACACAAACTGCATGTTTCTCTCCATTTTCAGTCCTGCCCTTGGAGAGCCTGGGAGCTCTACTTGATCTATTTGATGCAGTCAAAGGGATGAGTGGGGGTGGTGGTAGGGTATAAGTGTGTGAATGGTGTTACTGGGGAACAGCAGGGCATGACAGGGAACAGGCAGGAGGTGGTTGGTGGGGTCAGCACAGGAAAGAAGGGATACCATAGAGAGCACGTGGAAGTAACAAACAATAAGTGCCACGGGGGCAGGAAAAAAAAGGATAGAAAGGAAAGAAGATAGGATGTGGCAAGCAGGGCTAGCAATTCTTTATTATTGTTATTATTTTGCTCAGAAAACAAAAAATTCATGTTCTGGCTTTAGATATATGTATTTGGTGAATGTGGCCATCCCTCCTATTATAGGAAGGGTACATGTTACTGGAGCCACACAGCCCCTGTGGCAGGAGAGTCAAAGTGAACCTGGTAGAGAGAGTGGGAGATCATTCCTCAGTCCCCCTGCCACCGCTGGGAACACACGGCGGTATCTCAGGTGCCAAGAGGAAAAAAAACATCCAAACAAGGTCTGCCAAGTTTTCCTTGCCTCCCTCTGCCCTTTTACAGCCTTGTGGCACACCTGCAGCATTCCCTGTCCTCAAGTGCAAAGGGCTGCTGCTGCCTGACCCCAGTGGATTTGGGCTGATGAGTCTGGTGGGAATTCAGTGCTTGGCAGGATTTATGGAAGCAAATAGCATTGGCTTTCCTCTGCAGAGAATAGAATTTATTCATCTGAGTGGTCTCTGCAGTGGACAGTGCACAGCGATGTATAGACTGTCTTGAACATTGCAGTGAAAAAAGAGGGCTTGTTTTGGTGCTCTATTTCGATGGGCTGTGTGGAGTGAACCTGTAGGGTGAGGGATAAGGTCTTTAAGTCTTTCAGCTTGCTCTGAAAGGATGAGTTATCTCAAGTCAATCTCCAGGCTCTCTCACTTGCTCAGCTGGATTTCAGAGAAAGGAGAAGGATTCTCTCTGCTGTGGTGCAATATGTCTAGGGGCTCTCAGCACCCTTGCATAACAAGGTCAAGAAAGTATTGCCAGCCAGTACTTCTCATTTTCAACTCATGTGCTTTATTGCATTAAAAAACCAGTAAATAGACAGTTAATATCTCACCAAAGATGGAGCCAGTTTACTCCTTCCTGCAGGAGTTGGCCAGCTCATGCATCAGTCTTTATTTCACTGTGTTTTACATGTGATAGGCTTCAGGCCGTGTCTCTGGAGAAGATGTATTTTAGCCAGAGAGTGGGCTAGTGTACCATCATGCTTTGTCTGCCCTCTTCACAGCTGGATTTCCCCGAGCCAGCTCTCTCTTTAGGCGGCCTGGCTGTGGGATGAGCTGGGCAAGGTTTCTCCTCAGACGCACAGTCTGGCTGTGCACTGGTCCGGGCTTCCTGTCTCGGTCATGCAGTCTGTCCGTGAACAGAAACCTGTCTGTGTCCAGATAACACTTGCAAGCTGTGCAGCCTCGCTGCGTGTAGAGCTTGGCCAGCTCTCTGCATGCAAATGACAGCCAGAGTGATTAAAGTGATTAAAGCCACTTGCCGCTGTGTGTGACAGAAGCGACTGACCTGTGAGTCAGCTCTGGCAAAAGCTGAAGCACTCAGTGCTTTGAAGTGCCAGCGCTCGGTGCCACATGAGACCCACCATGCAAATTGTTTCTAAAAATGTTGGTTAGATACCCTCCTGAGGAGATATCAGTCCCGCCAAACAGTGTGGCACTGCTGCTGTTAGGAAATGGCACACAACACAGAACTTTGCTGAACACAAAAAGGTGTTACGTGCTTTGTTCTTATCCTCAGAGTTCCTGAATTACCTTGGTTGGGAATTTAGCTTTTTTAGCTGACCTTTTCATCAGTGTTGTTTTTAGAAGATAGTTACAATGAACATAAAGCTGGCCTGGTATTCAGCCGAAAGTCCTTTTACCTTTTTTAGCAGCCACCACACAGGCAGTGGGAAGGCAAGCTTCTCTTCTCCATAACCGGCTGGGGACCAGAAATGTTTTCCCATTTTCAGTCAGAAAATTGTGCTATTCAGTCAGCACTTGAGCTGAGGAAGCTGTTGACGTGGGCCACTGCTTGTGACACTGCTTTCTAGGATGTTGAGAGACAGACAGTGGGACTGGCCCGAGAACAATGTAATCAAAAACATGGTTGTATCCGACACAGACACCTGGGATTGTATCAGCACTCATGTTCTGAGTGGTTTTGTTTGTTCATATTAAGCTTTGCTGTGTATTAAAACTAGTAACTGATAGAGGGATTGTTCAGTCTGGAAGCAAGGTGTCAATGGCTGATGCTGGTAATATTTGTCCCATCACTATATTAATACAATGGGTTGCAGCCATGCCTCTTAATACCCCAGCTCACTTTGTTCTCTGAAGTTAAGCAGATCAGCAGTGAAAGAAGAGCTTTCCAAAGAACGAGATGACCCCAGCTGCCTGTATACCACCCACCAGCCCTAAGTGGCCTGGTATGAATGAGGGTGAGCCACCTCAGTGTGACCTCATTACTACAAGTGTCACAGGTGAAATGCTCCCTATACCATACAGCATTTTCCTAACTTTACTCTGCTTAGGGACAGGCTTTTGCTCAGAGCATGGGAATTAAGAAGCCTGGTCCATGTGAACCATGATTTTAGCACTCAGGTGCCAGCTGGCAGTCAGGGACACGTGAAATGATTCAATATTTCAGTTAGTCTCCGTCACCTACTTTTCTATGTATGAAAAACACACGATCTCACACTCCCTGTCCAACACAGCTCAGCAAGAGTCACTTATAACCTTTCATTTAACCCAAGCATCTTTGGTTACGGGGCTTTCCCTCTCGCCCCGGTTCCCAGGGGTGCACAGTGTCCGTGTGTCCGTGTGGGTGCTGGCACGTGAGCACGGTGTGTGCCCGTGTGCTCCCAGACGTGCCTCGCTGCAGCTGCACGGCCCGACCAGAGAAATGCCGATGGTACAGAGAGTTCCAGCTGACTTCATTTCCTGCTGATAACTCCCCGAAGAGGAGGGTGAGGCTCGGCGTCCGCAGCGTTAGTTTGAAATGCTGAGGGGTGAGGGCAGAGGCTTCAGAGCCGAATGGTGGGTTCAACAAAGGGAGTTTCCCCTAGAAAAACGCTGCTCACGTTCGCTTCCTGTCAGGTTGCCATTGTCAGAGGGGCTGGTGTGCAAAGCCAACCCAAAACAGGATGTTGGCTTTTAGAGTTGATTGATCTTTGAAATGCAAATGCCTTTTTTTGGTTACCTTATCCCCCTTTTTTTTTCAGTTGAGAATTGAGTTGCTTGAGTGGGAACAGGAAGGGTTGAGACCCGTTTTCAGGCAGTCGAAAGCCCAACATAGTAACAGCTGCTGGGTACTAGTATGAATTCTGGGAAATCATGTGGATAGCAGCAGCCAAAGCCAGACGGAGAGGTGGACAGAATGATTTCAGATACTGGCATTGACAGGTGAGCTCTACCAAACCCTCGACAAATGCCTTGACAAAGTACAGAATTTCAGTCTGTCTTTCAGGAACCCACAGCTCCCTCCACCCTTTGCTCATCCACCACCCTGACAAACATACCTTCCCAGATTTGGCAGCTACGCAGACACACCCGAATGAGGTTGCTGTGTGGGCACAAATGCCAGAGTCAAAGCTTCAGATGCCCTCAGAAACTTTTTTTACTAGCTAGTCTCTGAATAAAGAATTGCCACGTGCCTACATCTCCTCTCTGTCGCTCACTCTAGCACCCTGTGGAGGTTCCACTGTCCATCCTCTATAGCTAAAATGGAGGAGGCCAGCAAATATTAGAAGTGGTGTTTCTGAGCATGGCAGAACTACTTATGCTGCCTGTTTTGTAGGAATGCCAGGATAGAGGAGTTCCTTGCACCTCTCCCCCACGTGGTGCCCGTAGCAGGAGTACCAGTTCATTCGGCCCCGAAGCAAACTTGCTGGTTTGGCCTCACGGGTCTTGAAAATAATGAGCTGGGAAGCTGCAAAATCCGGGCAGCCACAGTTGCAACATTTTCTCAGTCCAATGAAATTTCCCCCTACAGCCCCTTTTAATGGCACTTGTGGTGACGACGATGGGGTTTTTTCCTCCAAAGCAGAACAAATGTAGCAACTTTTTTTTTTTTGCATATAAGAACAAGTTAGTCTCCTAGACACTGCTGTATCCCAGAAAGTCTCTAAGCAGAGGTATACCCAGGGATGTAGAGAGTCATACTCACAGATACCTCACATTCATGCTTGCATATGTGCATCATGTAAAACACCCGGTTTCTCAGTATAACCTCCCTTAATAACGTTTGTTACAAAGTCCTGGCAGTCGAAACATGTGGGTTGTTTGCTCAGAGTTTCTAGTGTTTTTCAGTCCAGAAAAAAGAAAGAGGAGAATCAAGCCACACTTCATGTCTTCCTGTCAGGAGAAAAATATGCACCTTATTTCTGTGCTTTCTCTCCTTGCTCCTGAAGGAAGAAAGATTTAGCATTAAAAAACTGAATACTGTGTACCATGCTCAGAGCAGTGGCATTTGGGAATCCTGCTGGCAGAGAAGATTTGCTCTGTGGCAAGATCTTTGGGAGCAGAAATAGAGTGAAGAATTGTGGTGGGGCAGCTGCAACTACCTTTGCTTTATTGGTATGGGTAAAGTGATACTGGTTCTGTCTGGCGGTTTCCTTTTCTGTAGAACTAAGCAAACAGTTTCCTCTGCAGAGTACAACCCCTGAAAGCAAAAAGAAAGTACTGAAACAGAAGGTGAGCAGCATGAAGCAGCCATTGGAGGTGTGATTTTGACAGTCTGTTACATGACAGAAATCTTGAAAACAACACTTGTGACCCATGTCCAGTGAAATCCCTGAGCTTGAAATCCTCCTTCTGTCCTGAGAGCAAGCAAAGCACGGGCAGGAGAAGAATCCTGCCCTCCCTGCTTCTCAATTCAGTTCCTATTCCCTCTCCTGACCTATCATTGTCAGGACTTGAAGAAATGAATAGGATTTCCAATCAAGCAGTTTCATTTTTATGTTTCTTTTAGATCTTTAATCTCTCTTCTTATATCTACAGATGCAGTATCTTTTGGTTACTTACAGCAGAGAGGTTTCAACTAATCTAGTGTTTCAACAACTGAAGATTAATTAGTCCTGTTGCCCAATCTTCAGATTGCAGCAACTCCGCCTATCACTCTTTTGGCTGGGGACAGAGTAACTGTTGTATATTAAATTTGGGAGATAATGAGATCACGATTTAAAGCTGCTAATTCCACAGGAGTCCCACAGCTTGCAGTACAGCAACAGTTAACTACACTGTAAGGACAACTGTTGGTAACAGTAAACTGGGATATCATGATGCTCACATTTAAATCCATTCTGGAGTGTTTTCAGCCATAGCCAGCAGGGACTTGTGAAACACTGCAAAGCAAAAGTATGCATCCCTTTTAGAAAAATATGCCTTAACCCTCTTCTGCCCCCAAGGTATCCTGCCAAAATGACGATATGACATTGTGTCACTCTGCAGCTGCACACAAGACAAGGAAGCCAGCAGAAGACAAAGGGAGTGTTTCCAAATTCCTCTGCACCACCCTGCTCTGAGAGGTGGGGACTGAAATTCTTGAGAAGGAAGCATATGCAAACAGTTGCTAAAAGAGATGTCCGGTTTGCAATACTGTGATCAGAATGGAAAGGGAAACTGTAGCAAAACATTCCAGAGGCTTCATTTTCCCCCATCTGAATTTTTCTATCACCATGGAAGCTTCTCACTTCCAGTGCACAAGTATGTCCATCCCTGTGGAGGGAGGGAAGAACAACCTGCACCTTCTGATCTGGTGTCGTGAGGCACAAACTCAGGGTGGAAAGAGCTAGTCCTGCTCTGCAGCTGGACAGTGACAACCTTGCATGGGGACCCTCTGCTTGTGCCCACATTTGAGCAACACCCTGTTGTCTCTCTGGGGAATCACCCAGCAGATATTGTCCTTCCTGGGGGTCCTAGCCACGCACCAGGACATCAAAGCCTTAAATTCTGTTCAACCCCAATAATCACCCTCTCTCTCCTCCTATTCTGCCTCTCTAACCTCTCTAAAGACAGTTCGCTGCTGACCGAAATTACTGCAAAGTGTGAAGGAAGAGAGAAGGGAAGCTGCAGTTAGAGGGAAAGAGATCGTCCTCACAAATAACGAGCAGGAGACCCTGCAGACTTGGAAAGGGGAGCGTGGACAGGGGAGATCCAGGCAGAGACACTGGGGCAGCAACCAGAAGGAGTGGAGAGAAATAAAGACAAAACGGGGGTGGGTGGGTGGGAGGGGAATAAAGATAAGGTGATAGAAAATACAGAGGGGAGAAAGAAAGGAAGGGAGGAAATGCACATGTGGTGTCCCCAAGTTTGGGCGCAGCGGCAGAGTTTGTTGCTTGTTGTCTCCTGAGCCCAGCACTCCGGGAAGGACAGTATCTGTTTAGATTTGTGTCTAAATTTAAACCCTGATTGCCTTGCCTCCCCCTCCTCTCCCCTCCCTCCCTTCCTCTCACCCACCCGCCCTTCTTCCTTGTTCGTAGTGCAGGGCCACTCGCTGGGCTCTGTCCGTTTTCAAGCTGAGCAGGGGCTTGGATATAACACTCCCTCCACGGCGGCACGATTTTGCTCTGGCTCGGCTGAAGTTTTCCCACAGATAAGAGGGAAAGGGGTGGGGAAGAAAGATTGCCCCGAGGACACCTCTTTCTTGCAGGACATGGAGGTAAAGAAAACTTTTATTTCCACTAGCTTGTGACTCGCTCCTCGATCTGCTTTAGCTCCACCTTGCAAAGCAATTTCTCACTAAAGGCAGCTTCAAAATCTCTCTTCGCTGGAGTTCAGATAAAGGTCTCTCCCCCTCCCACTCCCCCAGCCCCTGCCATGCACCTCAGACTACTTCGTGGGGTTTAGTCCAGATTTTGAAAGTAGGGGGATGTTATGGGGAGAAATTACATCTGTGAAAGGGGAACGAGGAAGGACTGCCATTTACTGTTTTAATCTCTGAGGTGGGAAAGAGAGTTAGATTTTAAAAGGTATCATTTTGAAAGGGGGTTTTAAGAAGCCTTTAAAAATGGGGACATAAGGAGAAGGAACAAACCGTGCAGACTTGGGAGGCTGCTTGGGGTTGATTCCTACCCAACCCCTGCAGCAGCAGCAGTGATTTGGACCCTGAGCTGTGTGAACCCCTCGTTCCACGTGGATTGGGAGGTGTCACTTTCGTTATCAATAGAGCATTTTGGTTCATGAAAGAGGACCCAAGAACTGTTGCTTCAGCAAGGTAGATGAGTAGCACACCCCCGGAGGGTTTCCTGTCCTTTTTTTCTCCATGCCACATGTCCCGTGCTTCAGGAGAGTTGGATCTCATGTCTCGGGGGGGGGGGGGGGGGGGGGGGGGGGGGGGGGGGGGGGTGGGTGGTACACAGCTGGTGGACAGCAGTCTGGCTTCCTTGGTATTTACGTCCAAGCCTTCTCCTGTATAACACCCTCTTGGGCAAGGCAGCTCACCTCCCCTTGGTTCTTTTTCCATTCATTCAAAATGGGAATGATGGTGCTTGTTTCGGTCATGTCAGACTGGATTTGCAAGCTTTATGAACAGTTTTTTTAAGTGGCAAAGGAATAAAAATATTTATTTTTAGGAGGGGCACAGGAAATAGAAAGGTGATTACAACATTGGCAAAACCTCAAATGACGAAAGAGAGGACATTTGGTATTTCTCTTAGCTAAAGAGAGATCTTACTAAACACTTTATATTAGATAAGCATTTTTCTGCATGGATGAAGTCCCAACAGCAGGGGACACGCAACAGAGCCAGAGAACAGAGTTCTTGAAGCACCACTTAAGTTTGCCTTTGAAGATTTCCAGCGCATAGCTCAGTTGGGCAGTTCTGGTAACACGCAGGTGCTCACGTTGCCATCCTTGCTATCTGTGCTGACTGTCCCCACAGGCAAGGGTTAAAGATCTGGTGTGTTCAGGCATGTTCATGACAAAAAAAGTCCTCAATCAAACTATCTGAATAGATTTTGGGGTGGAGAAAAGACCGAGCAGTGGTCACACCAACTCAGCACAGACTACATGTGGCATGACAGATATACAGCTTTATAAGAGCTTTCAGGTTTGACAGAGCCCGATTCAGTAACTGCTAATACTCCTTTTATTCTTTTTCACTATGTAGTATCCTGAGATGTCTTAGAGGGGATGGGGAGCTGAGCTGTTAATTTTTATGTCCTCTATGCACAGTAAGCCACATATGGAGCAAAGACTGACTTAGAGCTGAAGCAGATATTTTGTCATGTCGAGGACACTCTCCCCTACCCCCTCTCCTCTTCTCCTCTCCACATACAGAGGACTGCACCCCTTGAGTATTTTCTGTTGTCTACCACAGCGGTGTTTTGGAGTAGAAAGTGGCAGACCTGCCATTTCCTTTGGGAGATGTGTGACACATATGGAAGGTCTGATGGTCAGGAAGCTTCTCTGAAGTATACAACCTAAAAGTTCCCTGCTCTTGATTTTGCCCCTTTACCTCTATTTCACACTTTTTGCCCTGGTTACCTTTTTTAATCATCTATAGATTGCTGTTTCCATTCTTATTTTTAAGATATCTCAATTCCCAAGCTATTTTATAAGTAGTGCATTTGGTCTTGCCCCAAGCCTCCAAAAAGGTGTTTAATGTCCCAAAGGTAAGAAGATATTAGACCAAAATAGAGCCAAGAGCAAGAACTTGAGTTCCCATCAGTTGATTTTCTCCACTCTGTTTCTTCCTGAGGGCTTTTCACAGGCATCATAAACAGGACCCAGAGACTCAGCACAGTCTTTTGCTTTAAAACCAGATTTAATGATCCTGTGCAACAGGAACGAGAAGTCCTGTCATTTCCCTTCATCATTGGCAGGCAGGGCTGCTCTGTGCTTTCCTGCTGGCATAACTGGTAAGCTCTTTGCTCTGATGGGACACATGAGGATTACCAGCATTAGGGGAAAAAGGGCAGAGGGCTGACCTAGGCAGCTGATTTCCATCACGTCTCTGGCAGGAAGACCCTAGTTTTGAAAAACCCACAGAAGTGAGATAGCTGGGATTGCTTTCTCAGAGTGGTTAGTGTGGGTTTGCCACTCCTTAGGGACTAGTACCTTAGCCATTCTGCTGTCAGGAATGTACCACATCGAAAGCAGTAACTGAAACCATTTAAGACCCTGAAGAGGGAGAAAAAGGCAGCAAAATGCTGTTCTTGCAATTCAGGTAATTTTGGGAGTCTGCTGATCTTCAGTTTGGGATTTTTTTTAAGATGCAGCTTCTTGATGCAAGATAGATTTCAGAATCATTTTTCTTTCCAGTGTTAGGACTGATGAAAGGAACTTGAAATCACGAAGCTTATACCACAGACTGTTAACATGAGGAGTTCATATCAAAAATGTGTAAAGCTGCACTGATGAAAGCTAAGCCATTTATAAACCACTAAACATTCTTTGCACTCATGGTATAAAAGAATCAGAAATTTTTGTGTTGCTGTGTTAGTTTACATCTTCAGATTTGGTCCAAGCTGTCTAATTCCCAGAGCTGCACCAAACCTTGCTGCAGATGTGAGCTAAGGCATCTGCTGAAAGTGCTTGTGGCTTTCTGCAGCCCAACAGCAGTCATGGCATTCCTCTTCCCAGCCTCTCTGTAGGAGCTTGGGAGCATGGAGACACTTGAACTTTACTCACACAGCAAAGGGAAGCAATCCAAGACTGAGTTTTGCTTAGTGGCTCCCTGTGGTGTGATGGGTTCCTAAGCCGCAAAGGTGCAGCAATCAGGTTTATTTTGGGAAGGCTCCCTCTTCTTTGTGCCTACCAACAGCTGTAGTTTAATTCTGTGACATCTCCATTCCCATGTCTCTTTTCTGTAAGTACTCCTGCTAGATCTTCCTCTTTCCTGTTGGTACTCTGGCTCAGGAGAGGGACAGCTTTTCCAGGGCTGAGGGCAGATCTCTGCTCACTTCACCACTTCCCTTCTGGGCAACCTACTGGGCATGGCTCCAGCTCCAGGCCCTGTGCTGTCCCTGCACCAGTGTTTTCATCTTGGACATCTTGAGTAACTGCTTGGAGTCACTGCTTTTTTCAGTAAAGCCCCACCTCCTGTGTCAGGTGAGGATACCACAGAGGGGTCCTGCCCCACTCTAGTGAGGAGCAGAGCAGTGTGGAGAAAATTCCTGAGTCTGCCATTCTCCATCTCACTGAGAGACTGCAGAAACTTCCTGGGGTTCAAACACATTCCTTCCCTCAACAGGCAAGGTCAAAAGCACTGTTTTTCTTTGTGCTATGGTCTGCCAGACATCACAGCATTTCCAGGTCCAGTATCTCAGTTGCTGCACCATTCCCACAGCCACAAGGAATGACACCCTCACCCAAACGACAGGGCAGCTTGCTTTCAGAACAGGCACTTACCCTGTCCTTAGGAAAACTGCACGAAGGATATGTGACCTGTCACCCAAGAGGACTGAAGTGGAGGGGATGTACAGCTGGTGGGGCTGAAATCTGTGACCATCGTGGTCCTCAGAGCAGCAGGACAGTAGGTGAGCTGGGCTGAGAGAGGTCTCTGCCCACCCTTGCAGCTGTGGAGCAGAGATTAACAGGCATTATGCCATGGTTAGGCCTGCCAGGAAACAATTTTCCTTTCTCAGGAAACTCTGATGCTTGACTTTCACTCTGAAAGTTAAAACAATAATTTTCCCCTCTTTTTGGTTTTGCTTACAGAATAGTTTAACCTCAAATACACTTGTTTTCAGTGTTTCCTCCCAAACTCATCAAAGTGACACATTTGTGCAGGGTGTCTGTGTAGATAAAGGGAAGAGTATTTAAATACATCAGGAGAGATACCATATGACCCTATTTTATTCCTCAGGTCTGGGCAGATTTAGGAGCAGGCAGATGTCTGCAGCAGAGGGTCCTGGAAAGGATCAGATTTGCCAGACTTCCATATCACAGCAACTGGAGGCCTCTCACTTAAAGGACAGAAAACAGCAAACCCAAACCTCACGGGCTGTGCTGTGACCCTTTCTTGTACCTAGCAGAGACCCCAGAGTAAATGGAATTCAGGCTTTTCCCGTGTCACCAGAGAGGGCTGATTCTTCTGAACCCCTCCTCACTCCCCAGTGTAACCTTTGGTTGTCTGAGTGTCCCAAGTCATGGGATTGCATCTTGGAAACACCTTCTATCCTGTACTCCACAGTCTAATTGAGCAGCATATTATGCATACCTTCTCATACATTCCCAGCATCACCTTATCTGAAGAACAGGGGAAAACATCAGCATTGCTTTATCAATACCTGCTGCTAGAAAACCTTTTTGTCATGGAAATAGCCAAGCCCATACAAACTAGGGTTGATTTTCCATTCTGTTTTCACCTGGTTAGTTAACAGTAGTTAACAGACTTGCCAGATTGACAGCTGGTATAGATGCATGGCTTTTTCTTTCGTTCTTCATCATCAAATTTTAAAAGAGCTCAAAGCCTATACAGTTTACAAAGTTGTGAGCTGGTTTTTGTTGCATACAAGAGTCCTCAGGCAAATAAACCTGTTTGCCCTTTGTAAAGAGATGCACACGATATTGTGGTCAGTGTGGATTACTAATGGCCAGTCTGCAAAGGATATTGATTCACCACTGCCAGCTTCAACAAAGTTCATCTCAGGCTTCTCAAATGCACAGAGAATTGAAGTGTGTGGTTTGGAAAGCCTAGGTATCTAAAGAGTGCAGACCAGCGACTTGTTGTGCACAAAAATGCAAAGAAGGAAATCTGGCTCAGAAGAATGGAGTCAAACAAGTCAGTGTGGCTTTGCAGGGAGACAGAGGACAGTAGTCTAAAACTTTCAACACAGAGGAAACAGAAGGAGTTAGTGCACTGGAAAAGCAGCATGCCTGGGAATAATGGGATCCAATTAAAGGGAAGATTTATATCTCACCAAATAGCAGGAAAGATTTGTAACAGTGAGGTCTGGCAGGGTTTGGGATAGTGTGCTGGAAACCAAATGTAGTGGAAATCTCTTTCCCATGAATGATTCAAAAACAGACTGGGCTGACCATAAGAAAGATAATGGCAGGAGTGATCTGTTGTATTCAGGCAGTAGCATTGACAGGGCCACCAGAGGGGCCAGGACCATACTGTTTCTGCAGTTCTTCCACGTGTGGGGCTGCTGGCAGAAGCTAGTGGCTATTCAGCATCAGGCCCCAAAAGTGTTTATGATTCCTCCCTGCTGCAGTATGTTATTGAAGCCCAGCAAACTACTGCCTGTGGGAAGCTTAGGTCAAAATAAATTGGCATCACATCTGCAAGAGTCTGGGAATGGTTATTTTATTGCCCGTGTAAAACACAAAACCAATTTTATTTTTATCCTTTCTTCCTGTTTCTTTATCCTTTAAAACTGTGTACTGCAACAGCAATCATGGCTTATTCAAGTCAATCATCTGGAAATACCTTTCTGCTGAGTGCCATGTCCCCCTGATGTAAGTTCAGGTGAAACATGTCCTGTTTTAATATACACACACTTGAGCTTGTGTGCCAGGCTTCCCAGGAATTTCACCCCTTGGGGCCTACAGCCAGTGCATGTTTAGCTTGTGAAATGTGCCCTGTTTAATTTGATTTCCCACTTGGTCTTTACAAAGCACACGGAGTTGTCAACACGGTCCCTCCATGAAAACCCAGTGTTTTCATTCCCAATCTGGAGCTGTTCGCTCCCAGTTAGAGGCAGAGAGGCTCTCCATGCAAACAGACATGGGCATGCACATGGTCCTCAAGGAGGAAGCTGGAAACCTCTTTTTGTAGCCCATGGGAGAGAAAAGCTATTGAGTAATGAAACTGTCATGCTTTATTTCTTCTAACTCTGCTCTGCAGCAGAAAAATCGTTGGCTCATTCCAGCAATTCCAGCAGTTGTAAGTGGAATATAATTTTTCTTCTTAACACCTTTCACTTTAAGATCTGTGAATTCAGTGACATGCTGGCAAGAGCTTCCTAGTGCTGACTTAGTCCCTGAGCAAGTGGTGTGCAGGCACTGAGCCCACACTTCCTGGACACCTGGTTCCGGTGGCCCAGCTTATATATCTGGAGAAACTGTGCCTGAGGTTGAAGGAACTTAGTCCCTCTTCTTGCCACAGAGAGAACATGTAAACGGGTTTCAATCAGCCAGCAGGAAAAAGAAACAGAGCACTGAAGTAGGTAGAGTGTTTTGAAGCTCTTACAAACGTTGGGTTTCTCCGTTACAGCATTTTGGGAGATTTTTATGATCAGGTTTACTCAGAAACAGAGATCATTATCGTCTTCAGATCACCCCAAAAAATCTACGTCCAAGGCCAAGCTGCAACTCAGGAGTTGCTTGTGTGCATTTTCCTTAAGGTATATAGAGTCATTTAACTATGGAAAACACTAAATTTCTAGTGCATCATTATGGCTGACCCAGACTGGGCTGAAAATTCACTTAGGCATTTTCAAATATAACAGCAAATTAAAGCTGCCAGGCTGCATTTGCCTGGAGTAGGACCTGATTTTCAGTGGTCTCACAAACTGGAGACTCCCAAGTGAAGTCAAAGGGTGCTAAGACCTGGATCCTCAGTAATGCTGGGGCTCCCCAGGGTCCCACTCACAAGATGCCTCCGTGGGTATAACTTAACATTCACACCTCAAGCTGGCTGCCAGATGAGTGCTTGCTATCACTTTCCTCCACTCCATATCTGCATACCTTTTGAGACTAAATTCCTGGCTCAGATAAATACGAACCCCCTTCTCTGATCTGCCTGTATCCAGTGAAGACCTAATTTAATAGCAATGTGTTACAAAGATAGCACAGTCCTAACTGATGAGTCCTGGAAGCTGCAGCAGTTGGAGGCTCTGTGTAGGCTCACTTACTCTTGTGATTTTCTGTTCCCAGCGGGATAAATTAGGAGGAGTTGAATCCCTTTGCTGCTACAACTAGACTGTCTCTAGTGTTGAGTTTAAATTGGGAGGTACCACAGTCTACTTACAGCATTTATCAGAAGTGTTTTGAGCTGTCCCTGCTTCTTGCATTCTCTGTGTCCCTTCTTTGGCAGTTCAGTGACTTCAGTTTCTAATTTAACCTTCTGAATAGCTTCAGATTAGACAATTTATGCATATTGTGTATGCACCTGCTTAAAGTTCATCCTCTTCAACGGCTCCTTTAGGCCGAGAGCAGCCTCTTCCTCATCCCACCTGAAGCATCTTGAGTCTGAGCCTCCTCCTGTTGAAACTCACCTTTTTTTCAGACCTCTGCTAAAAGCAGGGCTTTTTTGCTGACCCCATGCGAGGCAAGCAATGGAGAAGCTAAGCTGGGTAGCAACTGAAAGGTGAGACCTTCCCTACTGCAGGGGCTGTTCCACTTGCTCATCCTGCTTCCCTCTGGACAGCTGCCCGAGCGTCTCAGTGTCCGTAGGTGAGAGCAGGGTGTAGCCTCACTTTGTGCCTACAACTGCAGGGCTGTGTGCATCACTTAAAGCAAAACCGTGACTGAGATGGCACAAAATAATGATTTTCTGCAAGGCACGTTTTAACCAACAGAAAGCTTCTCATCTCAGAGGTTCGGTGTCAGAAGATAACCACGGATCATGCATTTTATTCCCCACTGAAATGGTGCACGTGGAAGTCCAGCCTTCCTGGCCAAATCTCACTCTATGTCTTGGTCTAGAATTCTTTGCTCTCATGAGATTGGATACACTTGCCCTGCAGACTGCACTATATCTCTTCTCCCTGTGGGCAGCCCGGGAGGTTTTTCCGGTCGTTCCTCCATTAGCTCACCCCTTATCCTTCAGGAGCAGCAAGAACTGCCCAGAACAAGGCCTGGAAGTACACACAGAGAGGCACCAATTAATTTGGGGAAACTTGACAAGCTGTGTACAGTTCCCAGACCATTAAGAAAAACAGATGTCTGGGAGGGAAACATCGGGAAGCTGAGAAGGATCCTGGGGAAAACCCTGGCCAGGAATAGAGCTCCATAGAAGCAGCTGGTGCGAGCAGCTCACTAGGAAAGCAGCTACGTGTTATGGTGGCCACCTCTGCTCTTCATCAGAAGAACTGCCATGTCACCCATCAACCCATGGAGGACTTTGGTAGTAGTGAGAGTGACTATCTCGAGGGCAGATCCCAGATCCTGGCTGTACAAGCTGCTAAGTACACGTGGGAAGCAATAATCTCCTGGCCAGCCAGACCGACATCCTGCTCACAGCTGTTGTCGGCTGTAGATCAGGACATCAGCATCACTCCACCAGGGGTACAGACCATTCCACACTGGGAGTGTCTGTGGATTCCTGAAACAACACAACATCATCAGTTTACTTTCTCAGTGGATAATTTCTGAGAAATAACCCCTTTTTCCCCACATGCCTTTCATATGTATTATCTGCAATTTAGATGTCTGCAGTAGCTCATGTCTGATTGTATCAACCAAGATTTCAGGCAGAGGGCTCACATCAGATGGGGAGAAGGAGTTAATGACAGGACTATATATCCTGCCTGACACACAGGAAAGCCAGACATCTTCCTGAACTAAGCTGAAAGCTGTGTAGGTGTGCATCTAATTTAATTTTTGAGAAATGAAAAGTAGTGCTGCTTGAAAGAGAGTGGGGATTTCAGTTATTTAGGAAAGTGGTGCATTAGCTCTCAGATGACACTGGAGTCCTGGTGCCACGTTAATCACAAAACTGTTTAAGTTGGAAAAAACCTCTAAGATCATCAAGTCCAACTGCTAACCCAGCGCTGCCAAGGCCACCACTAAACCATGTCCCTAAGTGCCACATCTACATGAGGGCTTTAGAAGACTTCTGGGGATGGTGCCTCCACCATTCCCCTGGGAACCTGTTCCAGTGCTTGACAACCCTTTCAGTGAAGAATTTTTTCCTAATATCCAGTCTAAACCTCTCCTGGGGCAACTTGAGGTCATTTCCTCTTGTCCTGTCAATTGTTACATGTCCTCCTTCATCGTGACCTTCTTTAAGAGACAAGCTGTGGGCTATATTTGACAGGGCATTTCCAAGTAAGGGACCTTGTTTTCAGTGTCCCAATCCAAATGTTCATAACCTCAAATAATAGGAATGCTTCGTGTATCTGCTGCAGGATTCTGGCTCACTGGCAGCACTCACGTTTAAGAGGCACAAAGTATTTCCCCAAAACCACTTAGAGTTATTGTGAACTTTAGGAGCTCTGGAGCTCTAGAAAATGTTTCAGATGTGGTACTGGTGTTCATTTGGAGCAAGGAAAGAGCTCTGCAACATCAACATTGTTCTTGTAAGGCCCAAAAAAGGTTTTTTTTTTTAAACTTTGTTCTAGATAAATTCAGCCCTTATTTTTAAAACAGATATATTAACTCAAAGGAAATATCAGGACACTGAGTTTCCAGTTCTTCATAAAGGGAGGAGGCATATAAGTCTAGCCTTCTAGTATAGTCTAACTTAGTAATTGCAGAGATCTTTGTTAAACTAGTTGTTTTTGTGATTCAGTGCTTAAGGTTACTGATGGCTGAGCTCGAGTTTGCAGTGGACAAGGTAACTCTGAGCAGCAGTTGGATGGTTTGAAACAGATTTCCACCTACAACAGCCACACAGTGAACTATCAGCTTTTGAATCTTTCTGTACTTATTTTTTATTTCTCATATTTATTTTGATCATCTTAAATACCTCATCCTCCTCTAAAAAAGCATGTCTCACCCTCGCTGCAGCAAAGTCCTGAATGGAGACACTAGTGCACCCCAAAGGCTCAGGAGGGACAACCTCATGTGGTGTGTCTGGGCTAAAAACCCAGGATGGGTGAGTTCCTGAAGTTGTGCTGTTCCAGGTGACAGGAAAACCCCCCTTGCAAGGAGCTTCTGCAGGGGCGGCTGCCACGCTGCTTGTGTGGGCACAGCCCCTCTGCCTTGCTTTGTTTTTCCACTTGTGTGGCTGGGTATGACTGCATCCAGCCAGATATCAACTTTATCCACAATCCTTTTCCTGCTGCCTGAAATTATTTCCATGGTGGCTGCCTGGCCTGACTGCAAGCAGCTGTGCTGGGCTTGTAATGAGGCAATTACAGACGCATGGCCCTTTTACAGGAAAGGCGGGGGCCGTTTCTCCCTGGACTGATTGGACTCCTGAATGAGGCTTATGTGTTTTCCCTGCTGTTTTGGACACCCCAGTCGCCTTGTCTGTAGGGAATTGGCCTGGCTGGCAATGTAGATTTTTGCCTCTCCACCTAGCTCTCCTATTTTTTCCTCTTCACTGTCTGCAGCACATGTTGTCATGCATCTTAAAAACCCAGTAATCCTGATGATCATGATCTCCATTTGCTGTATGTCACAGAGCTTCTCCCCACTGTAGCCTCAGGCCTCACTGGTATTTAACAGCTTTTCAGCTTCCTACCACTCATCCCAGCCTCCTGTCTTCTCACTGCAACAGGATTCACCTTGCCCTTTCTTGAGTACCTTTTGGGTCTTTCCTCTTGGATGTTCCGGCACTATATCTTGTTTCAGTTGTTCTGTTGTTGCTAGTGCTTTCAAAACCTTTGAGCTTCTCCTTCCTCTTTTATTGTTGACTTAGTGGCCTAGGGAAGCCCTAGTCTGACTTTTCTTGCTGAGTCCATGCCTGGGCTCACTGCACCCTGGTGATGGTTGGGGTAGAGCTGTGCAGCTGCAGGCAGGAGGGGTGAGCTGGACAAAGAGGGGCCGAGATGGGAAATCTGTTGTCTCACTCGCAGAGCTTCTTTGAGACACCCTTATAATCCTGCTGGATACTATTAAGTCCTTAAAAATCTTTAGAAATCAGACAGAAATCCCATCTAAAGGGTAGTTTGCTAGGAAGGAATCTGTCCTTTGTGGGTGCTGGACCGTGTTAGGACTTGCTTAGGAAGTTTTGTGACAAGAGGTCATCTCAGTTATTGTGCCCAAAGGATCCTGTACATACGAACTCCAGAAGGCCACTTCCCACAGACACAGAGGTGAAATGCAGACACCTGATCTGGGTGCTGCTCATGCAGAGCCGTGATGGGACTGATGATCCCTTTGGTGTGAGTGCAGCACCCAGCGCCTACATCCAGTTGGATGCCACCGTGAGTGGTTGTGCAGCACTGTGACTGTGGGGCTCAGATCCCTCACTGCAGGTTTCCTTGGGTTGCTCTGCATCACAGTGTAGCTGTTGTCAGGAACGTGAGTTGTTGAGACATAGTCTGCCATGAAGGTCCAAGTGTCAGGATTTAGCTTATGAAGCCCTGGACTAAAATTCTCTCCTGGATTTTTGAGTAGCTGAGGGCAATTATTGTGTCCTACATCAACTACGGAACTAATGAAGAATGGATAGACTGCAATCCACATCTTCAGCCTGGAAAAAAACCTTGCAACCACTGTAGGTTCCTCCTACTTCACTAGACACCTGCCTGCTCACATTAAAGTTTAACCAGTGCCTGGGCTGCTGCTTCTGCACAAGCCTGGATTTGCCTTGCCTGACCTGTCCATATGTCCCTGTTACATTCCCCCTGTCCCACATCCTCATCTCTCCCCACCACTCCTCTCCCCATGAGAATACTCTGAGCATGGTGAACACAAGCAAACAGAATTGGCATCTCACAAAAAGCACTTCTCTCAGAAAACGAAACGGTGCCACCCATATCTTGCTGGAGGTTTGTACAATCACCTCAGTCAGGGGTTGCCAAACCACTATGCATACACACCAAATGACTGATTTACACTTTAAATTAACTCCTTCCCTGAGCAGCATGTTGTGGCTGGACAGCCAGAAGCCCTGCCCAGGGCACAGCAGAGCCAAGAGCTGCCCGTGTCTCCCTCGGGCACGGGCTGAGGTTACACACACGCTGCCCCTGCACAGGCACCGTGCCCGGCAGGGACCAGGTGCTGCAGTTCACTGCCTCTTTTGGTAATGATGGTCCTTGATCAAACCTCTCTTGGCAGCCCTTGCCAGGTGCAATAGGACACTTGCTCAGTGGCCTGGGCTCCATTCTGTACTCACAGGGTGCGGGCTTCAAACTCTTTGGTCTGCCTGGTTTTTAATCCAGGGCTTAGGGCAAGGCTGGGTCAAGCACTTGCCAGCCTACCTGTTATAGCTATGCCAACACTCAGCAAAGAATTCAAGGCTTCCTGAATTCTTCCAAGGCAGAGGGGACCTCACACACCTGCCTGGTGGTCTGTGCTCTCCTGACAGATAAAACCCTGGCTTCCCTCAGGACCTTGGGGCTTGCAGCAGTGGCTGATATGCATTAAAAAGCACAAGCCCATACATTACCCTCTCAGCAGATGCTCCTAACAGAGAAGGTCTGGGGTGATGCTGCTGAAATGAAACAGCCCATGCAGTGTTGGGAACATGTGGCACCAGGCAATTGCCAAATACTGTCATTACTAAAAGGTTGACTCAAGATCTCACTTGTGCCTTTCACAGTGATATTTTTTTTGCTGCTTTTGCTAATCTCACCAGGTAGAGCTTGGCAAGCAAACGGCAGGCACTCCTGAGGAGCTTCATACCATGGCACAAAGGAAAGAACAACTTGCCACAAATCCAGCCTCAAAAATTTTCAACACCAGCCAAAGATTAGTGCAAGGTGGCTGGCATACCCTTGCTATACAAAGGCCTTTCAATCCCTAACATGTTAGGACATGTTGCTAACAAACTCCACAGAGGCAAGCAGGAGGCTGCTTTCTCCACTTTGGGCCCAGGTGCCTGTGAGGACAGCAGCAGCAGTCCCACATCATCAAGCTAAAATGAGACTTCATGTAGTTACTCTGCTGAGAAGTGATGCCTTTTGGAAGGTCTGGAGAAAGCCGGCACTGGTACCGACCACCCATCGTGAAAAATGACACTGTAACAGCAGCATCACACTCACTTTACAAGCAGGAAAGCAGCAGCAGCAAAGGGAGGGACTTCTCATAGGGGAGCTTAAAATAATTATTATCTCATTTTATTTTCATTACAGTCACTCTCTGAAACAGAAGGTAGATAGTTTATTCACCACTTCTGATTTCCTGATGTCTGCAGGTGTTTCCTATAGTTCTGTTGTGAAGGACACAGCTCCTCGCCGTCGTGTCTGGCACTGGCTGCTCTCCTCTGCCCATCTCCTCCTGCCTGGCACTGCCTGGCTCTGCTGACAGAGGCACCACGCCACCTAACTCCAGCCACCACTCAGTGGCCACACTGGCCCAACACAATTTGAGTGTTTTCTCACTCACAGCAACCATTTGCCTCCATGTTCAGGTGCCTTGGGCAGTCCCAAGGTTACTTGGAGGACAGAGAAGGACTCTGAGCAGGGGTCTGAGCCAAACAGCAATGCTTTCTTGAGAAAAGCTGATTCCAACCACTGTGCTGTATTCCACATAGGCATGGGTACCTCAGACCACTGAAAGATGGAAAACCATCGGGAATCTCCCCTCTACTTTTAGCAGGAAAGGTGGGGCTGTAAATAAAACCATTTATTTACAGCATAGTGGACAAGTTCAATACAGTGCTCCTTCTTTTGAAAAACATTTGTCCCTTTGCTAGTTCTGGATACTTATCTCCCACCTCCACCCAATTCCCAAATCTTGCTTTGGTGAACCTTTGAATTTTGGCAGTTCCGAATCTCTGTGGTTTTGAAATTACTGCACTGCATTTGGGAGCTGCTTGCAGTCTTCTGGATGGAAGCTACTGAGCTAGAATATCCTTACATTACCCTTTGGGGGGCTTGACCCTGAGTGCCAAGATGGCAACAGTTCACAAGGGAACTCTCAGAATGAGAAAATCAAGACCAGACCCGTTGCAAGTCTTGAGAAAAATGTTGCCCTAAAGCAAACTCTTTCCAATCACAGGGAAATGTTACATATTTTTACATATTTTATGTAAAGTGGGATTTTTCTGCCCTTTCTCCTAAAAACAAATAAACATACAACCCTCCTTTGTAGTCTGCATTCCTCATACTATTCTGTCCTGTGTTACAGTCAGAGCTCCTTCTTCTTTATCACCCTTGTTAAGGCTGTGCAATAGCCTTGCAGTTGAGGTCAGGCACACACTCATCTTGTGTTCATTCATCTGTGGAGGGATAGGTGTTGACATGGGTACCACTCTGGGGAGGGATGACGTACTTCTGAGAGTTGTTCCTGTAGCAAACTTATTTGCAGACTCCCAGAGGTGGACTGGAGTGATTTACACTCAGGCAAGAAGCTTGGGAGTGTTTCAAAGAGGAAGAGTTTTAGAGGAGACCTGACATCTGTATTCCTGGGATGTGCATTTCAGGAGTTCTAGTCAAATCTCTGTAAGGGCTGCTGTGGTTTTCATTAAGACCAGAACTGAAGAAAGCTGCCAGAGATCACTGGGCTCTTACAACACTGACTGCCTTGAAGGTAGCACATGTAACCAGGAGTCTTTACCTCCTGCTGCCTGTCTCCAAAACTTCCATGTCCTGTGTTTTTGACTTTTTTTGACATTTCTCAATTAATGAGCATTCCCATGTCTGAAGGAAACCAGAATCTACAGCTGTGTGGAGATATGTGCAGAAGAGATGTGAGCCAGAGGAGTCTCAAGGCCTTCTTTGGGGCTCAGGAGCTCATACTGGCCACAAACCTAATCTGAGGTCCCATTGTCTTTGCAGAGTATTCAGAAATCTGAAGCCCAAACTCCAGCATTCGCAATTCCCACGGGCTGCAGACTGCCTTTCCTTGAAGCTGCAGGTTTGAAGATTGAATCAGTGGCATGTGACATCAACCAGATGTGGAGGCCTTCTCTGCACTGGCTGAGTTTTGACAATGTAAAAAAAGCTTTATCTTGGAAGTGCAATGTTTCTGCACAGTTGTGCACCCTCTCATGTGAGACATTAACTCATTTTGTTGCGAGTCAAACTAGAAACCTGTTTGCACGACCTTTAAAATGCCAGTCTTGACAAACAACAGCCAAGGATTTTGCAGAGCGTGCTGGGGTCATCACTGTACACCTCCACAAACCCTTATACTCTTTCATAACCAGATTGTATGTCCTGATATCAGCCCCAGCATCCTCTTTGGATCTTTCAAGTGGAAATCTCACTTTCTTTTCTCAGCCTTTCTATTATGTTTCACACTTGCATCCTGGCAGAGAGGGACCCATGGCTGTTTGAGGCCAGTTATTCCTCTTTGACCAGCCATAGCAGAGCAGCTTGGAGGAACAGAATGAGGACACTCGTAAAGCTCACAAACTTCTCATCTGGGATGTGAAATGGAGGGGTTTATCTTCTGGTAGAGGTTGATCAAAGAAAACACGACAGAAAGATGGAAGTAGAAAAACATTATTTCTTTACTAGCATTTAGGATACACTTGAAAGATCTCCAAGGTATCCTGGTCCTCTCCTGGAAAGTAACTGTGGTACAGCTCTGATAAATGAAGTTCTCAGAGGTAGCCTGGCCCCACCAGAGGAAGGTACAGAGGTGGCTCACACAGTAGCTTTTGCTCTGGTCAAGCACAGCACAGTAACTATCACTCCTGTTCTACAGCACATGGTAGGAATTGCAGGTAGGAGACTTGGCCTTGCTTCCCAGGGTGCTACAGGCTACGCTGGCACAATGATGGACAGCACTGGCTATAGGACATCACAGAGCCACAGCTGCAGCCACTTCTAGCTGGGCCTTCTGCCAATAATTAAAATTTACTACAATGAGACAAGGAGCAACTTCCTTGCCAGATAAGATACCAAGTGAATAAATAAATCACATAAATCCCTCCTGAAACAGAGAGCTGGAAGGTGTCCAGTGAGAATGATGTGTGAAGAAGAGTAAAGAGAGAGATGGGAAGAAGGATGCTTCGCTGGGATGAAGAGGGGTCAGTGTAGCAAGAGGAGTTTTGTTTATGCAGGGTTTGCATCTTGGGATGTGTTGCTTCTTGAGCCAGAGGCCCAGCATGGTGCTGAGCTCCAGTTGGAACAAGCATCCTGATATTTCCTTCTAGGGATGTAAAAATGGGCCAAGGCCATTGTGAGCCCACCCACTTCCTGGGCAATCTCTCCTCAGCCTGCATTGATGCTTTTGTGGATCACAGGGAGAACAGGCAGGCTCAGATTGTGGGTAGCAGCATCTCCTGATCTTTGCTGCCTGGCTCCTCATGCTGTGATTTGGGTATTTTTCCACCCTCTTGCCTTTCAGTTTGCTCTTTTGGGGGAGTCTGTGTTTTAAACCTACACTGCTAATTTGCCTCTCCCTTCTCAGCCCAAACAATGTTCCCCTTTCAGTATGATCCTGATGCCACTGATGTACTCACATGGATACGGATAGACAAATTAGTTCATGTTCTGTTGGCAGGAGGGTGCAAACCAGGATTCATTTAAATGTCTGATACAAAGAGATGGCTTTGAATGTAATTACGAACTACATATTAGAGAGATTTTTCCATTGGTAACTTAGGTCCAATATTAACTAAAAACTATTCTTGAGCTTTTTTAGTTCACATAAAGAGGAGTTCCTTATGAGCTGCCCCATCTAATCTTATCTGCACTTAAAAAATGTGAGAGCCAAAATAACTGAGATGCATTCATGGTGCATTCTCCAGAGTAAAAGTTCATGTCCTCTGCAGATAGACAGGAAGTGTACCTTAGATCATGCACTGTGTGAATATTCAGTGTCCTTTTGCCTCCAACTTTCCTCTGCAGTTGAACAAAAGATGGTTCCAGGAGAAGGGATTAGCTCTTGCTGATGGAAATGGTCACCCCAAGTAGGTGGGAGGAGCTGGTGCTGCCATCACTTCTCTGGTGCTTGGTCTGTGAGTGTGCAGGACACCCCCAGTTCATCAAACCCCATCTCTGCAGGGGTGTCTTTTCAGGAGAGAGGCAGCACCTCACCACAGGAGTAGGAGACATTTACCCCTGGGAAGTCTTATTCCCTATTAATGATACAGCTTAATACACCATTCCCAAAATACTGCTTTCTGTCTCAGAGACAGGTACTTGAGGGTTTGAGAATGGCTCTTTTCAGCCCAGCCGATTGCAAATGAGTTCAGGTAGGCAGAACAGCAGACACCTCTATCTGATTAAGCCTGTATTGCTCCCTGAAAGCTGAGAGAGCTATCCCACTGTACTTGGTATAAGCTTTCCCGTGTAGACAAGGCCTGTGACTGTCTGGCTCCTCAAATCCTGCATCTACCTTGCTGAAAAACGAGAAGGGTAGGTGTCCTGCCGGGGCAGGCTTTGTGCAGAAAGCATGCCCTCCTCCTTCCGAGAGCTGAGCCAGGCAGAGAAGAGGAGATCTGCAACAGGCTCCTTTCCCTCCTGAAATCCAGTGCCTTGGTCAGAGGTGATGCTTTAATTTCAAAGGAAACCACGGCACTGCTTCCCAGTGCTTCTTGCAGGCCTCCAGTCAGACTGTGATGATGGTTTATTTTGATTTTCCTCCCCACAGATGCACCCCCATCCCTTCCTTGGCTGAGCAGGTCCTGCAGGCGTAGAGCTTTTCCCCTGCCATGCAGGAAGGAGAACCTGCTCACCAGCCACAGATGTGGCTGCTGCAGTTTGAAATGGGGCTTCTGAAGAGATCACTGACACAGTATTTGTGAGGGTTTTGTGGGTGCTGAATGGAAACTTCTTCTGGTTCGCTGGGCTGCTGGTAACGTGCTCCCTGCGGTGGCTCGCAGGTGCTCCCGGGGTTCACAGCCTGCACTCCCTGCATCTGGGCTGAGTGGCAACAGCTTGCAGGGCAAAACACCAGTGCCACAGACCAACACAGCCTTTACCATGCAAGCATGCAAAAAATAGGATTTTATCAGCCCTCTGAATAGGAGGACACATAAGGATGTAATTTCCTTATGCGAAAGGATAAGGCTCTGGCTGGTGTGGTTAAAGAGGGGCAGGCTGCCCCTGCCACCCCACCATCCCCTCCCGCTACAGCACTGCAGGGCTGTGCTGTGAACTCCATTGCTGGAATGATCTGGGTTAAAAATAACCTTGTAAAGAGTTAAGGGACGTATTTTTAGCCCAGATCGTTTCAGTGATCCAGTTCACAGCACAGCCCCACCAACTCACGCTGGTGCAAGGGAGGAGGGGAAGGGGGAAAGGAAAGGTCAGGGGAGAATGAGCAGCTGGAAACATACACTTTCTCTCTGCTGAAACCAAGACCTTATGAAACTGCACCCCAAAAGCACTGGCCACCTCTTGTTTTCTTCTATCAATCTGACAACTGCCTTCTCGTGGTGCAGCGTTGAGAGCTGGGTGCTGAATATCACTATTTCTGGACCCTACTTCTGTAATGAAGACATTAGCCCTGAGCCTCGAGTGCCTTTTTGTATCTGCCTCTGAGACATTATATGTGTCATTCCTTTTGCCCTATTTGCTTTTACTGAGGTGGGTTGTGTGTGCAGCAGTGAAAAGCCCCTGTGAGGGTCACAGTGGAGCTTTACAGACCTCGTGGGAGCACAGGGTGCAGGAAGGCGGCTGGCAGGATGGACAGGCTGCAGGGAATCATTCCTGCAAAGCTCTTTGGAAACAAAGGAGGGATGTGGAGGTCAGGGACTGGCCTCAAACCAAGTCTAGATGCAGCTGCACGGGAATGGGGGTGGCAATTGCACAGGACCCATAACCATCACTGATTTCACAGCCGCTGAATACTCCAGCCTTGCAAGGTGCTGTGGAGCTCTTGCATCTCAGAGAAAAGGTGCTCCATCTGGCCAAACTATCCTACCCACAAAAGCAGCCAAATCAGAGGATTCATACGGGAGGGAAGGAGGGTGGGGAAGCACAGAGCCCTGCTGTTATTCAGCTGGTATTTAAGTGCTGCTTAAGGCAAAACACTCCACTGTATAACAGCTGGCAGAAGGTTGCTCTTTTCATCAGTCAAACCAGGTACACAAGTCCTTCAGTATCTGCTTCTGATCCTTTCAGACTTGCAATTCCAGTATCATGGACAGTGACTAAATTGGTGGGATACCAATCCCATGGGATGGCATCATGACAGCCTTCAGTTGCAGTGGGGTGGATCATGACCAAAACTGCTAGCTGAGGGCTCTTGAACCCCGTTGTGCACCAGTCCCAGCAGAACTTTCAAATTTACACCAAAAGCCACCTCAGGCTTTTCCAGTTTTCCACAGGAGTGGAAATTCTCTGTGATTTTGATTTCATAAGAAACTCATTGCCTGTAGTGACACTCAAATCCATCACCTTTAAGAAAAGCTCTTTGTGAGTACCCAAACAGTATGCACAGGTCTCTTGTGTGGGCCTCTAACATGCACCCTTCTCTCACCTGGTGCCCACAGTGGGTCCATGGGCTGTAGCAGGAGAATTGGCAAATGTCACCGAGCCAGGTAATGACACTGCTGTAGTGAGGGGTCCCCTCTGTGAGACATTACTGCTCCCACATCAGGCAGCCTTACTAGTCATCTTCTGGCACATCAAATTACCAGTGAAGCTGGGATTGTGTGAGTCAGAGCTGACTGTGCCACAGCTTCAAGGAGTCTCTGCTCAGAGATCTTCTCAGCTGCCTTGAAAAGATATAGCAGGGATGGTGTGGGACATTTCTAGCAGTGTTTCCACCAGGCAGCCTGTGAGAGGAGCAGGGATCTGTGCTAAATACAGTGGCCCCCTTCAGGCAAGCTGCAGAATCAGGGGTTGATGGGCAGCTTTGCTCTCACCACAGAGGCAAAGACTCCGAGGCACAAGGAAGGAGAGGTTTGGTGGGAGGCTTGAATTGGCACATTTGTACCTAAACCACAAAGGCAGAGCTTTCTTCTACAGTGCTGCTAAAAAGAAACATGGTGTCGAAAACTCTTTTCACATTTACTCAATTTTGTAAACTTGTTTGGAAGAGGAAAGTGAAACAAACCCTTTACCGAGAACTTGGTAGTTGCACTTCCTCTTTTGCAGACAGTGCCATGCTTACATTGATGGTATAATTCAATTGCTGTTTATGGCTCTGTCTGACATTTTTCAGAACATAGAATTCTTAGACACCTATTTTTATGGAACAGTAAAAGACCTCAGAGTAGCAGTTATCAAATTACTGATGGGCGAAGCCTTTAACATTAGCTCACTGCTTTTAGCCCATGCAGGCTGATTGTGGTTCTGTTCTGAAAAGGAAAAGAATCAGCAGTTGGCTGCAAAAAGTGTTTTCGAAAAAAAAAGTGCACCATTCAGAAAAGTGTTGGGTTATATGACCAAAATGTGAAATGTGACCAGGAATGGGAGAGGAAGGGGCAGGAGGGAGCCAGCGCTGAGCTCCTGGGTGAGAGAAGCAGATGCATGTCTTGGTTGTGGAAGAGGCTGGTACAGGCTCTGGGGTGAGAGTGCTAAAGTGAGGCTTCCCACCTTACCCACAGTGGTGGGAAGGAGGAGAGGAAGACTGACAGTCCAGCTCCTGGAAGTCAGGGGAATGGTGTTCTCTTTGCAGTGCAAGGAGTGGAACTTTTTGCACCCAAGTGCCCCGGTTCTGCACTTTCCCCTGACTAGAAGATGCAGAGCCTGGCACACCATCTGGGGGGGGGGGGGGGGAGGGGAATGCAGAAAAAACTGAATACAGGACACCAGTGTAATTGCCAGAAAGGATGTGAGAAAGGACTTTTCCTGTTGCAAAGCATGATCAGAGTCTGCAGCTGGCAATTTCGGGAGGACACAGCCCGTGGGCTACTGGTGCTAATCTTAGAATGGCATGTTCGCTGCTTCCTGCGCCCTGCCCGGCCAGAGCTGCCTTGCAATCAGTGCCTGCCACCAGCAAAACAAGAAACACGTGGAACCCTTCTAACCTCACAGCTCTGATCAAAGAAAGAGAGCTGTGTTTTCGGACTGTAAATTCAAAAAAAAAAAAAAAAGAAAGAAAAAAACACGAGCACCCCAAAAACAAGAGGTCAAACGGGCCAAGGCCAAGAGGAAGTACAGTGTCTTTTCTGGGTAAAGACAAAGGGCTGTGAGAGAAGCTTTTGGAGCAAAAGGGCCTGTGAGGGAGGCAACCCTTCCACCACAAACACTGGACACCTGAAGCTCCTCAGTTTCAGCAGAATCCTCACTTCAGGTGTCTGTTCTGCCATTCCCGCATATCCTGGGAGCTGGTATGCTGAAAGCCAAGCCTCCCAAACCATCTTGCCTTCTCCAAGTTCATTCTTTGCTCCCTCCCCTTTCCAGCCTGCCCTCCCTTCAGAGCAGGGAAGAAGTCTGCAGCTGGGAACTGCTCTTCCTCCCCACTTAGCCCAGCCATCATTTTTCATGCACAGCAGGTTGCTGATCTGCCTCCCTCACTGTTTTTTCCATTCCCCTTATCTGCCACTTTCCCTGCCTGTAGTTACTCTAATGGAAGGTGAAGAGATGAGGGGAAGGTGCATGAAGGTCACTGAGAGGAAGCAGCTTGATATGGCTTTCCTAAATGCAGGAAAGCCAGTCCAAAGTGCATGGGAAGCTTAAAAGGGAAGATGTAGTCAGGATCCTGGAAACGGGGAATGGCAGACATCTACAGGGGCTTGTGGGCCTGGGGAAAAGAAGATAGCATTTATTGGGAGCGTTTATTTACAGCTCTCTGAGAAAGGGAAAGGCCCTTTTCCAAGATGCAAACAGGCTTCAGCCACACTGGTCTGTACCAGGCATTTCAGACTAGAGACTCCTCCAAGCTGCAGATTACGAGATGATCCTTAACGTAAGCACCTCGATTTGCTTTTAGTCTAGAAACTAGGAGTCTAAAGAAATCCCTTCCTTAACATGATATCAAGTTTCCACAGCCATTTCTTTAGTCCCTGTGGCACAGTTACCCAGAGGGAATGGTCCACACATAGGCCAGGTTGGTGTTTCAAGGGCCTTTCACCTCCAGCAGCGCTGAAGGAGCGGTCGTGTTCATAAAGCAGCAGGTCCCTCCCAGGCAGAGCGGCGTGAAGGGAGAGGGGAGAGCTCTGCTGGAGTCTTTGGAGAAACAGAAATATATTCTTCTAGCAATGGCCTTTGGGGAAACTTTCTGGCTGAGTATTGAGGCAGTGGGGTGAGAGGTGTGGTGCTGGTCACGCACCACACTGATGGTGGTGGTACAGGGAGCGGAGGTATGAGGTTTCTTACAGATGGTTCACAAGCCTGGTTTCTTCTTCTGAGGTCTCCGCCTCTAACAAAACAAGGATTGTTGGTTACTTATTCTCAGTTCCTCTGGTTTGGTTTTCCCTGGCATCAGACACCAGAGATGAAGAACAAAGGTTTCCTTTCATCAACTCTGATTTCAAGGCTTTCTACTCACGTTGCTCAATACACACATAGCAAAGAAAACAAGGTAAATGTGGGATGACACCGGGGCAGTGTGTTGTGGGAAGAGCTGCATCATCCACACTCCAACCCAAGCCTCCTGCTTCTCAGCCTGTTGTCGACCCAGGGGAGGGGAAGCTTCTCTCAGCTGTGGTATTTCCTCTCTCCCCCCCACCCGCCTGAGTATTTCATTGCCAAAAAAGCAGAACAACACAGGGTCACATCCCCAAGCAGATGTTGGCTTGCTGCAAGGACTGGGAATGGCTTCTCATAGCAGAAGTGTTGGAAAAGGAAGGATGGTGACCAAGGCAGTGAAAAAGGTATGGGAGAGCTGAAGAGGTGCATGGGAATGTACTTTATTGCCCTGCTCCATCTGCTCACTGCAAGGATAAGATGGGGAACAGACACTTGAAATGCCCAGTTTTCTTCCATTGGAAAGTACTGAGTGTAGGCTCTTCAGCAAGAGCTGAAAAGCTTTGCATGAATATCTGCTTTTCTGGAATATTTGAAAATGCTGCTAGATCCTGTCATCCCAAACCTCTTGCTCAGAGGCTAGATGATTGATGCCAGATGTGAGGAACTCTGCTTCAAGTCTGTGCTTACTCTTGAACTTTATAACACATACACAGGCTTGCCTTTCCCAGACTTTGCTCATAACGTGTTGTTCCTGGTTTGTCAGAACAGGCCAGCAGAGACCAACTCAGAGGTGGACAAGTCGGCATCACCCTCAGTGGCTCAGCTAGCAGGGAAATTCAAGGAGCAAGCAGCCAATATCACTGGAAAAGAGGTAAGGAACTCTGCAGCCACCGGTAGGAAGTCGCATGGGAAATCAGGCCCTCACCTCTTCCTGCTGGAGGATCAGTGACCTGAGCATGAAGCCACCTTGACTTTGGATCTTCGCAAAGGATTCCTCTCCTCATGCAATGCAAGCTGTGGCAGTATCTTCCATGCTTTGCCGATTTGTGGATGAGTGTTTTGGTAGAGCTGCACCTCAGGACACCCAGACACCGTAACTGAGATGCTGTAAAGCTTGGTAGGGTGCACATATTTAGCCAACAAGAGCAGACAGGAATGCATGCACTATTTGGGCTTGCTTTTGTGGGCAGACAGCAGCAGTGAATAACAAATTAGCTATTACTGAGCCACAGGAAAAGAAAACAAACAGCAGATTATGCAGTGTAGGAAGCCAGTGGCAGGCCATCAGCACCTCATTTGCAAAAGGAGAAGGTTTCCTCCAATTATTCCTTCTGTACTGGTCTGAGAGAAAGCTGCCTCTTTACTCACCTTCGCTGCCTCTTCCCAATGACATTTCAGACTCTGTGCCTATCTCTATCATGCTGAAACTCTGATTTGTGGAAAGCCCACTATGCCAAGCATTACCTCACAAGCTGTCTTTCACCAGCTAAGCAAAACACTAGAATACCTCTCTTAGGAAGAAGGGAGAGACATGGTGTTTATGAAAGGAGGTTGACATTTTAGGAGAGCCCCCTGTATCATTATGACTCTTTTTCACTCCTTTTTACTGGTGGCTCTCTTCTCTTTTAAAACCGAAGTGCTCCCTTCTGCTGCTCAGCTGATTTCAGCATGTCCCAGGCTGGGCCTAAGGGGACCCTCCCTGTCACCCCTCCTGCCTGGATGCAGTGGTGACCTGTGCCCTGCAGGGCTGGCATACCAGCATACATCAGAGGTTAGCACTCCCACAGCCAGGCCCCAGGATGGGAGTAGCCAATCTCTTCCCAAGCACTATTTTTTTTCCCCTCTGGTCGCCAGTGCACCACTGCATCCATCCCATTACAGTAATTTCCTTTTTTTTAAGGTATGGGATTCAATTGCAATAAGTCCCTCACCCTACAGAAGGCAGAAAGTTCCCAGACCTCTCTTGTGTTATCTGCAGACCTCTGCTGCTCCCAAGCCAAGGCAGTGTGGAGGGGCCTCACTGTGGGGGGAAACTCATTTTCTCCAGAGACAGAGGAGGACAAAGTTTCCTGTCTTTTCTCTCCAAGCCATCTGTCACTTCCCCACTGGGTCTCTCAAGCTGGATTCAGATTAATGGCTCAGTGGATGGTCTTTAACCCTTGCCTGACCCATGCCAGCAGAGAGGATCCCATCAACCAGGGAACCTCTGACACATCCACTGTGGCACAGTGCAGCATTTCATGATTGCAAAATGATGGGGTTTCAGTAAGACATGTTATTGGTTCCTAGCATAAAGCTTCCTTCCTATGAGGATAAGGGCAGGGCTGCTCTTGGCTGCTTAGAGATGCAGCATTGCCATGGCTGGATGCAGCACCAACCAGAAGTTAAGTGATGTCAAGGCTACAGATCCTCCATGACAACCAGCTCTACAGAGGGCAAAGACACCCTGATCCAATTTTTCACATTGCCAGCCTGTGAGAAGACAACAAAATTATCCAAATATTTTATTGTGGATACTATCCAAGATCCACAATATTATCCAATTATTTTGCCTGTTAACCCATAAAAAAGTGTGTTAACAGCTTGGCAGGAGACTACAAACCTGGCATAAAAATAGAGACAGCTTGGCTTCAAGACCAGAGCAATAGTGATGTGCTATGCATCTCTTCCTTCCTAGGGAGCTCTCTTGTACTTCTGAGAGCCTGAAGACATTCAGAAGGAACCAGTATCTCTGCCACCAAGTTGTCTTGTTCTTTCTCCCCTGGAGAATCTGTTTCTTAGTCAAATTAAAGGTTACACCTGAGGACTTATCCCTGTGAACTGCTTTTCTTCATTCAAGAGAAACAAATGGAATTGAAATCCCAAAAAAGTCAGAATTCCCCTTTTTGTCTTTAAAACCTATCAGATGTAAAACAGGAAATCATGAACCAGGTAGGCAGCTGAGACTTAAAAGGAAATCCTGGTAATGACAGGAAAGAGAACAGTTACAGCCTATTCCAGTGCGAGGGGGTCTCCAGCAGGATGCTTTGAAGATGAAGTTTCTAGGAAGGTTTCTCCACCCTCCAGAGCTCGGAAGAGTGTCCTTTGCACAAAGCCTGAAGTGTTGTGGCTCATACTGTGCAAAAAGATACAGACTACTTTTCCAACACTAGTATTGGGCTCAAGATGCTGCAGGATTGGGCTCTAGGTGCTACAAACACAGCTGGCATGCTGGCCACATGCCCATGTGCTAATACCTGGTGCTGCCTTTGGATGACTCCTTTAGGCAAGCTGAGCCCTGCCACCCAAACAGGTCACTGACACAGCATGCCCTTTGGTGCTTGAGTTTCACTCCCTTTTTAAGAAACCTGATTTCCCTGCTGCTGAGTTGGTTGTTTTCTTCTCTTAGGTGCCACCACATAAGCCAACTCGGAGGAAACCACCATGCTCCCTTCCATTGTATTCCCACAAAACTGAGACAAGTGACAATGATGAGCAAGTGAGTATCAATTTAATAGGGGGTAAGACCTTTCCTCTCTGCAACCTGCTCTCTCCTGAGACATGGGTTTGGAGGTTGCAGAGAGGTCAGGCTGTGCAGCACAAGACATCAATCATGCAGAATCAAACCTCCCCCTGCTCACACACATGTACTGACTCAGAGTCAGCTCCATGATGTTTCCTGTAGCATGGATGCACATCCCATTTCCACTGCTTTCATTTTTACCCTTAGCACTCTGATGGATCCATCCAGTTACCACTGTTCAGGAACCACTGGAATTTGTGAGATTTGAACAGTTCTTAGCACAGGGAGCATCCGTGGTGTGTGTTGCCTTCAGGTGAACTCTAGAGGTTTGAGTATAATGGTGCAATAGTTCTGCTTGTGAGATTTTTCCATCTTCAGAAAAAGGGAATAAATAATCCAGAGTGAAGAGGGGGTTTGTCAGCAATACCCACAGAATATTTTCTTTAGGCATCCTCCATACAGCACCTTGGAATGAGCAGGTCCCACTAAGCTGGCTGCTCCTCACTAAATTTTGTGCTCAGGCCCTTTCTGGTCACTTCTGTCCTTTGTACTTTAAGGTATGAGGTCTACCCACCAAATTTCACATTGTCAACCTGCCCTTAGCAAGGGAGTAGCTCCTTGTCCTTATATGTCAGCCACATGCCAAAGGAGCAGCAAGCTTTAAAATCTTAGATTCCTTCCTTTTCCTTTGGATCTGAAAAAAACAATGTGCCCCTTCTCAAAGCAGTGCTTTCCCTTTCTCAAACTGTTTTCAGCCTTTCAGAGCTCTGCCTTTCCTGCCACATAGGCCTTTCCTGCCTGTACTAATTGGATATCCTTTAACTCTGTTAGTCAAGTGGTGGCAGAAAGTCTTTCCCCTCACAGAAAGTTCACAATGTTTGCCAACATTAAGGCTTTAAGAAGTAGAATTTTAATTTGTCTGGTCCTGAATAATACCAGGAGAAACTATGACATAGGCTACATACCTTAGTGAAGGCAATGTAGAAGCAAAGCCATTACACATCACCTAGCTCAGATGCTTCAAACAGCAACCTCCTTTTCTCCCAGAGAAAGGGAACATGTATCTAGTCCTAGGATGGCTAGCACTTTCTGCTTATCTCTCCCAAGTTTTCTGCCTTTATTAGATTTCCTCTTTTCCACCTACTTTACTGTGAAGTGTTCGTGTTTCATTTTGTTTTGCAGAAGCGGTCTCCAAATGCTTGCCCCCTTCCCAAGGTCAAGGTGAAAAGCTCCCCCATGATTGAAAAGCTGCAGGTAGGTCCTAGAATAACCCACATGGCTTCCTCGGCAAATTAAATCTGACAGGCATTTGTCACAGCTACTTCCCTTGCAGAGCAATCACAGGGGAAGGGGATCCAGGAGCCAAGAGTGACATCTGGGTGAACAGAGCAGTGGCCTCACACATAAGGACCCAGTCCCACCATACATAAAAAAGGAAGGCAGAGCAGGTCTGGTAAGGGTAACAAGCATCAGAAGCAGTCCAGTGATCCCCAGGTGTGTCCATAAGCACGTCAGTGCATGGGTCAGGATCATTTGGATCTGTGGAGCACATGGCTGGGCATGGGCATGGCAGCAACCCTGCTCAAGTAGGGAGCCGGGGCTGGAGCCTCAGTTTAAATGCAGCTCTCCAGAGAAAGTGAGGGAAACCCTGACTGAGACTTCTTCCAGCTCTTTCTTTGCAGCAGTCTAACTCAGACTGAGTCACCTGCACCCTGTCAGGGACCTGGCCTTCAGCACAGGCAGTTACAACCCTGGCAGTGGGGAGTGTGCTCTGGGCTCTGCCTCTCCCCTGCACTTCCCTCATCTGGATTCCCCCAGTTACTCAAAAACACACCCAGTGCTTCCAGCCCTTTTTGTATGTCTCTGTGGTGCCTGATCCACGCTGCTGAGGGCAGCTCAGCACCCGATGGCCTGAAGGCAGGGTGCCCTGGCCCTGCCAGCTGTCCTTCCTGGCAGCATGTGCAACTCCAGAGCCACGCTGACACAACGTACCCCTATTCATATCACTGTCCCTCCTGAGGCACCCAAGGACATTTGCCTTTGAGAGCTGCTGAGTGAGAGCCCAGCAGGAAATGTTTTGCCACAGTGAATCACAAGCTCGCCTCTTTCCATGGTCTTCTCACAACCGTGCAGTTCATTCAGAAGAGCAGGCTGGAAAATTGGGCACACACAGAGATGGTTTAAATCTTTTGGTTTAAAAGTGGTTGCCGGCTGCTTGTTCAGATTTGCTCCCAGCTCAGCCACTGTAGACTGCGCTGGCTTGGCTGGATCACTGGAAAATCCCGAAAGGCCCGAGGATGACAAAAGAACACGTCCTGAGTTCCAGTTGCCGGGGAAGGACAAATGCCCAGTCATAACTTCTCTGCCCAGACTTGTTTGTTGACAGTGTCACCAGGAGAGACCCACAACCAGAAGGTCTGTGGGCTGTGACAGCTGAGAGCTGTGGCAGAGCGAGGGTTCCCCTGTGTGGCTGTCGTGTGTAGCACACGCCGCTGTCATTCACACTCCTGACGGGGACTTTTCTTTGCAGGCCAATCTGGCTTTTTCTCCAGCTGCTCTGCTGCCGGGAGTGTCTCCCAAAAGCCCTGGTCTGAAAGCCCTGGTTTCTCCATTCAGCACACCTCCCTCGACACCCACCAGCCCAGGGACTCAGACCCAGCCCAGCGAGGCGAGTGAGACGCCAGTCAGCTTTGATCAGCCCCCGGAAGGCACCCAGCTGCAGTTCTACAACAAGGTAGGATATGTGCTGGGATTTATTGCTTGCTTATCCCCTGGGGATGAAGAGGAGGAGAAGGCTGAGACACCCAAAGTCAGCAGCATCTGTGTAATGAATGCAGTATCCTTGGTTTTAGGGTTCTAACTTGGACGAGGAGTCACAGTTCAAATTGGATGGTCTCTGGCACCATCTTTGCAGAAGAGAGGCTTGTATTAGGGTGCTGCTTGTCCTGTAGAAGAGTCTTTCAGCAGCAGGGAACCCTCTTCTCTCTACCTCTCATTAGCAGAACAGGAAAAGTGAAGCCACCAGGGTATCAACTAAATCTCCCACATTTTCCTCTGTTGTGCTTTCCTGCTTTTCCAGTCCCGCTCTCTTGACTGCTCCAATGTCTGCTTTTCCTGCCCCCCAGGTGCGGACGCGAGGATCGATCAAGCGCAGGCCACCCTCCAGGAGGTTCCGAAGATCTCTGTCCGAGTACGGAGACGGGGAAGATTTAGGGCTCAACATCTCCTCTCCAGAAAATGGTGCCAGGGAAGAGGAGGTCTTTAGGCCCAATGACAAGACAGAGGAGGCAGAAACAGGGAGCAAAGAGCAAAAGAAACAGGCAGGGTCTGATGAGAAGCCCCCATCAAGGAGAGGATCCAGCAGGTCAGAGGATGAATTAAAAGGGAGCAAAGAGCAAAAGGAAGAGTCGGGGTCTGATGAGAAACCTCCGTTAAGGAGAGGATCCAGCAGGTCAGAAGATGAAGAAAAAGGGGATAAACAGGAAGAGGAAATGAATCCTTGCAAGAGTAACAAAGGGAATACAAAGGAGGGGGAAGTGTGTTGTGATGCCCCAGGGAAGGAGAACTCTGCCCAGCCTACCTCTGGAAACAAGGATGTGTGTGAGGGTCCCAAGGGAGAAGAGCAGCAAGGCACTGCCAGTGAACAGGAAAAGGGGGACAAGGAGAAGGGAGAAGCTGAAGCAAAGGAAAGCAATGAGAGCACAGACACACAGAGAACATCAGACACTGAAGAAACACCACTGGCACCTGAATCACTGCAGGATGCAGTGGGATTAGAGACTGCCAGTGAGGCTTCACCGTCAGCCACACAGGAGCAGGGCACAGCATAACCCTGACACACAGGTAAGGTAGGTCAGCGTGGTGTGATGCCTCCTAAGACACCAGAGGGTTTTGCTATTCATGAAAATGGCAACTGTGACAGAATATAACAACAATTTTGCTGCTCCCCACATGTCAAAAGTCTCAAATCTCAGGCCTGCAGATGCTGCAAGGCAGGGCATTCAAAACAACCAGCCTTTCTGGGTAGTGTTACAGGGAGAAAGGATGGAAAAGAAGCAAAGCTGATTCTAGATTCAGTATGATGGAGAGGCTCTGCTCCATTGCTGTTTTGAATGCAATTTGAAAGTACTTACAGTAAAAAGCACATTTCCCCAGCAGTAACCTTGTATATACTAAATCAATTATGCCTCCTTACATACACATATTTATATGTGAGCACACATTGTATATATACATGAATGCATATATATATTCTCTCTCTCTCTGTGTTTAGCTTGTTAGCTTTGCCAGCAAAAAGTGTGTTTGCACACACACCAGTGCATGATCAGCCCTGGAAGCATGAAAACATGGCCCTTTGCCACTTGAAATAAAAGAGGATTTCCACTGGCTGAAGCAGGGCTTAATTCCATGTACCTTCTTATGTATTCTGTAACCACTGATAACGTAGCCACAGATGCCTGAGGAAACGTCTCATTCCACCTCACCACCTGTCTCCTCTTCAAATGTTTCCTTGATTTGGCAAGGAGCAACTGAAGGAAGGAGGCTGGTGCTCAGGCTGCCTTTGCCTCCCAGCACAGAAACTACCAAAGTACCCCCAGGACTTCCCAGCACTGTATTTACTTAGACCGTGATTATTTTTCATTATTTCCTTACTTTTTCCCCTCTCAAAAGGACATACCCAATCAGGGTAGAGGAGACTTAACATGTGAATAGGAGCCATCTAACCCAATCAAGGTGGAAGCTTCTGGAAAACCTTCAGTGGCAGGAGAGGAGCAGAACACAGATATCCCCTGAGGTCCAGACTCCTCACAGAGCTGAGTGGCTCCTTGCTGGCTCTCTGCTCTGCACCATCATATTTTGGGACAGCTGGAACAAGAGACTGGTTTGCAATCTCTTCAGAGTTCAAAACTCAGGTGTGTTGGCTGATGTTCCTCAGTGATATTTGGAAACTGAGACACCTGACACTTGCTGTCCCAGAACCAACAACCATCACCACTCCTGGTCCTCCTGCTCCTTCATCCTGCTCCAGAATGTCTTTTTCTTCTCCCCTGCATTGGTCTTAGATGAAGTTCATCAGTTACAAACATACACGTATGGTGCCTTTTTGGTAACTTCTTTTGAAATACTTTGGGTTTTTAAACTTCAGTAAATAATGTTTTAATAGTAGGAAACAGTATGTTTTCTCCATATGTGCTGTATGGCAGACAATGTGAACCCTGAACACAGGGAAAACTCTTAGGACATTGATCATACAACATAAAATCCCTCTGAAGTGGGGCTTGAACTGGCTGGTCTGTGAAACAGCCAGCAGGGGCAGGCTGGTAGGTTCTGTGTGCTTCAAATTTGGGGTGTTTTTAGTGCTGGTGGAAAAGTGACAAGGAGCAGATTGGATGCAAAGAAAAGATGTGCTGAGTAGGTCAACAGCGCAAGCTTTTTATCTGGCTGTGGGCTCCAGTCCAGATTTAGAAGGCCTGCCTGTCCATCAGTCTTTCTCACTTCCAGACCCTATCCAGTCTTTTTCGAAACTTTTAATGTGTGGCCACTGAGAACCACTGAGGATAGAAACCATCCTGGCTTACAGGAAACAGCCCATTAATTTTGGGCAGGTCAAAAAAATCTTAGCTGGCTGAGTTTCCAGTTGTATGGCCTGACTGACTGAATTGGTGAAGGTCAGACAGCCAGTCCCTCCTCAATACTTAGGCACTGTACTGGATTTGCATTCACCCCTGGGGTACTAGTTAAAGTCATGGGCTAGCAGTTGCCAAACCAAAGGAGAAAGGACTTACATCTGGAGACTATTAATTGCCCGTAAGAAATAAGTTATTTGGGGAAAGATAGATAAGAGACCCTCACTTGACCAGTTTCCTGACAGCAGTGCTTGAAGCTGAATAAAAAGCTACCTTGGCTCAAGACCACGGGGGTCATGTCCACAGCACGTTGTGGAGCTGTGGACAACTCTGGGCTCACTGGAGACAGCGAGCCAGACTTGCCAAAAGCTGAGCTGAGGTGTCAGCCAGCTGTTGGGTGGTGTGAACGGTCAGGGGCCAGTGCTTGAAGCCCACCTGAGTACTCAGCAACACAGAAACAGCTGCAGAGACCGAGGGAAGAACCAGCCATCCCAAAGCTCCTCCTAGCAAATGTTAAGCTGAGCAGGGTCAGAGGCTTGGGTTGTCCCTGTCTTTCTGGACACACACAAGTGTTTCACACAGCACAGCTCCCTTCTGCCCTCAGGCGGGCTCAGCAACACAGCAGAGTTACAAACCTGAGGGGTCTGTGGGATACCCCCTTTGTGTTCACCAGCTCTAAAATCATGAGAAAAGGAGAGGCTCTGTGCCCTGCCTTTCTTTTTCCCAGGTGAGAGCTCTGAGGTGACATTTGCTGAGAGCCAGCGGCTCTGACCCTCCTGTGTGACGTGAGCTTGTTGGCAAACAAAACCTCCACATCCTTTTGAGCCATGCCGTGGAGCATTGTTGCCTTTGAATCCATTGTAATCTGTTTGTTACAGCTTGTATTCCAGGGCGGGCTCCAGTCATTCACTGTGCCCCGTTTCTTCTCCCAGCAGAGTGTCCCATCTGTATGTGAGTGACTGTGCCTTACTGTATATACAGACATATGTGTGTCTGTTTAAAGAATGTGTATGTGTGTCCCCAGCATGGGAATGGAAATCTGAGGGAGAAACGAAGAAATAAATGGTGGAATAAAAGCAAAGCAAAACAAAAAATCTGTGTGTTTTGTTTCCTCCTGGAAAGATGAAGTCTGAGGAAGGATGGAGAGAGCTGGTAGCAGCAGGCAAAATAGGGGTGAGATTTCCACTGCCATTAGAACAGTTTAACGTTTTAATATGCTGTGGTTTTTATTTTTGGGAGACAGCAATAACCAACGTGCTCAATCACAAAGGAATGTGTTCCTTGGGGCAAGCAGTGACACTGGAGACTGCCACACTTCCTTCCCTAACCCTGCAGGTATCTGGCACCTGGGAACAGGACAAAGCAAAGCCATCTAGCCTGCTGCCATTTCTGCAACAGCATCCTTGGGAAGCATAAATAAACAAGGCAACACACAGTGATTTTTCCATTCAGATTTCCCAGCTTTTGGCAGTCAATAGTTAAGAGAGTTTCTGAGCCAGAAGTTGCACCACCATATTTGTCCTGGATGGCTGTAAACACACCTGGTCAGATGGGAAAATGCCCTCAGCAAGATTTAATTTATGCAATCCCTCTGGTATGGATGGTGCCTGAAAGAATAAAAAAAAGTTAAAGCCTAAACGTAGTGGGCCAGAAGACCTTTATATTGTGGGGGTGAGGACAGGAGACTGAGCAAGAAAGAAGTGGAGAGAGGAATGCAGCACAAGGGCAAGGAGAGAGTGTTTGTGTGTGATCTTGGTTCTGTGGTTGTTTTTGGTTGGGCCGGGTTCAATGTAGTGTGAGCCATGGGAAAGTATTGGAAAGGCCAAGCCTGAGAGCAATTACTGAGGGGAGGAACGGGGTTTCTTGAAAGATCTGGGATGCAGAGGCACGGAAATACGAGGGGGAAGCACTGGCAGGATAGAGCGTATCGGGGGCAACGCGGGATCCAAACGAGCGGCGTGCCGAGTGCTCAGAGACCAAAGGCAATGCTTGTGGCTCCCGTGGGCCCCTCTCCTGCCCACGGGTCACCCTTGGGGGTCTCCGGTGGTCTCCGGGTGTCCCTGCCTGTCCCTGCCTGTCCCTGCCTGTCCCAGTGGGACCACCCGCCCCGCCCCGCCCCGCCAGGGGGCGCCGCGCATAGCGCGGGCCGGGATAAACCAACGCCGCTGAGGGTGTGTGTCCTATTCCCCCCCTTTCCCATCCCCTGGGAATGAGCTCGCCCGGCTTCGAGCGCCACCGGCCGTGGAGTAGGAATGGGAATGGGAAGGCGGGGAGGGGTCGCTCCTGCGCTCCTGGGACGAGCGCGGGAGCGGGGTCCGCGCAAGGGAAGAGAGCGGGGCGGCGCGGGGGCCGCCGCACCCCCCGCGGGACTCGGAGTCACCGCTGCCAAGCGGAGTCGAAGGGTCGAGGGAAGGGCGATGCCACGGGTTACCCTGGAGAGGGAGGGAAGGGGGAAATGGGATCAGTTATGGAGAGGAGCGATGTGCTCCGGAGCGGCGGGCAAAGCCACCGCGGGTGCGGTGGTGGCGGGGAAGGACGGACCCACAAAAGCGCCGACGAGGGTGGCTGGGGCGGGAAGGAGGCGGGAAGGCAGTGAACTGCTGAGGCGGGAAAGCACTGGCAGAGCGGCTCGTTGGTCTAGGGGTATGATTCTCGCTTCGGGTGCGAGAGGTCCCGGGTTCAAATCCCGGACGAGCCCGCTGGGAAGGGGGCGCTCAGCGCTTCCTGTTTTGCCGCCGCGGTTCCCTCCGGGAGCGCTTTTGCGCCTCCGGCCCGCCCGCAGCGTGGGGAAGGCGCGGGAGCGGGGCCGGGGGCGGTGGAACGGCGAGGAGCGACCTCCGGGGCCTGCGGGGTGGGAAAGGTGAGGGGGAGGGCGGGGAAAATTCTGGGTAGCGGCGCCCGGTGCGAGGCGAAGAGGAGCGGCCTCTCCCCGGCGAGTTGTTAACGCTTTTCTTTGCGCTAAAAAGGAGCGGGTGGCTCTCGTTGTCCCTTCGCTGCTGCCGCTGCCCGAGGGGCGCAGGGGAGAACGCGGGGTCGCATCGCTGAGCGGAGAAAGGAGCTAAAAAAAGAAGAAAAAAAAAAACACGGGCTCGTCCGGGATTTGAACCCGGGACCTCTCGCACCCTAAGCGAGAATCATACCCCTAGACCAACGAGCCGCCGTGATTGCGCCCTTCTCTCCACTTTACAGGAAAGCTCCGGTGCTGCCGCCCGCCCCTCATCGGGACAGATCCCGGGCGCGCCGCCCGTCCCGTTTTTCCCGGTGCTCCGGGTTCCTGCCGGGCACTGCGGCAGCCCCTTTGCCCGTGGGTGCGAGAGCTGCCCGTACATGGCGAGCGCTGGACCGCGGCAGCCGGACCGCAAACCTCAGATGAAAAAGGGGGAATTCGTGGTTCTTTTCCATAATTCGTGCGACGGCCAGGCAGTGGCGACGGTACTTCCCGACCTTACAGGTGAAGATTTTATGCAGACCTGTTTAAACAGAGTCTTCTTACAGCGCTGGTGCTGGTCGGTGCTACCTTGGCTCATCTCCCTGTGGTAACTAATTTTGCTTATATTCCAAGAAGCTGAGGGGAAGGTAGGCGGCAGAGATGGGGAAAAGAATTGCTTTCATTTCATGGGCTTTTTTATACATCAAGGTTATCAAGAATACTCATGGCTCAAATTGTTCCTTAGCTTCAGTTCAGCACTGGAGTAGCTCATCATTCACATCCCTTTCCATCATAAGTTTTCCTCAGAACACTTATCCTTGCATAGTGGGTGATCCAAGACATTTTTCTTAATCAAATTACGGAAAAATCAAATTGTGGAAGAGAAGACAGAGTGGATCTCATCAATGAATGAAAATTTCTCAAAGGTGGGTGTCAAGAGGGTGGTGCCAGACTGATTTCAGTGATGCCAACAGGACAAGGAGTAATGGCCATAAACTAAAACACAAAAAGTTGAACCTCAACATGAGGAAGAACTTCTTTCCATGGAGGGTGGCAGAACGCTGGAACAGGTTGCCCAGGGAGGTCATGGAGTCTCCCTCTGTGGAGACATTCCAAACCCACCTGGATATGTTTCTGTGTAACCCACTCCAGATGACCCCGCCTTGGCAGGGGGGTTGGACTGGATGATCTCCACAGGTCCCTTCCCACCCTAAGAATTCTGTGAAAAATAATTACCAAACTCTCCAAGGACCACGTGCAATTACTGTGCTGCTGCCAGCTCTGAGTTTTGAAAGAACCACTGCATTTCTATTTAACCAGAGTAAACATGAATGTGGCGTTATCTCCTAGACACTGCTCCTCCCAATTTGCAGAAGAAAAAGAAATGTTGTAATAGACACTCAATACTTTCTTGTACAAATAGAGCCTGATTTTTTTTCTTTCTCGTGTTCTTCTCTTACTCATTCAAAATGAGCATGTTGGTTGGGGTATTTTTTGCAGGAATGCATATCTTTATATGCTAAGCAGTGTCTACTGTACAATTCTTCTAGGAGATACAAGCTAAATAGAAAACAATCAAAACCATTGAAAATGTAAAATCAGTTTGAATATATTTGCTTCTCCTCCTAGAAGATATTACTTTTATTTTTCTTTTCACATCATAATCCTGCTTGCTCTCTCTGTCAAGCTACTAGAGATGTCTCCAAAACAGTAGGATAACAAAGATCTGAATTTCTAACACAAACAGCAGCCATGAAAAAAATTATTTAACCTCTTTCCCAGTGACACACACTGGTTTCGATCTTCCTTCTGTGATAAGGAAAAAAAAAGACACACACACAAAAAAAAAAAGACACACACCCAAAAAAAAAAAGGGACAAAAACGTTTTTCCTCAATGTTGATGTTACTGTGTGTGAGAAAGCTCAAAAACCAGTTGGGCAACTCGACAGCAGCCTGCCAGGTGGCTGCCGTGATCTGAGCAGTCCTGCCCTGTCACTGCTGCTTCTCGGACCTGAGAGGGAATGGATTCACCATGAAGAGAAGAAACAACTCCCCTGGTCTCCATAGGCAGGCAGAGAAAGAATGAGTTTTTTGCCAGCTGAGCTGAATTTCTAAGAAATTCAGATAAATACTGGTATTATCACTAGGTGGGGTAGAGTTGCATAGCTGGAAGGGAAAAGGACAGCAGCAACTACACCTGCATTTGGGTGTATTTTAGCTTCTCTGGGATCTGGGTGCTGAGGTGAGTTAGGGAATTGTGTGGTACATTTAACAGGTTACTCTGAGAAGTGTTCCCAGTTCTTTATATCATAACCTTAATAGTAGCATCTCATAGCATAAAAATGCAATATGTGTTCCTCAGGACAAATTAAGTTGTTCCTGGACCCCGTTTCCTCTCTGGAAATAGCAGAAGAAAATAATTTGATCATATCTATTTGGATAAAGAATGTTCTGCTGTCAGCAGACCAGATACTATCTCAGATGTTTTCTGGATGGAACAACTGTGTTACTACACAACAAACAGGGCTGTACCTGTGACAGTGTGATCTCAGCTCTGTCAGGGAAGAGAAAGTGTAGGAATCCTCTGGTAAGGGACACGTGTGGCCAAATCAGGCTTATTAGTACATAAAAAGGGAATGTGTAAGCTCTGTGGAGGACAGTAAATTAGAGAATGAGAAAAAGGCAACATTAAAAAAAAAACACTTTAGGTTTGCTATCTTGCAAAAATGTCTAGAAAGGTGAGGCTGCCTATAGGTTTCTGCTCCATTTGGAAAGCAGGGATACTGGTGAGTTGAATAAAGGGAAGTCAGAGGGACTAAATGAGGTTCCAACCAAACAAGGTGGTAATTCCCCGTGATACAAAGAGTTGCCTGTGTTGTTGATATTTATTCTCAATTGCTGCCCTGGATTTCTGGTAGCCTGGGTTTCTAGAGAACGTGTACAACAGTTAGCTGAGAAACATGCTCCAGAGCTTCCCCTTAGGGTGTAAATAATGACTGCATAAGCTGTTACATTTTAAATCCCATCAACACTGTAGCCTGGCATCTTGCATCACAGCTGGAAAAAGATAATCTGCCTGTGTTTTTGCAGGAGCTTGCTTTGTCATGGCTCTCCTCATCATGGCACACGGGAGCGGGGCTTTCCTGTGGCTTCTTTCCTGTGCAGATGTGATGAGGTGGCCAGAGAGCGGCAGAGAGACTGGTGGCACAGGTCCTGGGAGAGGACCAGCGTCCTTGGAGCACTGGGCAGGAGCAGAGCACGCCACAGGCTTCTGAAGTCTCATGGATGCAGTGAGCAATAGCCTTGTGATATGACTCAGCTTGTGCAACTTGTTTAAAATACACGGCTTAGGAAAAGACGAAACACTTAAAAAGAGGTTCCCAAAAGTGAGGGGGAAGAAGGAAGGATGAAAGTGTGGTCTCAGGAGGCGTGTAACAGCAGGGAGTCCAGTCAGCAAGCTGAGGGAAATTCCAAGCAGGTATTTTCAGGCGAAAGGCAAAGGTGGTTATGCGATTGGCGTAGCAGAACTTCTGAAGGAGCCTGCACTTACAGGCAGCACACGCTGAAACAGGCTCTCTGAGCTAACAGGGAAAAACAACCAGGATCTCGGTGGAGGCAGGGGAACCACTGCTGTCCGTGCTCAGAGCTTGCAGCAGTGCTCTCCTGCTTCCCTTGGGATGAGCACTTGCTGACTCTCACCGCAGCGTGCACCTGGGGGAACTCAAGGCTTGCCCATGCCCCGAGAGGCTGGGGCACTAAACGGGTGCTGTGGGAGCACACTCTGTGGAAGTGTCTCTTTGGAAAACTGGGCTGAGCGATGCACAGCAGGAGCCTTGCACAGCTCAGAGTGTCTGGGACACCACGCTGTGGTGTGATCAAACCGCTGTGGTGTGATCAAACCTCTGTGGTCCCTGCGGGCCACAGCCACCCCACAGCTCCCGTGGGGGTTTTGACCAAGGGATGGACAACTCCATTGGCGTGACTGGCAGTTATTTGCAGACGGATTTAATGCCAGCTTGGATGGTCAGTACAGTGCCTGCAAAGGCACTGGGATAAGCTTGGGGCAAGCAGGTTATCTCTTGGGCAGCACCAGAGCCTGAGGCTATGGTGCTACGACAGCGGCTGAGGGAACTGGGGATGTTTATCCTGGAGAAGAGGAGGATCAGGGGAGACCTTATCGCTCTCCACAACTCCCTGAAAGGAGGTTGTAGCCAGGTGGGGGGCGGGCTCAGCTCCCAGGGAACAAGTGACATGGCCTCAAGCTGTGCCAGGGGAGGTTTGGGTTGGACATAAGGAAGAATTTCTTCACAGGAAGGGTGATCAGACATTGGAATAGGCTGCCGAGGGTGGTGGTGGAGTCACTGTCCCTGGAGGTGTTTAAGGAAAAGACTGGACGTGGCACTGAGTGCCATGGTCTGGCTGAGACGGTGGTGTTCGGTCACAGGATGGACTCGGTGATCTCAGAGTTCCTTTCCAACCTAACTGACGCAGTGATCCAGTGATCCCCGGGATTCACCGGCCCGCGGGATCGGCGCCACAGCCCCCGGGCACGGCGCCCCTCAGTTCCGCCCGCCGGCCGCGGGGGGGCGCTAACGCCGCGCCCAGCTGGGGGGGCGGGACAACACGTTCCCCGCGCGCATAGGTCGCCCGAGCTTGACTGATGCCTCTCTTGCCCAATCGCCGCGGGGAAGCGGGGCGGGGCGGGGGGGTGTGTGTGACTGACAGCTGCGGCGGCCTATGGGCGGGCGGGGCAGGGGGCGGGGGGCGGGCCCGCGGGCGGCCGGGGGCGGACAATGGGGGCGCCGCGGGGAGGAGGCGGCGGTGGCGGCTGGAAGATGGCGGCGGGCGGAGGCTCCGCGGGCCGGCCCGGCGCGGCGTGGGTGCTGATCGCCGCCGCCCTCGCCGCCGGTGAGTCAGGGACGGGGGGCCGCCGGGGCGTCCCGGAGTGCCGCTGCCGGGGCGGAGGGCGGCTCCGCGAGCAGGGCACGGCGTTGCCCGCCCGGCTCGGAGCCAGGTTCGCGGCAGGCGAGGCCGCCCGCCCTCACCGCGGGAAGGGTCGGGGTGTGGGGATGAGCCCCGGGTAGGGCGGGGGTGCGCGGCGGCCCCGTGTCAGCGCTGGTTTCGCCGAATCCCGGGATCACTGAGGTTGGAAAAGAGCTCCGGGATCACCGAGTCCGACCTGCGAGCTCACACCGCCATGGGGTGTGAGCTCCGGGTGCGCGGGTCGCCTTTGTTGGGGAGAGGCACAGCGGGAATGGGGACGCCGGGGTGGTGGTGAATGACTCGGAAAAGGAGCTTTGGTTCGGTCACGGGTGAAGTATTTGGGTGGAGGGGGAATTGTGTCAGGCAGATGATGCGGCTGTGACTCGTGCAGGAGGAGGGAGAGTCGGTGCAGAACCGCAGGATCACAGACTGGGTCGGGCTGGAAGGGACCACGGCGGGTCACCTGGTCCAGCCTCCCTGCTCCAGCGGGGTCATCCCGGAGCACATGGCACAGGATTTCGTCCAGACGGTTCTGGAGTATCTCCAGGGAGGCCGTACAAGGCCATGGAGCAGTGGAGATGGCAAGGATAATGCTTAACTCTTCCGTGGCTCATGTTCTCCGAGGGCAAGGAGTTCCATGTCAGCTAAGTGTGTGTGGATGCTGGGCATGGATATTGATGGAATATCCAATATGTACATATTCAGGATGTCCAGTGATGGGTATTTTTGGTTGGCAATACTTGCTTAGAGGGTAAAACTTTGCCAAGTATTTCAGTAGGAATCGGTAAAGAAGCCTGATGCCTTCACAGTTCACATGCTTTGAAAACTGTAAAACTGTAAGCCCATCTAGAAGGAGATTTAATAAGAAACTGTGCTGAATGGTAAGAAGCTTAAAACTTATTTCATAGAATCATGGAATGGTTTTGGGTTTGGGTTGGAAGGGACCTTAAAGATCATCCAGTTCCAACTCCCCTGCCATGGGCAGGGGCACCTTCCATTGTCCCAGGTTGCTCGGAGTTCCATCCAACCTGGCCTTGAACACTGCCAGGGATGGGGCATCCACAGCCTCCCCGGGCAACCTGTTCCAGTGCCTCACCACCCTCACCACAGCAAAGGGCTTCCTCCTAATATCTAATTCCTATTATTATTCCAATTCCTAAATCTATTTTCAAACAGCATTGTGCGGATTTGTTTAAGATTATTGCATTTTGCAATAAACATAAGTAGAGATTGCTAAGGCTTGCTGTATACCTTCAGAGACAGCCTTGATATTTAGATTTAAGTAGGTAGGTATGATATATGCATAGCTTACAGTAAAACTAAGTTCTTTGGAAATAAATATGGAGACAGGAGAAGAAAGAAGCATATTTCCCCTGACCACAACAAAAGGTACAGTAATGCTACAGTAACAGCTACAGCAGCTGGAAATAGTAGATCATTGTACAAAGTCTGAGGTATGTAACCAAATACAGTGCCTTAAAACCAAGCAAAGCTACAAGATACTCTTTTGAAAGAGACTCCCTAGGGTGGAGTCTTGCTAAAAAGTGAGGTTGCAATTTAAAGGAATAAACTAATGGGTGTTAAAATCACTGTCTTGTCTGTGTTGAACTGTGTTTCTGTTCCCATTCCTACAACTGTTGATTTTGTTTTTAACTCCAGATCAGAAGTTATGTCCATGTTGGCTTTTTCTGTCCATGCTTGTACTGCCCATCCTTAATCCTCCTGTCTGCTTTGAAAAGCAAGGTTTACATCTCTGCAGACAACAGGGTTTTAAGCTTTATTTTCCTGTGTGTTCCTGCATGTTTGTGTTAGGAGTTCATCTTGTTTGCTTATGGTCAGTCATCTGAAAACTCAATTATTCCGTTCCCTTTTAAGAATGAAGGATCATTGTCAAAGGTGCTGTCTGTGATTCTGTGGACATTTGTAGCATAAGCAGTTAATGCAGGTATAATCTCTTCTGTGCATGGGTGAGCCTTGAACAATCAGTCAAGACTATCAAGACAGTGGATTATTTTGCAATCCTGCATTTATAAGCCATGTGAGTATCACTTTAAGTGGTATCCTGTCTGTGTCTGACATGAGGGTGCTGCCTGATTGCTTCTGAAAGTCTCATAGAGTGTCTAGACATTACTGGAAAGAATAATAATGATGCTTTTACTATTCTTTTTGATACTAACAAAGCTTGGGGTTTTTTAAATTTATTTTCTCCTTTTATACACGCTCATACAAGTGCACATGGGCACATACACAGGGGTCAGTAACAAGCAGAGGGGTATTGACATGTTAAATTTTAGCTCAAGTGCCTGCTACTGCTTTCAGCTCCCCTGCCCATCTCAGTTGCTGCTTGAAATGCTTTCTGAAAATAACAGTGTAAGTCAGGAGTTGCAATGCTCACTTCGTGTTTGTGCCAGGTTTAGTCAGAATTCCTGCATTCACCCCGTCAGAAGCTGTTAGTTCTTCTAAGCTGAGCCCACTGATCCTGCAGGTAGGAAAACTTCCTTGCCTGTAGAGCTCAGCAGGGAAAAGGTGGATAAACTCTTCTCTCTGCTGGTTGGGTTGAGGGTGGGCCTGATGCTCAGCTCGCCTCGTTTGCTGCAGCAAGAAGTTCTTGAGTGTGTTGAAAGGCCTTTGCCTCAATATTTTGGGGGTAAAATGTCTTGTTTCTTCTTGTCCCCAGCCACTAACAGCACCCGGTAACTCTTTTGTTTGTTGTCTGAATTGCAATCGATCGTGTTAAGCAACACAATCTGTTTGTGGACTTACCTTATGCTGACTGATAATAGATGGTGAATGTCCCGTGTCCCATACAGAGCACCTGCAGCCAGGATGGATGACCAAAAAAAAACCATGAAGTCTAGTTTTACAAGGCAGATGTCATGTGCTGTTTGTCTTGAAAGATTTTAATCTGAGTAGTTTCTAAAGAATTATTGTTTTGATAGAGAAGTGCCCTACAGGTCATCTATCTAAAGCTTATTATTGAACCCATAGTGGGAGTTCTCCAGGTGTGATGTGATGTGGTGTGGTTTATTCATGTGTGGCTCTTTCTACGACCTACATGTAATTAACTGGTAAATTAACAAAATAAACAGCCTTGTATGCAAAAAAGTTCTGGTTTGTTTTTTTTTTTAAGCTGTTGAATGCTAACTCAGGATATCCTAGGAATACATCAGATAGCTGGAAGGTCTGGGTATGAAAACATTTACATCCTTATGGTATGTGTCCTTTTTTTGTGTGTGTGGTTTGTTTATCTTGGTTACTTTGCTGACCTGGGCTAGTGGAACCCCCCGAGCAGCGATGAACACAATAGAGAAAATGGGCATGTCTTGTGTGAGAGGAAGCTGTGGCTGGAGAGGACAGGCAGTTCTGAATTGGTTTTTCTGCAAGCAGAAGAGGCTTGTGGAACTAACTGCAGTGATTTACTGTTATCTCTTTTCAGCAGTCATTTAGAAGAGCAAGTGTTTACTCAGACTAGGGCTTAGCAGTAAGCTGCACCCACAGCACAAAGGATATGCAAATGCATCTTAAGGCAGGGTTGAAATCAGTATTTTTTTGGTATCTGAGCAGGTGGAAAGATGACCCTTCAGTCAGGTGATTTCACTGATTTATTTATTTTTTTCCCCCCATCTCTTTTATCTTTAAAGTGGCAGGGTCATTCTGTTACTTGTCCTGAATAACCTTTTTTTTTTTTTCTAATTGAATATGTTTATGTCAAGTAAATGTATTGGTACCTTTTTGGCTGGGATAGAGTTAATTTTCTTCATAGTAGCTTGTGTGGTGCTACGTTTCTGATTTGTGATTAGAAGAGCCTTGATAAGTGTTTGGTTACTTGTTTTACATTGGCTTACACAGCCCCAGGGCCTTTCCTGTTTGTCACCCTTCCCCTACAGTGAGTGGGCTGGGGGTGCATGAGGATTTGGGAGGGGACACAGCCAGGCATGACCACAGGGCATCATGCTCAGCAATAAAAGCTGGGGAAAGAAGGAGGAAGGGGAGCTACTTGGAGTTATGGCATTTGCCTTCCCAAGTCTCTGTTACACCTGATGGAGTCCAGCTTTCCTGGAGATGGCTGAACACCTGCCTGCCCATGGGAAGCAGTGGATGATGGCTTGTGCTTTTCCTGTTAAACTGTCCTCATCTCCCACGAGTTCTCTCACTTCTACGCTTAAGTTCTCTCCCCTGTCACCCTATGGGGAGGGAGCAAGTGGCTGTGTGGGGCTGAGCTTCCTGACGGGGTTATCCCACAATCCTTCCCTTTTGCTGCTGTGCCTTTCACTTCTTGTATTTTTTATTTAGCTGTTGAGTTGGCACTTTCCAGTTGGTGCTGCTGCTCGGTCTTGGCTTAAAGTGTGTAAGGAACAGGAAGGCTGGTGGTTCTCGTGAACTCTCTTTCTTCCAACTCTGCAGAAGAAGATGCTTTGTAGTACACTGGCATGTTTTATGTGCATGATGTTAAGGGGCATTAAGGGAACTTGGCCTGAAACATTGGTTTCACGCTACCTTCAGTGTTTAAAATCAGACTGAGATTCTGATCCTTAAGGAAAGGTTAAACTCTGGGCAGTGTAGCTGTTGTGGCATTTTCACTTCATGAGGTGGAGGTAAATCAGGGCAGGTAGGTGAAATGGCCCATGTTGGTGGTTTTAGTTGGCTGCAAGCCACCTGTTATTCAGTAACTTGTTTTTGTGAAGATGGTGAACAAGGCTTCCTCTTGGTAATAAAGGCACTGTTCTAATCCAAGGGATGGCTCTAGAAATGACCACACCTCTAAACTAGGGAGGTGATGTAGAGGATGCTACAAGGGAGGCCATAAATACTTCTCAAAAGAGAAGCATTCCTGGGAAGAACGAGCTGAAGCAGCTCCTACTCGGTGCTTCCTAACCCTGCTCAGTTGTTGTGCAAACATGGTGTACAGTGGCCTGGGCTGGGTGTTGGTCTGGTCTAAAAGAACACAATGGAAAAAGGGCTGTTTTGAACACGGGTTAGTTCCTGATCAGATCCACCTCACTATGTGTGCATGTGAGCTATTTAAATTGGCACCACCACTGACAAATTCTTGTGAAACAATGCTTTGAAATACATAGCATGGGCTTTTCCTTTTGGTTTTGTGGTTGTGCTGCTGCAGGTTAGAGCTGGTTATGAGTTTCCTCAGCAAAGCAGTTGGCAAGTGAGTGCAAGACTGCTGGGAGCGAGGTGCCAGAGTTGGCTGCAGGCGTTCATGGATCAGTAAGGAATCTGGCCCTCCAAGGGCTTTGGATTTGCTTGAACTGCTGAAGTATTGGCTGTTGTGAATACCCTATTAGCTGAGGAGGGTGATCACCTGGATGACTTAATTTGATCCATCTCTAGCTCCTGCTCTGCTAAGGGATGGGATTTTGTTTAACAGGTTTTAATCTAGTCACTCTGTACACAGGAGAAAACCCCTGTGCTCACCTTTCAGGCTGGAAATACCAATACTTGGCAAGAGTTGGACATGATGCTGGTTCAGGAATGATGACTGGTAATGAAATGCTACTAATACCTTGGATGGTTCAAAGTGTGTCCTCTGCAGATGTTTCTTGATGTGTAAAGATATGTTGTCACCGAGTTGGTTACAGCTTTGTGGATTGATTATTGTAAGAGGGGAAAAAAAGGGCACATTCTTGATGTCTGTTTGTTATGTAGCCTTTTGCACTGTATCTCCTTGTGAAATTTGCATATCTGCATCCTAAATTCTGCTGCCTAGTTTGTTTTGGAAATTGGTGGCTTCCATGCTGCTAATGATAGATTTTGTCAAAAAGATGCTGCATGCCATCAGCAGTTGGCAACATGATTGGTATTTTTAACACAGTTTCACTTGAAATAGTATTAATAACAAAAAAAATATAGATAAGTTAAAAGCCTAGAGGGAATGTTCCAGCCATTGACACATCCATCTCTACTGTCCACTCCCTGGGGTTTGGGCTTTGTTTTTGTTTGATTGTGCTTTTTTGTGTCTACACTTCTGATCCTTACCACTCTCTTTTCTTTAGTAGTTGTTGTGACAGTTTTAGTGGATTGCTCTAGTAATTTTAGGAAATGTTTGAGATGGTGGGATGCTTTTTTCGCTCTCTCTGCCATGTGTTGAGCATGTCTACCCAGCTTCTTGCAGTTCTTTTGTCAAGCAAGCTTCATGATATCCTATTTGTGGGAAAAACCTAGTGTGTTTCAAGGAGAGTCTTCTAAGATGTACTCCTTATCTTGTTGTCTGTGTAGGCCTTCTGTAACCTTAATTCCCATTTTCTGGGATCTTTCCTTGTGCCCGGGCAGTAATGTGCTGTGTTTATTAGTGGCTGTGTTAGTACTGCGAGATTAGAGGCAGAGCAGCTGCCATCACCTGTTCCAGTTACCCTTTGCACTTTGAACGGCTTTGCTTGACTTGCCCCGTTGTGTTTTCCAGTCTTTTGGTTTGGTTTTGTCAACAAGAACTGCTTACTTGAATCTGAACACTTGTAAACTCACTTGGTCATGGATGGAAAACCACTTAAGGGCTGTTGAACGGAAAAATGAGATGTGTGCTTTGGAAAGTACCTGAGATGTTGATGGGTATCCCATAGACAGGGAATTATTGCTTTGTGATCCCCAGGGAAAAGTTCCCAGAACAAGGCTAGAAGTTACTTGCCTCAAACTAAACAAGCATCTGCCCAAACCTGACATATAACCGATCCTGTAGTTGGAACATGAAGCTGTGCACATATAATGCTTGCCTGTTCATAGATCTCAGCACCTTTACAAGCATCTCAGTTTTATGAGATGAGAGAGCGATGCAGCAGTGAAATTATTTCCTCAGGATCAAACAAATCTGTGGCCTGGCTGGCAAGGAAGCTCAGGCATTCTTTGCTGTTCCTCTTGCTTGTTCTTAGTTTCTGGTTAAAGCATGGCTTTGAAAGTAAATCCTCAGCAGAGGTTCTTCTGCTGCCCCTTGGCAGAACAGTGAGCAGCTCTGTGTTATTTGGAGGAGACCACTGGAAAAACTAACTCTGCAGTGTGGGAGCAGAAAGTGGTACCCAAGTTTGGTGACTCTGAAGACTTGTCTTTAGGTTTAGGTCAAAGTAGGTGCGTGGAGTTGTGCAGGGCTGAGATACATGGATGTTACTGGCTGCTTTGGCAGCTTTGCCACAGCCTGATTAAGGCTTCTCAATGAAGCTGTTTTCCTTTCACTTGCAGTGACAAAATGCTATTTTTTCCCTCGTGGTTGAGTCAGGCAGAGCTCAGCTGAATGCGCAAAGCGGCCAAGAGAAAGTGATGTTGTGTTTTAGCAGATGCTCTTCTGAGCTTGTCTGAGCTTGGGGGTTGAACATTCCCGGCAGCAAGGCACCAGGAGGTGGTAGGTGTTCATGGTATAGGTGTCAGCAGCTTTTCTCTCTGTTTCCTGGAGCTGCAGGGTGCTGCAGGACTGGCTGTGTTGCTGCAGACAGGAAGCTCTTTCCTTCAGCAGCCTGAGCTACTTGACGAGATCGGCAACCTGGGGAGCTGTTGTGGCAGCAGCAAAAAGGCTGTTCCGGTGAATTGGCGTTTGAGAGTGAAACTGAACTCTTCCTTTGAGGCTGTGGAACTTAGATTTAGTTGCTTTGAAACTTAGATGTTAAGGTTGGTTGGTATGACTTTGTCTAGTCATCATTTCTGTAGCTGATGCTGGTTTGTGTCCTGTGTAAATGTGTGGAGTGTAGACATCAAGGTCTTGGTGGGCAGGGGGGCTGCAGGGGCAGCCTCCATGAGGAGAGGCTGGGGCTGCCTTGTGCCTGACACATCCAATTCTCTGTCTGAAAACGTTTTTAAAAATCTTTTATGTTTCCCAGAGACCATGTTCCTGGTGGTTAATGTCCAGTTTAACAGCTTAAAAGCCTTATTGATTAGGTCTAGCTGAGAAACAGGAGGAACGTGTGTCAATCAGTATCTTCAAAGTTGCTTAAGAAAAATTTATGAGAAGCCAGTGGTTTACTAAAAAGGAAGAGGAACTATATGAAGACAAACCCAAGAAGCATCAACCATGGAAGCTCTGCAAACCCACACCAGGGCACAGCTGAGCCCTGCAGCCAAGCTGGTGGCACTTCTGCAATAATGTTTGAGAAAGGACAAAGTACCTCAAAGCACCACATGGGCAGTGAGGAGCAAGGGGAGAAAAAGTGTCAGGAGCAGCATTACAAACCTCAAGGTGAGAGAAAGAGGAGGGGAGAAGGTGCTTCAGGTGCTGGGTCCTGTAGGCCCTGGAAGATCTGGGAGACCACAGTGGATTAAGTATTCCACTGCAGCACATGGAGAGGACTGAGGTGGAGCAGATATCCACACTGTGGCCCATGGATGACCCCAGGGTTTTCCTGAAGGACTTCAAGCTCATGGGAAGAACCTGTAATGGAGCAGGGAAAGGTGTGAGGAGCAAGGAACTGTTATGAACTGACCACAACTCTCCAGCTACCTCTGCCTGCCTGGGAGTGGAAAGGATGTAAAGGAGTTGGAAATGAAGGAATTAAGTTGAACTGGAGAAGGGGGGGAGTAAGGGAAACGTATTTTAGTTTTTGTCTTTGTTTTGCACCATCCAACTCTATTTTAATTGGCAATAAATTAAATTATTTTTCCCAAAGTCAAGTCTGTTTGGCCTGGGACAGTAATTGGTAGGTGATCTCCCTGTCCTTATCTCTACCTATGAGCATTTTCGTCTTATCTTCTCCCCTTATCCTTTTTAAGAAGGGATAGTGAGAAAGTGGCTGAATGGGCATTTGACAGCTAGCCAAGGTCAGCCCACCACAATGACATGCAAGATCATATATGTAGAGATATATATGTATATATTCATTTTTATATCTATACACTTAATAAGACTTCAGAGCAGATAACACCATGTTGGATTTCGGGTGTGGAGGTGGTCAGACATACGTGGCTCCTCAATACTTGTGTGTTGTCCTTATAAAGTACACTGTGGTTTGCTCCTGAGTGGAATTGCAGGCACGGATTTCACTTCTATGTTGAGGCTAAATGATGATGATGAATTCTTTGTATGGAAATTCTGTCCAACATCTGGATGCTTTAACAGATCTTGTGGGGTTTCAGAGGAACAATTTTGGCATGTCTACTCCTGTCTTTTGAGACATGAAAGCTGGGATTTCTGCACCAGGTGTTTTATCCACAGTGAAGAAATGATGGCCTGTGGGGACATAAGTGCCTGTAATTGCAGTAGGGGACTATAACTTCGTGCTGGATTTCTGAGATGTTTTGTAGGGTCCTGCAGCTGTTTTTCCGTGCTGACTGTACAGGGAAACTGTGCTTTGTGGGAGAAGGAACTAAATGTCATGCCAGTGTAGTTGAGAGTTCTGTCAACAGTAGATGTTTCACAACACACTTGACATTAAGTAAAAGTATTTCTTAAGGAAAGCACTGTTTCACAACTGTATATTGTTTTTGTGACTTACGACCCTTAGTCATTAGAAAACCCCACGTCCTCCTTTCTGATGAAACTTCTAGGCTGATAGTGAACATATCGGTACACTGAATTTTCTGTCATTTTGTCAAGACCTTTAAATGTGAACTGCTCAGACCCTGTTGTATTAATGCATTCCTTTCCGTTTTTCTGATCTGTGACTGTCATCAGCTTGTTACCTGTAACAGCCTGTCTGAATATTTTCAGCTTTCTTTCATCAGACATTTTGATTGTTTTCTGATCTTTCATCCATAAGAGACTTGGTTTATATTGTATACATGACTGTATTACCAGGCATCTTTAAGATAAATGAAATAACTTGCTTGTATTAATTAATAAACTGATGACTGGCCATTTCAAGAGGAGGGGATTGTAGCACTTTTCTCTGCGTAGGATAGGAGCTGTAGCAGCCATAAGCATCCAGTATTTAGGGACCTGATAAAAGTTTCTGCGTGGGCTGTGTTTGTGCTGGTGGAAATAAGATGCCTGTGCTTACAGCGTTGGCTGTTTGCATTCGTGGTTTGTTATGACTCCTAGCGATCAAGCTGAGTTGAGTCCAGAGGAGTTGAGTTTATTTTGGTGTGTTCATAGCCCTAATTAGTGGAATGTTTTCATTGGGTCCAAGATCTCAGTGGAGGCCGTGGTCTACAAAGAAATTTTAATTAGGTGTGTGTTAATTTGAGTAGAACTTCAGTGTGTGGAAGGATTTGTGACACGCTACCAAACCAAATGTTCAGTAAGCTTGACTGCTCTTAATCTCCCTGAAAGCTAGATGGTTAACCACAATTTGGTTAACTAACTAGATGCAAACTCTCGTGGTTGTGAATGCTTGTCTGCTATCAGTTCTGAATGCCCTTATCTTCCCATACATGGTAACCTGTGAAGGCTTCTTCCACAGGGGTGATTTCAGAGCAGTGTATCGGTGACACTCTGAAGAGTGCCAGTGATGGCACAGTGCCTGAGGGTTCTGAGCTGGGACAGGGCTGCATTACCTGCAGTGATGTAGCTCTGTCACCAGTTCTGTGTCACCTGGCAGACGTGCCGGTGGTATTACGAAGAAATCAAAGCTTGGCATCTTTAGGTCTTCTTAAGCTCTTGGAGAGAGCTGCACCTTCAGAGTTAGAGAGGTCTTATTCCTTCACAGCAAGGAAGCTAAAACAGTATTAAGTCAATAAAGCTGATTATTATGTGGTGATGCTGTGTAAGGAATATGTTGAGTACATCAATAGTCACTTAATGGAGGAAGCAGTGATCCTGCACATCATCTTCCTCTTCTCCTAGAGGAACTGTCACCCTTGGAGCAGTTTGGTTACCAGGAACTGCAGTACTTAGTAGTATTGCTGACCATCTCTCCAGAGCAAAAAGGACATCACAGTAATGAAGGCCAAGGTACAAACAGGAGTTTTTAGACTGGTGCCAGCTGAACAGGTGGATAGAAACTCTGAGAGACTCCGCCTTGACCTGCAGAGAGTTCAGAGATGCTGAGCAGGTTTTGAGGTGGAGAGACACGTGGCAGGTCCATGGTGATAAAAGCAGTTGTGCAGGGCTCTGGGGGGAGAAATGAGCTCTGTTTTAGTCCCATTTAGTTGTGAGCTGACAACTTAGCATTGACAAAGATGTCAGACTGAGACTGTTCTTTGAACATAAGGAGGCAGATCCTGAGCAGAGACGCAGATCTGAGTAGTCAGTGCAGTGATGGGAGCTTGAACTTGTTTTGCAGATGAGATCCCTGAGACAAGATACCGAGGACAGAGAGACCTGAGAATAGAGAGCCTTGGTGAAGAATGAAGATCCATGATGAGAAAAATAAGAAAAGATTAGTAAGTAAGATTAGTAAGTGCAGTAAGAATACGAGTGTCTTGTCCTATTTCAAGAGTAGGAGGATTGTCTGAAAAGGAGGATGCGGCTGGAGAGTTTTCATTGAAGTGTGGGAGCTGGTGAGAGTTCATGTAGTCGGGGTAAAACTGCTCCAACAACACTAGAGATGAAGTAGAAAGAGGTGAAGAGGCACAGGTGGGTTTTTTTTTCCTATTATTTTGATGGTTGATGAGAAAAATAAAGGCATCTTCCTGCAGAAGGGTTAAAGCAGAGGAAGGCTAGATGAGATGGTCAGAGGGAAATACTGGGGCTGCAGGCAGTTGGACAGGAATGGGATTAGTTGGCAGTTGATGGGATCAAGGAGAATGTATGGGAGAAGGGCAAATGTTTATCTTTGCCCTTTGTACCTTGCAGACCTTCCCTTCCTAAAACACTCTCTCAAGTCTCCTGTGATGATTTTTTCCTCTTTAGAGGAACTAAGGCTGAGTAAGCTTGAGGAATAGAGCAGTGGGTAAGTGTGACTGAAATATGACTCAAAATTCAACCTTCTCTAGCTGAAGTATTTAAATACATGGAAGAGGTGGAAGAAGGATGGCAAATCCTGGCAGATGTGGAAAGAAGAGGAAAAGAGCTACAGCTGGAGGTGATCCATGTGGATTTTATTGTGGCAGAGGAGGCCAAAGAATTCAAGGTAGTGGGAACAGCCACCATATCAGTGAGTGTGGGAGTAGGGGGCTAAGGGTGAACAACTGACAAACGTTGTAGCCTCTCTACCACTTCCATGCAGTCACGTTAGGATTTAAGGAGTTCATGTCTCATGCTGTAAGACAACAGAGGCAGGAAAAATGTTTCTGAAGCAGTGAAAGAGGCAGAGGGAAGAAAATGAGCAAAGAAAAACATGAAGTTGAGACAACAGTAGGACATATGAAAATGAAACTTGCTGGAAGTATCTGTAAAGGATTATGTGGTTCCTGTCTTCCCAGACTGTAGGGAGAAGTATTTTTTTTCCTTTTGCTTCACTACAGTTCCAGTGAGTTAGAACAGTGACTTCTTTAGATTAAGCAGATCTGTACTACCCACTGCCTGTGTGTGGCAAGCAGTTCTCTGTACCATGTACAAGCAGCCAATGTCTGTGCAGACTCTTTTCTTCCTGCACAAATGCTGAGGGCATCTTGCTTGTTTTATGCTTGAAAGGGAGGCTTGTTCTGTGGCTTGGACTCAAAACAATGGGTTTGATTTGATTTGATTTTTCTTTTCTACTCCATTAGCTGCAAAAGATACATAAAGCACAGCAGCTCTAAGTTCATTTAATTTGATTGCTAGAAGTCTTCGTATGTTCCAAGTAAATATTTGGTAATTGTTTTACAAAAGAATATTTTTTTTGCCCACAGTCAGAGTATGTACAAGAGAAAGGAAGTTCTGATACAACTTCTTGATGAAAAATTCACTGCCCCTGTTCCCCACCTCCTTTAGGGTGCTTTTTCTCTCTCACTTGTTTGAAAGGAGAGCAATGAGAGGGGAGTTCAAGGGATCAGAGATAACCTGACAGCACTGAGGAGTTAGTGAATTTTGGAAGTGAACTGTGTGGCCTCTGAATGGCAAAATGAATGAATGGTGGCTTCTTCTGGTTCTGGTGGTTGTAATTCATCTGGTATGCTTAATTCTCCCACCCCTGCTTACGTGCTCATTCCGTGTCCCCTGGGCATGTGCTCTGCCTTCCCCTGGCCTGCCACGCTGGCTGGCGGAGGTGGGAGTTCCTTGGAAGCCGTGCCCACAGTGCTTGTTGGGTGTTCCCAGGTGGTCACAGGGCTTCCTTCTCTCACTGTTTGGCCATTTCATTGGTCGAGCTGCACCTCCCTGTGCTGCAGGGCCAGCTGGTGTTTGTGGCTGGACAGCTGGAGTGGCCCAGTGGATCTGGCAGTCTCAAGGTGAGGAAGGAGTATTGGAAGTGGCACACCTCATGAAAGCTTTGTTTTCCTGTGCCTTGCTTAATTTTAAACTCCCATAAAATAACCTGATTCTAAGGCAAGTCTCCACTTCGAGATGGTCATACCACTTGAAAGAAGCTTGCTGTCTTAACTTCTGAAGGCTGCTGAGCTGGTTGCTCTCGCTGACTAGAAGCACAAACCCCGTGATTTAAGGACTAATGTAGGTGGATTTTTCTCTCTTTTTTTTTGTTTAAATTTTCTTTGACTGGCATCTTTCTATTTGCTTTGCCTACTTCAAGAGCTAGTTTATTCAAAGCTGAGAAATAAATCAGCTAAGATAATGAAGAAGCAGGAAGGTTTGCTCTCCTCTTTTATAAGGGGGGTAAACTCCCTGAATTTAAGATATTGTAGCCTAGAAACGTAGAATGGTATGAACAGAAGTAGATTGCTAGGCTGAAGATCATGGTTTAATAAAGATCAAAACTTACATGTAAGGTACTGGGGACACAGGTCACATGTGCACCCACCCACAGGGACTTCACAGGATTTTTGCTTTTGCTTGGGTGCGACATGAAAGCTGAAGGACATTCTTTTGGGATGTCACAAGATCATGCTTTGTTTTTTAGCATAAACTCGAATGAATGTACAGGTCTTTGCTTAAATCTGGATAGGGATAGTGTCTTTGGAGTTTAGAAGGTGCCAGATAAAGAATATCTTCAACAGGTTTTCCAAATAGCGATGGATTTTACTGTCTCGGTAGGAAAACTGCCAGTACAAGAGCAATATTAACCTTAATTTCTTTGAATTTGGGGAGTGGTTGTGGTCTGCTTGCTTGGTAGAAAAAAAGTTTAACTGCTCTCAAGCTTCTAAACTCTGAGTGATTCTTTCTGAGGTCTTGCACACGAAGGCCTTGAAGCATGCCAGAGAGCAGGAGTAGATGGCATAGTTGGGAGCGAGAGAAGTTTATTCCTCCTCAGCTTTCTGGCGGTGAGCTTTTGTTCTACCTACAGCCAGGAAAAACTGGAGATGGGAAACAAGATGTGAGCCAGAGAGGAAACTGAGTAATAGCTGGGTCCACGTTGTTAGTTCCTCTGATGGGGCTTATTTATTACAGTGTCTAGGGGAACCTCGTATGAAAGAGTTTCAAACTCACCCCTTGCGCCATAGAATTGACTTCCACAAACTGTTGCAGAGGAAACATCTGTGGATGGAAAAACATCCTGTGACAGATAATACAAGGAAAGAGAAGTGAACTGACCCACTCTATCCTTGTTTGTATTGCAGGTATAAAATGCAGTGTTTGTGCACATGCTTGATGTGGGAGTTATTGATGCCTCTTCTCTTTTCCCCTTATAGGCAAGGTGATATGAACTTCCTGGTTCTCAAAACAGCACTGATGTCGCTTGTCCTCCTTCTTTCTTCCCTTTACCTTTCCCATGCAGTCAAAGTATCAGCAGTAGAGGTCAACACGCCGGAGGAGATGTTTGTGGAGAACGGGACAGACGCGAAGCTCCCCTGCACGTTCACATCCGTGGAGGTGATCAGCAGCGCAGCGTCTGTGTCCTGGAGCTTTCAACCAGAGGGAGCCGCAACTCGTATCTCAGTAAGGAGGGGCTGTAGGGGGACAAACCCGGGAGGGGAGGCTGCCCTAAGTGTGCAGTGGTTCTAGTTGGTTCTAAGGAGCAAGAAGATTATGGATTCGAGCCTCCTTCCACACGTGTCTTGTCTCCATCACTGTGATTTTAGGGGGATCTCTGCAAAGACTGGAGCGTGCAGTGAGTGTAAAATACACCGGCTGCTTTGTTAGTCTGAGGAGAGGGGTGTTGGTGTGGTAGCACTATGTATGAAGCAGATGAGCATCTAGGAATCTTCTAAGTTCTCTATCCACTTGCACTTAAAATGAGTGGTTGCAGGATTTGAATTATCACTGGAATTGCAGTGTTACATTGTGTTGTGCTCGTTGCTTATTTTGCTTGTGTACTGTATAGCCTCTGTTAGAGAGGGCTTGAAGTAACAGCAGTCTCCCTGGTTTCAGAACAGAATTGAATGGCTTAAATCAGTGAGCAGTTACATCCTCATATTATAGTTATATGACAAGTAAAAAGCCAGGCTAGCAAGGAACTTAGGAAAACACTCATTAGGAAAACACTGACATCACTCATTTCCTGTATGTTGAGCCCAAGTGGGCTCAGATCCCTTGGGTGTGAAACCTTAAAAGAAATGGCTTTGATAGGTTGTTAGCTGTCTTCTTCCTCTGTTGCATAAGCTGGGCACATCTGAGCTCTCTGACACTTCTGCTTCCTTCTGGTTCCCTGTCCTGAGTGAGAATTCAGAGGAAGCTGAACAAGGGACTCTGGGGCAGCAGGGAAGATGTGGGGACAGCAGGGTGCTCAGCCTGTCTGCTTCCCCTCTGCTGCAGACATGGGATCACTTAAACTCTAGGACCCCTTCAGTGCTAAAAGCAGATATGATCCAAAACACTGTATGAGCATCTTGCTCAATATATAGAGCTCTGAAGAACAAGCTTCTCAATTTTCAGTGAAATAAATATTTAGTTTTGAAAAGGGTGCTTTTCTCCTTGGGAAGCCAAAGCAGTAGTTTGTCAAAAGTTTAAGAGAGTAGGGCACGTTTCCTGCTAACGTTGAACAGAGTGGGTGAAATCAAGCCATCTGTTTGTACATTTTCCACTCCCCATATATCCTTCCATGCCCTTTCAGCATCACTGTCCAGTTGTGAAAATACAACTTCAGGAGGTAACATTTTTTGGAAGTGTAGTCAGTTCAGACGTTCCACATGAATGTTGTTATCAGCACAGTTGAGTGAAAAGCAGAAGTGGCCCAGCATGATCTGATGTTCATTCCTCTGTTTCTTTTGAGGGGCTAGGGGAAGGATAGAGGGAACATTTTTCTTTTATGAGCCCAAGTCATGTCATTACGTATCTTGGTGGGCTTTAATTTGAAAGATTGGTCTCATGATCAGTTCATGTCTGAGCTAAGTCCATGCTTCTCTTGACGAGGATGGTCCTGCCCCTCTTCAGAATCACATTGGCAATCTTATGGCCATGTGGTGAGGCTGACTTGACCAAGAGCTTCCCCTCCTTGTCCCCTTCCCCTGACACATGTCCAGGGATAGAGACATCTCTGCGTGAATGAAACGTCTGATCACAGCAGAGTTTCACAATCGGCTCGAAATCACAACCAGTCAGAATCTGTCAGTGTTAGGTTTCAAAAGAAGCCTCATGTTAAATCACTCAATCATAGGCAAGGAGTGGCTTGAGTCACTTAGCCTGTGTTTCAGGACATATTTTACTTTGTGATTTCTCCTCCCCCAGGTGAGGACACCTAGAGAGCTGAGGAATCTACCTCTTGCCTTCTAGACTTCCGGTCGGATGACTTCCCCTGTGCACAGGGGGGTGGTAATGCAGTGCTGCTGTGCTAAAGGTTATAATCCAGCTGGAAAAGCTGCAGACTGATGCAGTTCCTCCAAAATGTTGAAAGATGACTGTGTGCTAGCAGACTTCCTTCCACATGAGATAGTTTGTTGGATTTATGCTAATCTGTAGACTTCTGTTAGGGGATCCCATGTGTTTGAAAGGAGAGATGTCCTGTAGAAGTCTGTGCACTTCTACTGCTGTAAATTCCAATTATGGTCAGGTATAGTTAGGACATGTGCAGTTTCTCCCTAGACTGTACTACCCAGGTTCATTCTTCAAGGATTTTTGGTCTTGTCTGGGTTGTGCAGGGCCAATGTGCAACTTACTCATCAAAAAACTCAGAAACGGTTCTATTTAGTTACTTGAAGGTTTCTGGAAAACAGCTAGATATGCTCTAAATTGCTCATGGGATCTTTTTGGGGGGTAGAAGGAAGGAGGATGTTGCATGTTAATTTAGCTGTGCTTTAGTTGCAAGTAACACACAGCAAAACACGAGATAGGAAACTTGGTATCCTTTCCCTACGAGGATGCAGGCAGCTTCCTGTGCCTAAAAGATAGATGGCTGTGTTCCAGAACTGTTCTGTCCTTTAATTATTCCCAGGTTACCGGCCTTTTTCTCTCCCCCCACCCCCACCCCGTGTGCAAAACTCTATGTCCCTCAAAACAGGAGAAAAAAACCCAAACAACGAAACAATTGAACCACAAAACAAATCAAAACCAACAGAAAACTGGAACTTGTGGTCTGCTGTGCTGGTAGGGTTGAGGTATAAGCCATAGCATGATTATGTGATCAAGAGGCAACAAGCCAGACTAAAGTGGTGAGGCAGGAGGAGGAAAAAAGTTTCAAATATGTGTCATTCAGTTAGTTTTGAGAGAATGCTGTAACAATGAGAGAAGCATGGTAGCTCTCTAACTGGATTGTTCTTATATCCTCTTTTCCTTGACTACAGTTTTTCTATTACTCTAATGGAAAATCATACCCTGGAAAGGACATACCATTTAAAGACAGGATCACTTGGGCTGGAGATCTTAACAAGAAAGATGCTTCTATCACTATATCAAACATGCAGTTCCGGGACAACGGCACGTACATTTGTGATGTCAAGAACCCACCTGACATTGTTGTCAAACCAGGAGAAATCCGAGTTAGAGTTGTGGAGAAAGGTATTCACCCTATATGGTTTTTTTCCTTCCCACCTTTTTTTAATTTTATTTTATTTTCCCCCTCCCTTGTCTGTGTCACTTTTATTGGGGGTGGGGGAGTAGCCTGGAGGGAACAATTATACTTTTAATTCTCTTCTTCCAGGTCCTAATGATTGAACCGATGTCTGTCAGCTGTTTAAAAAACTGAATGTCACACACTTTTCCTCCATACCCGTTAATTCCTATGCTTTGAACAATTATTAGCAAAAGCTGGTGGAAGCCTTGATGAAAACCTATCCTCTCATTTCAAAGTCCTATGAATGTATTTCCTGCATTTCGCTACATTAAGGGCTAGGATGACATTTGAAATCTGGGGAGCAAGGAGACAAAGTGGCAGACACTTTCCTTTGGAACCCTTCTGGTATATATAATGGAATACAACACCATAAATCTACCCCAAGCACCTACTGACAGTGAAATGCTGCTGTCTTCCCTGCAAAGGTGTTTGTGTTGGATGTACATTCAGTCTCTTCTACTGGGATGTTCTTTCAGTGGTGACCCTTATAAACGGCAAGGGCTGGCTGCCTGCAGCCACATAAGGCTTCTGGTTAGCATTTGGCAACATCACTCACAGTCCAAACACTTAGATTCTGTGTGTCAATTTGGCTCTTTATTTCCCTTGATCATCCAAAACATTTGATTGTTCTGCCTAAGCTGGAGGTCAGCCAAAGTGAGATGCTTCCTGCAATGAAATGATTCTTGCAGTGATTGGATTTCCAAACTCGTAATTGAATAAGGACGAGAATAAATGCTGAATTCTCAAATGGCAGTGCAGATGCAGCTGTTTCATGAGATTTTAGTATGTAAGAGAAGATACCTATGTGTATGCTCTAATTAGAATGATGCTGCTGCTATAGCAGGTGTGTACCCCTGCTCATGAGGTCATTCCATGTTTCTTTGTATTTAACTTTTCTCTTCATGCAGCAGTTTGAGTTGGACGGACCTCCGGAGGTCCAAGCATCACTTAGAACTTTCTGTTTCTTGGAAGTTTGAAGTCTATATAAAACAGGGGCAGTTTATTTTCTCACAGGGTATTGATGGTCACCATGAAGAAGCAGTAAAGCAACTGCCAGTTTGGCAAAGTCAGGCTGTTCTTGGCAAAGCCTCTTCAGATTTTAACCCAGGTTAAGCAAATGAAGGCTGACTTAGGTCCACTAATTCAGCTGATATTTTTTCAACAGACTTGCACGCTGGCTTCCCCATAGGTGGGGCATCTGGACAAGAAGATCACAGTGATTGTGGAGGAAACCTTGTATTCGAAATAGTTCTCATCCTGAGAAAAATGCTGCAACAGTTGTCTTCGAATTCTTAAGAAGACTGTGAAAACAGGTTTTCAAGCTATAGCTGTAATGCTGTCTTGCATTCTGACTTCAGCTGAAAGTACTGCTCCTGTAATAAATAGGTTGTAACTCTAGTTGTAATAGGCAGCTACTTCACAGTGTGTTTGAGATGTTTGAGACAGCTGGTGTTGCCTGGAGGTTGTTCATCTTTGATCTGAAAGCACATGGGGGAAAAAATGAGAATTGTGTGAAAATCTTTATACTTAGGAGCAACGGAAACTTCCCTTTCCTGCCTGTTTCATAGAACTGATGCTAACACGCTTTCAGCGAAAATGGAAATTGCTTTGAATTACAGTGATAATTGTAATTACACTGAAATACAGTGGAAAGTGTTCTCTGGATGGCTGGATTTTTGGTTTGCGTTGAGCTGTTAACTAAAATGTTAGCTTTCAGAGCTGGTGTTCTGTTATGTAGCTAGGAGTATCTGTTATAATGAAGTCATTGGCTGCTCTGGGAGTACTTATGAGGAAATCATGTAACTGGAATGCTGGAAAATATAGGAAAAACATGGGGGCGAAACATTCTTTAGCTGAACTAAGTGATCATAAAATTGTGTGAGCTCTTCTGTAGTCTGCTGGACCATGTTCTGAGAAGCAATAAAGCAATACTCTAGTTTCACATGCAAACAGTTGCATTTTTTTATATGGTCTTGATAACCTCTGTCACCAGAACGTAACTGCTGTCCATCCCTCAGACTCGACAAACCAGAAACCCCCCTGAGTCAAAGTGACAACACCATCAAATTTTAACATTGTTCTTCCAGCAAACACTCTGCTCCCTAGTTTTGGATTGTTACTTGATTTCTTGCTCTGAAAAAGTGTATGTGTTTTCTTTTGTGGTGTACAAGGCAGCAGCTCCTCTGCTGACAGAAATGCATGTCTGTTTTGATGCTTTTGCAGGCAGTTATTCCTGCACTTTTGGAAAGGTGAAAAAGCACAGAAAATAGGGAACTCCTACTTCTTATGTGCCTCAAAATAAATTTATTTTTGCTTGGGGCTCAAATACAATCACCTGAAAAATATTACCATCTGTAGGACTTTCTTCCTTAATAGCAGAAGGATCTCTGGGCTGCTGAAGGTTCTGAAAAGAAGGGATGTCGTCTTTTAAGTTGTGGCACTCATGTCTTCATCTGTAATTTCTTACTGAGGCAGCTCTTCTCCTGAAAGTCACTGAACCCCAAAAGAACAGAACTAAGTGAAAGCCCTGTTTTCTTAGTATGATGCACCTGCTTCAGGGTACTGCTCCCTTCTGCATAAGTGTGTCAAAATGGGCTTGGTCAACAGACTGCAGACTGGCTGGGAAGGGCTTGAATACACCTGGTCTGTGGTCCTTGCTGGAACAAGTCTGGCAAAGGATGACTAAGATGATTAAGGGACTGAACCACCTTTCATACGAGGAGAAATGGAGAGAAATGGGGTTGTCCAGCCTGCAGAAGAGAAGAAGGGGTGATCTAGCCTGCAAAAGAGAAGAAAGGCTCAGGGGAATTCTCTCACCAGTGTTTATGTACATTGATGGCATCTAAAGAAGACTGAGCCAGGCTCTTCAGTGGTGCCTGGTGACAGGACAAGAGACAAAAAGTGTAAATTGAAACACCGGAAATTCTGTCTGAGCTTAACTCCACATTTTCACTGCGATTGAACACTGGAGTAGATTGCCCAAAGAGTCTCCCATCCCTAGGGACAGTCAATTCCAAACTGAACAGTGTTGAGCAAACTGAGCTGCCTGATCCTGCTTGAGCAGGGGGGTTGGACTGGACAATCTCGAGATGTCCCTTCCAACCTCAGCAGTTCTGTGATAACCAGACGAAGGTGAGAGAAAAGTCTGAGACAGATTTTTCTGTATAAGAAGACCTGTTGGGTCTTCTGCTGATTCACTTGTATTTGGTACAAGTAGCTGGTACAGCTTGGAGTCTTGTAAGAAACCCTCTGGCCTAAGATGTTCCTTGCATTAAACACAGTGCAGGGGGAAGGAAAGGACTTTGTTTCTTACTGGGAAAAGCTATAATGGTAGTCTGTGTATTCTTTATCTTGTAGGTCTTTTCTACTCATTCTCTTCTGATTGGCTTTTGTTTCTGACTGCTCTTTCTTAGCCTACATTCCCCCAAAATAATATTAGGGAAAATGTGAGTAAAGCAATACTGCATTCCTCTACGTATATTTCTGGTATTGTGCAGTGATCCTGATGCAAGAAGGAAAAAAATGCATCCGTAAAGATGTATAGAACTGTATTTAGAGACACCAGAATCATGTAAAAATACTAGTAAGATTGATCATAGGTAGGAACTGTGCTGTCTGCTGCATGCTACCTGGAGAACACCCAGCCTTCAGTGGGTTAGCAACGTGCTGTGTTCAAATCTGCTTTCAAGCGTGCTTGCCTTTTCCTGTTGACCTTGGTGGGAATTTGCAGATGGATGTAAGTTCCCCCCCGCACCCCTTCAGATACAAAACGAGACAGGGTTGTCCTCGTTGTCAGCTGTGTTCCCTGACATGTGAAACTTCTCGGTTCGATATAAAGGCAGTTCTGAAGGACGGTGGCACTGAGAACACCCCCGGTGCGTGCTCTGTTCACACGCTGTTCTGCTGGCTGCCTGCTGTCACCGCCTCTCAGGCTGCAGGTTGTGATTTCTGGATGTTACATTAGTGCCTCCCGCTCTAAACGAATCCAAGCTCGAGAGCGTTTGTGGTTTGCACTTCTGTTGATGAGGGAATGCAGAAGAGTTGAATGTTTTCTCCCTTCTCTCCCCAGACAGCCTGCCTGCGTTCCCCATTGCCACGGTGGCGGGGATAGCCATCGGTACGGTTACAGGTCTCTCATCGCTCATCTCTATTGTCGTGTGTCTTGTCATCAGAAAGAACAACTCTAAAAAACGATACTCTGGGTAAGAGATCTCCCTCCTCACCTTTGGGTGATGTGAGGAACAGCAGCAGGAGCAGAGGGAGGGCTTGAAGGGGGGTAGGAGTTGTTTCGGCCAAGTCTTGGCAGCCATGGCTACAGATAGGGTATGGCCATGTGGAGCACTGATCATCTGCCTTTAATGAATTATCTTTGTGCTGTGCTTGAAAAGGCATACTGACCAGGAGTTGCACCTGAAAATCACTAGATATTGAAGTTGATCCCCAGCCACAGGCATATATGCCCTAAGAACATTTAACCCAAGATCCCCTAGCTCTGGTCTGTTCCCCTTCCCTCCAGCTCTACTTTCCCTACCACCTCCAAAGGAAAAGTGCCATATGTACACTTTCAAGGAATGCTCTGTGTTGAGATTAGGACTGGGTTTTTCAGTCTGACTCCTAAGCCTGGAGTATACTTGCCAAAACCCCATTCATCACCACACTTCAAAGTAAGGAAGGAGTAGCCACTCTGCATCCGTTCTCATTCACTGTCTGGTTTTTGTTAACTGTTCCCATCCCTGCAGGGTTTTTAGTGTTAGGAGGGTAACCCCAAAGTGAAGCACAGTTCTTTGTGTGGGCATATGAAAAAGCAACAAGAACTAACAGAGGTCCTGTGGTGATGAAGCTTGATACTGGTGGAGGAGGTGCTTCCTTTTTTCTCCTCTCTAATTAGATGGTAATTTGCTTCTATAAGAAAGAATGAAAATTATGTATGGAGTCTTAGAAACAAACCCCAAACTTATAACTTTCTTCTGTTCTTTCCCCAACAAATATTCCTGCTTGCTGCAGGTCCTTTGGGTTGCCCTTGGGATAAAAGAAAATAACTCCAAAAATAAACTTGTGGGGATTTCCAAATTAAACTTTGCCCTGTCCTTTTCCCAGTTGGAGAGCTTAGAGAAAGGGAGTTGGCTATTGCCCAATGGTAAGGCTAAATACATCAAAGGCGGCTGTGTGTGCTCAAAATTGTGTGGAAAGCCTGGTTTTCCCTCTCTGCATGTGTCCTTCCCCTAAGAATTGAGAAGAAGCCTGCAGTGTCATGCACCAGCAGTGTGCCTGAGGTGGCCTGCTTGCCTTGTTTCCCACTGACCTGCCCTCCAGTGTCTTCCTGCTGGAGGACACACGCTGGTGCCGAGCCTGGAGCAGTAGTTCATGCACTGTGATTTCTTGTAGTAGATTTAACTGCTCTCTTGGGAAAGTAACCTCTGAAGTTTAAATACTGCTTTCACTGACCATGCCAGCTCTGCATGATGTGTAGAGAGAAACCAGCTGTGCTGTGACCCCTTCCAAACTTATGGACTGTCTTCTATACGATGCTAACTCGGTGTGTGGTGGTGGTGGTGGAGAGATGCACTTACTCCCAGATAACCATTCTGCCTTGAACCGAGGTGGGCTGGGGCCCTGCGCGGCATCTGGAACCCCTGCATGGCCACAGTCTCCATTCATGCTCTGACTTTGGTGTTTCTTTTGTTTTGTTTTGTTTTTTTTTCTTTCTGCCTTGGTGTGCTGGGATCGGATCCTGCTTACCTTCCTCTCCTTACAGAGATCCTGATATAGACGCCAGATTGGGAATGTAACAGGGCTGGGTCTTCTCTTCCAGTCCCACTAGACACCATGGTAACTAATCAAGTTGGTGGTTGCTGTTAATACCTGTGTGTGTGTACACGTTTCCTCTTCCTTTGCTGACTAACCAGCTAGCTCTCCACTAACATAACTTCACTGTAATTTGTGCTGGAATCTGTTGGCAAAGGGATGATGCATTTCACTGGGTGCTTGGGTTTTCATTGTCTCATGTCTAACTGGGGTGGAGTTTGCTGTTTAGCCCAGATGGTGTCCCTCCATCTCTTCCAACAGTGAACTCGCCAGTGCATTGACTAAAGCACAGAAAATTCAGAGCCCTTTCTGTTTCAAAATAAAAGTAGATTCCCTGGAAGTGTTCCTCTGTCTCAGACAGCTTGGGTGTTTGAAAACTTGGAGGGATCTAAGTACATTAGTTGCTTAAACCTGAGTGATAACATTTAGATAGTGTAGATCTGAGGAATTTTGTGGCTAAAAGAATGAGTGATACATAATTTTAGTAACAGAAGGGCTACATTGTCTCTAATACAGTAGAAACCCCTTCCATGATGGCTGGGACAGTATTTTTTTTTTTAAATTCTTAACTGCTGCATGTATGAGGAGCTAAGTCTGCTATGGTTAGACTTATCAAAGGGTAGAAAATGCTTGCCTTGTGAGGATGTGGTCTGCTTAATGTCACTGTCCTCGTTTGTTTGCTTCTGTACTTGCTTTATAGATTATCTGTCTATGAAGACTGAGGAAAAAGGAGGCCCAGTGGTCAGAGGATTGTGGTAGTGAAGGGAACTCCCATGTCTGCTGCCAAGGAGATGGCTGGTTTACTTTCCTGGGTGCTTTGGTACAAGGAGGTAGATCTAGCACTGAGAGACCCATTACTGCATTGCCCAGAAGCTGCTGACTTTAAGGGCATTTGCTCCTGTGCTTAGATCTGCGATATTCCTTTCTCTGTCACGGGGTTGCTTTCTTTTCAGTCCTGCTTTAAGCAGATGGAAAGAAGCAATCAGAGAGTGAAAACTGGCAGCCTTCTCTTGGGGCTGTTGGTTCTCACCACAAGACAGTTCTGTTTGAAAAACAAGATTTGCTTGATTATTCAGGTAGCCATGAGGGCACACAGCTTAAAATGTCATGTGGGACTCTTGAGGTGATTGCTCCAGAGACCAGTATCTGCTGTGAGTGGGCGGCATTAATTTGGGATCACAGCCTAAGCAAAGCAAGGGAACTAATGCGGAGTTTGGTAGGAAGTACCTTGCTGATACGAAAAGCTGGTGGCTCTTGCAAGTGTTGGCTCTAACGCTGGTATAACACTTGATTGAGTAACTAGGACTGTTTAACTTCTAGTTAGAAGATAATTACCATTTACCACTGTTAGTTGAGTCTGAAGCCCCAGAGAAGAAAACACATGGGTTGGGTTGAATGGGAATATCTAAGGAACAGGGATTTTGGAGGAGCTGCTGTCCTATGTTAATAGTTGCTCCTTCATGTTGCTTACTAATAAAACTCGGAGGAAGGTTAGAGAAATACCTCGGGAGAGATGGAGAATCGTGTGTGTTTATTTTAGAATCCATTGTGTTCACTTTTACTTTGGCGTGATCTGCCACTCTCATCTTGCCATCACTCGTCTTTTTGTTTTTTGTTCTGTTTTTTTTTTTGGGTTTTTTGTGTTGCCTCTTGAACATTGTCGTGCAAACTCTGCTCTGCCACCTCGTCAGCTGCAGTACCTCTGAGAGCTTGATGTCTCCGGTTAAGCAGGCTCCGCAGAAGGCGCCCTCCGACACAGAGGGCCTGGTAAACAGCGTGCCCGCCAGATCACACCAGGTAAACTGCTTCCTGCTGCTTCCCCGAGCAGGATCCTCCCAGAGCGTGGGGAACATGGTATGGAAAACATAAAGGCAGGGTGGGACGCGTGCGTTAGGTGCTGCCTGTTAAAGTGCTGGGGGGTGAAAGTGTGTGCTCCAAACCAGGGGTGGACAGTAAGCTGGGACTGGTGGACTCTTCTGCAGAAGGCTTAGTGCAATTGGAAGATCAGCATTTTGCTACTGGCTGGGATGGAGTTTTATGCCCTTTTCATCCTAAATTATAAGAAAAAGATGGTTGTGGTCTTGTGCGTCAGCATACACAGGTTGTAGTGCAGTGCAGGGTTGGCAAGGATCAGGAGTGGGCAACGACTGGCTGTTCAGTGAAGAGACAGCATTGTCTACTAGATATGTAATCACCCCATAAAGCTGCCTAATGTCTTTTGAGGTTGTAGTGGGGAGGAATTTTCCTCTCTCATGCTCTGTGGTGTGTACTTCCTTCAGAGGGCGACGAGGCAGCGCGGTGCAGACACTGAGCAACGATGGTCAGTTTGCAGATGGCTCGTGCTGCTGAGAGCTCTCTTCTGCAGAGCCTCCCAACTCGTGTGGGCTTGAAAGTGCCACTCGTCATGCTTGCTGCTGTTGGCAAAGTCCTGCTGACTTTGAAGGAAAAAACTGTCTCTTATCCAGATTTAACATCGCATGGGAAATTAGTTAGAGGGGAGAGGGCATGAGTCAGACAGGGATTCTATGCAACGTATGATTACTTGTTAAAAGTGTGCAAGATTTCCTAATTTGGAAGCTGTTTCTTACCTCTTGATTCATGTACTCCCAGCAATTTTCCTGTGGAGGTATGGACCCTGAATGAATTTAAGTTCAAAATGGACTTTTTCTTGATTAGCCACCTTTTAGAAAGTGTGTGAACTGGTGGGTTTCTAAGTCAAAGTTAATACCTGGGTTCCTAATTTTTCCCGACAAAACAATGGAGATGTGTGTTAATGTGTTAACACTACGGGAAAAAACCTAAATGTGCTTTATCCAGTGAGCTGGATAAAGTCAAAGTCCCTACTCTGTTGGGCTTCTGGTTTGGTTTTGAAATGCATTTTGTTCTGGGCCTTTTCAAGAGTTTTAGCACACAGGCCCACAAAGCTGCCTTCTGACTTGGGAGATCAGTTATTCTCTGAACACAGAGGCTATATACTCAAGTTGTAAGATTTAAAGATAAGTTCAGATTTTGACTGGAATGGGTCTAGTAGCAGCAGCTTATAAGGCCTAGATAAAGCTTGTCTTTTCTAGATCACGGGAGGAGCTTCTAGAATGGGTGAGTGAGACAGGTGCTTCCCGCTGTTCCCCCTTCAAAAAAAAAAAAAGGTTTTGTGGGATTTATATTGCAGTAGGTGTTGGAGTTGATGTCCCTAGGTCACAAGACCAAGATGTTTTGTCTAATTACTGTCCTGGTATGAAGCAGTACATGGAAGTGCCCTGAGAGCTACAGGGATTAAGAGTTTTGCTGTTCTGCACTTACATGTTAAAAGACTTTAATGTTTTGGTGTGAAAACTTGCAGTGTCCTCACGTTCCCATGTCCTCAGTGTTCTGGGTCTCAGTGTACTGGAAGGAACATGTCAGAGTAAATCTAAACTGTGTAAAGATAACCCAGGATCAGTGAGCTTTTGTCCTTCTGTAGCTACCCTGGTCTGCTTATTCCTTAAGAGGGCCCTCCAGGGTCTTCCTGCAGGTAAGTTCCTAAAGGAAAACTCAGAGTGTGAACACTGCTGATCTCAAAGGAAAAATACTGCAAATGGCTTTTGTTTCATTCAGATTTTTAGATTTTTAATCTCTTAGGCAAAAAAGAGTTTTGTCTGGATTTTCTTTTCTTGGCAAACATTTGTAGCAGCAAGTGGTTCCTCTGCCTTCTGTTAAACATTTGCCCCATTTTACAGAACAAGCAAACAAATTTACTTTTCTTTAAAAACATCCACAATGAAATCAGGGTAGATCAGATTTTGAACAGAGTGTTTATATCAGTGAGAAAACTAAATTTCAGTTGCATTTCTATATTTCGCTTATATTTTTAACTTCTAGCCATTGTTTTGTTGATTATTTTTATAAGGGTCAAATCAACATATTTGAAATCTAACATCACATATGAGTAAAACCCAGTATTTCTTGGTAATCAAGAAATTAGTTGCAGTATCCAAGCTTTTGAGGTGTTGTGTAGGTGAAATGCAGATATCCAGATTCCTGGAGTTCCCAGAAGCTGCTTGCTGATTCAGGCACACTCTTGTCTCTTGGAATGCCTGGCAGTTTTACACCAGTGGTTCCCACAGTCAGTGCTGTGGTCAAACAGCAAAGGCCTGTGGTCTTCCTTGTAGCCTTTCACTTGGTGGGATGTGTAGGAAGTGACTGAATGCTTTGTGCTGGAAAAGAACTGTGAATACAAACACACGACCCCTGCCTCTGCAAGTTAAAAACAGTGACAGAGGTGGTCACTCTTCAAGAGTGGCATTTAAATTGATTAAATTAAGTTTATTCTTTTTTTTTATTTATGTGTCGGTTTAAGTATCAATGGTGGAGTATTTGTCCACATCACTTCTCAGCTGAAAGTGCACTGAGGCTGCATTTCCTTTGTGTGTTTTGAGTGCGAGTTAATCAGGTGTGGACCTTGCTTTTTGGAGTGCCCCAGAGTGCTGAAAGTGTGAAAATCTGATTCTGTGAGTGCTCAGCTGATTGAATCAGCTCCACTTGTTTTCACTGTGCCTTCCTTCTCCTCAGGTACGTTCTGTCCTGTCAAGTTTGTGTGTGGTGTTTCTTGTCCGTGCCATCACTCTGCGGTGACTCCTGTCCTACCATGACTATTATTTGAAGGCCAGAATTACACGTATTTCCCACATGGATGTCCTCGTTTAGTAAACTGGGTTACAGCAGTCAAATGGGAAGGCAGATTGTCCCAAAATATGCCAAACTCCAAGGTGGCTGTCACTTGTCTTTGTGCTTTGCAAGGAGCTGAGTGTTCACTACTGGGCAGGCTGAAGGACACTGATGCTCAAGAGTGACGTCCACAGAAGGCATTTCTGATGTACAGAGCAGGTTGGTGCAGAGGTTCCTGAGCAGGGAGGTCTCTCAGTGTAGAACTGGGGAGCACTGAAGCTGCATTAACATCTGCTACAGAAGTGCAGATCTCTGGCTTTGCTCTTTCTGGTTTAAGATAGATCTGAACAGGCTGTGTTTGAGCCTCTGTTCCAGGCTTTAAACTGGTTCTCACGACCCCGAGAAGGAGCAGTTCATAGTGCCAGGAATCTTGATTTAAATTTCAGGTAACTTTCCTGGAGCTGGAATCTGTGGTAGTTGGAACAGGTTTCAGAATCTATAGAATTTGAAAATACTGTAGACTCCTGTTAGACCATGATGGTCTAACTTTGTAATTCCTTTTTCTTTGCTGTAACTTGCAATTCATGACAACTGCAAACCCTTAGCAGGTACTCCTGCTGGTTCTTTTCCCTTCAGTTCTAAATGGAAAAATTGCAAGGTTCTGGGAAATGCTGGTTTTGTGTAGCAGTGCTGGTCTGTCTTCTAATTCTGAAGAGTCAGGATGAGCTTATTTGGGATTAGATGAAAGTTCTGAATTGTTTAGACTTTTTTTTTAAGTGACCCTGAATTAGTTGATTGTAGTCAGCTAGAAAATCAACTGGCAGCAAATAAAATAGATGGAGCATTGTAATAAATCCTTGGTCCTCCTTTGCCCTTTGTTAGCTAACCTACCACTTACTTAGGTGGCTGACAGTGAACATATTGAGACAGTGGTAGCTTGGTTTGGGTCAGGTGATCAGGCCAGTCAGTCTCTCCACCACCACCTAACATTCTGGTTGCAGCAGAATAGCTGTATTTAAATGGCATAAACCAAGAATAGTGATAACTGATCCTGAGGGGACAGGATCAGTTAGGTCAGAATAGTGATAACTGGTCCAGAGTGAACTCCCATGGTAGAAGATTGATCCATCAGAATTACTTGAACAAAACTTGGAGAGTCATAATGATTGCTTTATGCAGTTAGAGATTTATTAATTTTATTTTTTTTAACTGATAGAAAGTGCTCTTGAGCTGAATTTATCCTACCTCTGGCCTCAGGCAGATGAGACTTCCAAAATTGCTTGCAAATAAACTTTAAGGTTACTTTGCCTTGAAGTTTATGTAGCTACTGCACTCTAATTGGAATTAGTAATGTAATCCTGATACAGTGTTGGAGACCAGAACAACATGAAAGCAAATAGCAGAAAAAAGAAAAAAATGGCTATATTGAGATTTAAAATCCAGGACTTTCTAAGACATCAGTGTCCTTTTTTTTTTCCCCTTCATTTTCTCAGTCTGCTGTTTATATTCAGTGTTTTATATCCACTCGTAAGTTTTTGCCCTTCTGTCTGTCTTCTGCTCTTTTATCACCTTGGAAATACCTTACCCAGAAGGAAGAAAAATGTGGATTTAAATTACTTCTGAAAGAGAACAAGGTATTTATCAGGTGTGTGCTTTGCCACTGTGCTGGGGGGAAAACAGCTGTGCAGGAAGGTACTTTACGGTCCTTCAAGGGCTTAATTTTCTGTACAGAAGGTCTCTTTTCATCTCTGGCTCCTGATTGGTTTGGGAGATAGATGGAAGGATTTCTGGGTCAGTTCTGTAGAAGTGTTTCCTAATTTGCCAGGATTCCAAAAGTATTGGCAAGACTGGAGTAGGAGAAGTGCCTGTGAAGGCTCCTTCTTCCTGGAACATGAGGGAAACTGAAACAGTTAATTGGATGAAATGTTTTGAAGGAAAAACTGCTAAAAAAGCCACAACCAAACTAAAAGCTCTCTCTCTCTCTGTAATTCCCCCCACTCACCCCCAAACAGGACAGTCCCTTTCCCTCCTGCAGGGTGTGTGAGGGGTGTTCTCTGTGCTGAGGTGGTCCCAGCCTTGTGCTCTGTGCTTGTGTCAGCTGAGGAGTGCAGTGTGGGAGCTGCAGGTCAGACCTGGCCATAGGGGTCCCACCTGTCTTGTTGGGCACCTGTTCTGTGTAGGCTCCAGTCCTGTCTCCAATAGCTGCAGTTTTCTCTCCTGTGGGCTGTTTTGGAGGACGTGGTGTTTTGGGAAGGTGCAGGCACGTTTGCTCAGCTGAAGGACAGTGTTGGTAATGTCCCCCACTGCACCCCAGCAGAGGTAACAAAGGTGTGTGGCCGTGCCTGCCCAGGGTGTTTATGGAGCTGTGCAGAGCTTGGGCTGGTTCAGAAGTCAGGTAAGAATTCTGTACTGCTGCACCATTGCAGTACTTTCTGTACTACACTGCTGTGTAAGCCTTGATTCCATCACTTGTTTGGGCAGTGACCCATGTCACAGGGGGGCTGCAGGTTTGTTCCCTCCCTTATTATCTAAGTGGTCCAGTGGTGCTGGAATTTACAGGAACTGAGTGGCAGAAGGAGAAGTACCCTCTGCTGTGGACTGATAAATCTGTAGTACAGATCCTCCTGAACAATAACAAATCTGGCGTGCATCTGACTAAGCCACGTGTCTTTACTCCATAACACGTAAGAATTGCTGCATTTCAGAGCAAAGGATTCTAGATTTTGCTTTTTATGGGAAGGAAGAAGTCTCAGAGGGAGGAAAGGGCGCTGTTGGCATTGCTCCCAAGAGCAGAAAGGTGGCAGACTAGAGCTCATTCGCAGGCCAGGGTTCATTCCACCTGCTTCCAAGTGCCGTTCGCAGTCATTAAAGCTCCGTGGTCTTGCTTTGGCTTTCATCTTGCTGCAGACGTGCTGCCTGTTCTGAGAAGTCCTGATGGCTCCTCTCTGTTGTGTCCCCAGGGCCCAGTCATTTACGCGCAGTTAGATCACTCCGGGGGACAGCACAGCGACAAGATCAACAAGTCAGAGTCCGTGGTCTACGCCGACATCCGGAAGAACTGAGATGAGATCCTAAGCTGTCCAAAGGAGAACACACACTCAGACTGGAATTGCTTGAACAAGATTTGACCCAGAGAACTCACATGTGGCCTTTGATGCCTAGGCTAGGACCAATGCATGTGCATACAGAGGGAAAGATATATATGTATTGTGTGTAAATAGTCTATTTAATCGTACAGAAGTGAGACCAATGTTGCATGTTGAAATGCGGTAAGAATTTTTGCTTATAAATCGCCGATATTCTTTTTTTGTATCATGTGTGACGAGAGAGAAAGTGAAAACTCGCATCACGATTTTTAAATATTTTTATCTTGATTATTAATGGAGAAACTGGAAGATGCCTGAAGATTCTAGGTTGACCTGGAGATTCTTTTTTTTTTTCTTTTTCTTTTCTTTTTTTTTTTTTTGCTTATAAGGCCTTCTTTTGTTGAGATGAATATAAAGGAGACATCTTCTTTATATCCACTGAATTCCTTATGTATACAGGGTATTTATCTTTCTTTGGTCAGATTCTCGGTAAAAGCTGCCTTCTCATGTAAACTAGACCCTCTCACTTGGTCTTGTAAGCCAAATTGTGACTCCTAGCTGTCAGAAATGTATGTCTTAGCAGTGTAAGTGAAGGAAATCTTTAGGCCTACCTGACCTGTGTAACACAGGTCACAGAACTGTTTACTTCTCTAAGAGCCCAGCTATTCAAGATTAGTCCTTTGAGGTGCAGGGATAGTGTTGATCTAATGAATTTTGTGGAATGGTATGAATGAATTTTGTGAACACTAAGGAGATAGTGAGTTAAAGGCATAGGAAGCTGTAGCTGTAGGTGGTTACCTCAGACTCTGTTGAACCTTTCAGTGAAATGTTTCTTCCTCAAAGCTGTGTCATTTCATGTAAGTGTGAAAAAGGGCTCCAAAGGATCTGGAAGCTGTAGTACTCCCTTACTTCTCCCATGGCTCCGTTATACCACTGTCACCTCCTTAGAGGTGCTTTATCTGTTCTTAAAAGCCTGTAGTAGATGCTGAATGACCTCTGGAGAATGTCTAGGGCTCTTTGGGTTTTTTGATGTGTGGGTTTTTTTGGTGTAACCTATATTTGCACAGAGGATGCGGAAGGGCAGTTTATTTCCTTCATCTCTGCAAGTCTACTGCTTGAGTATAGTTCCCCAGCTTCTTGTTTCTAGGTTAAACTCCTCCTAGATCGTTAAGGATCTCTGCTGATGAGGATCTTTCTTCTGCTGATCCACAGTATCCTGAAATCTGGTGCTCAGAGCTAGAAGTGGCATTCCAACAGAGATCTTCTCAGAGTAACATATGGTAGAAGGATTTCTGTTTTGTGCATCCTAATGCGGTGTCGTTTGGCCTTTTTTTGTGGCAGCAAATGATTTTCAGTTTGGTCTCTCATAACGCCTTGTCTCTGATTCTTACCCATTTCCTAGTTCTGTCTTGTTGCACGGAATCAGTCACAGAATGGTTGAGGTTGGAAGGGACCTCTGGAGATCATCTAGTCCAACCCCTGCTCCTCAAGCAGGGTCAGCCAGAGCAGGTTGCCCAGCACTGTGCCCAGCTCTGAGTATCTCCGTGGGTGGAAACTCTACAGCATCTCTGGGCAGTCTGTTCCAAATGAACTCAAGCCTAATGTAACACCAAGTAAATGAGAAATAGTTATAGGCCCGTGGAAGACCCTTTCAGAACCACGTTAGATAATCCTTTGATTATAACAGTGGAACTTTAATAGCTGTTTTTTGTACAGTGGGGTTTTTTTTCCCAACAAAGTTGGGCATGCCAACACTACATCCCTTCATCAGGATCAGCCTTCACAGGTTTTCTGACAACACCTGCCTTTATTAGAAGTTGACAGCTTTATTTTTGTATACATGCACTGCCTAGATTTTAAGACATTGTCCTCAAAGCCAGAACCAGCTTCTTAAAACTGAGGCTCAAAAGGAAACCATGGATTAATTTATTCTGCTAGATGTCAGTTCCTAATCCTGCAATATCTGAATTTGTGTAACCCTTGTTACGGGACTTGGCTGATATCAAAGAAAGGACATGTTTCAAGATGTTTTTAAGATATCAGTTTTCAGATGTTTGCCAAGTCCTGTTGGGAGCTGAGACACTGTGCTGTGGCTCACTAACCATTGCAGCTCTGAAAGTTATGTAGCATTTTATTTTTTGGCAGTAATGCATACAAGATGAAAAATGAACAAATTTCTTCTCCACAGAAGGCCTTTAAATATCATTTTCTACTTCGAGGATTAAACAGGGGTTTTAGCAAGACTCCACATGATGGGCTATGATGCTTCTTCCCAGTGCTGGAAGCTGATGGAGTGGGACCTACTTGTCCCAGACACACTCAGGGGCAGTTTGCCAACTCAAGCTTCCATCTGTCGATACCGTCCAGTATCTGTTGTGTGCCAAAGCACTGTTCTTGGTTGCTGCAGTACTCACATTGGTGACTGTAGCCAGCAAATTCTTTACTCAGAAGGTGGGGACGCCCTGGCACAGGCTGCCCAGAGAAGTTGTGGATGTCCCGCCCCTGGAAGTGTTCAGGGCCAGGTTGGATGGGGCTCTGAGCAACCTGGTCTAGTGGAAGGTGTCCCTGCCCATGGCAGGGGTGTTGGAACAAGATGGTCCTTAAGGTCCCTTCCAACCTAAACCATTCTGTGCTTCTGTATGATCTCCTCAGGTGCTGGATTCTGCACCTGGGATGGGGCGGCCCTGGATGCACGGACAGACTGGGGAATGAGATGCTGGAAAGGAGTGCCACGGAAAGGGCCCTGGGGGTCCTGGTGGGTGGCCAGTTGGCCCTGAGTCAGCAGTGCCCTGGCAGCCAGGAGGGCCAACCCTGTCTGGGGGGGACATCAGGCAAAGCATCTCCAGCCGGGCCAGGGAGGGGATTGTCCCGCTCTGCTCTGAGCTGGGGCGACCTCACCTGCAATATTGGGGCAGTTTTGGGTGTCACAGTATAAGAAAGATATTAAGCCATTAGAGAGCATCCAGAGGAGGGCAGCAAGGATGGGGAAGGGTCTGGAGGGGAAGCCATGTGAGGAGCAGCTGAGGGCACTTGGCGTGATCATCCTGGAGAAGAGGAGGCTGAGGGGAGACCTCACTGCAGTTACAACTTCCTCGGGAGGGGAAGAGGAGAGGCAGGAACTGATCTCTTCATCTCGTGACCAGTGACAGGACTCGAAAGGGTGTGAAGCTGAGCTGGGGGAGATTTAGGTTGGATATTAGAAAAAGGTTCTTTGCCCAGAGGGAGGTTGGGTACACTGGAACAGGCTCCCCAGAGAAGTGGTCACAGCACCAAGCCTGACAGAGTTCAAGAAGTTTTGGACAACACTATCAGGCACATGACTCTTGGGGATGGTCCTGTGCAGGACCAGGAATTGGACTTGATGGTCCTGGTGGGTCCCTTCCAGCTCAGCATATTCTGTGGTTCTGTGATTAGGAGCAGAATGAATCCTGCTGCTGCTGCTTTCCTTAACTACCAGGCTAATACTTCCCAACATTTGTTTTACACTTAATAATAAACTAATGCTTTTGATGTGTTTGATGGAGAACCTTGATTTTGATCTACCTGCATTCATGTCTGTACATCACCATCTTTCTCCCCAAGAAAGTATTTTCGAGTAAGAGGGAGAATTGCGATGAATGTAGTGATCAAAAACTTGCTGCTATGAGAAGATGGGGCTGGCCTCGCCTCTGAATTCTGCTACTAATGTTTGTTTCTTTTCCTGCTGGAATATACTGGAGAATCTGAGCACAATTCTGATGTGGTGCTAACTTTAGGAATCACACTAATCTGGTGCTAACTTTGGGAGACGTGCTGATCTGGTGCTGACTTTAGGAGAAACACTGATCTGGCTAATGCTGACTGATGTAAGGAGACACCTCCTTGCACGGCTTTTGTCTGGCTACGGGTACATAGATATTGCCTAGACTGAGGAGGCACCTTGCAAGGCTGCTTGGGTCCTCTTTGTGAAGGCAGAATGAGCTTTGAAGTATTTTTAAAAAACGCTGAACATCTTTTTAGAAAGAAACAAAATACTCTTTCCCCAGGAATGGCAGAAATCAGCCTGAATCCCTCTCCAGTGGTAGGGCTGTTCAATTTTTTTTTTTGTCATGAAAATGTGAACAATGTAGCTATTAAGTAACAGATTGAAGTCAAAAGGACTTCAGGCATTGTGAGACAACACTTGTGAACTTTCTGTCCATCAGGTTATCTTACCTTGTTTAATGATATGATAACCTGTGCTGGTGAACGGGACTGAGGGTGAGTTGGCTTACTTAGTAAAGTCACAGGAGACAGAGGACTTCTACTTCCTTGATGGGTAGAGCAAACAGAGGTTAAAGTCAAACAAGGTCATCATATCTTGACGTTGTGGTGACCAGAAGTTTAGCTCTGCTTGCTCTGCTGCTCCTTGCAGGTTGAAAAGAACAGCTTGAACTTTGAGGAGCACGAAGGGCATTGCCCTTGTCCTGCTGTAGGACTGCTGCCAGCTCTTTTTAGGACCATCTATTTTAAAAATAAGTGCTGCATGCCAAGCTTGCAGCAGCCCAGCAGAGGAGTAGGTGCCTCTCTTGAGGCAGCAGCCTCGAGGAGTAAAACTAGGTGGGTCATTGCTCCTGGATAGCGGACCTGGGGAAGGTCTGTGTGATGGAAAAGACTTGCAATGAATTCTCTTTTATTCATCATGCAAACAAAACTGGGATCAATCTGAAATCTTCTTTATTTTTGAGTACCATAAATGAGTTTCAGGAGAAGGATTACAAATAATTGTAAGGTACCAATGGAAGTAATTTGATAGCTGTACTCAGTACATCAGATTTCCACTGCCCCTTCTGACTTCAGCAGTTGTTCTGTGGGGAAGATGGTCACCATGCTCACGAGGTGGCATTAAGAGCCATAACAGGGTGGCAAGTACGTCCCTGTAACTCATTGTCCGATGTGTCATTTACAACCAGAGACCTGCAGGGTTTTGTTTTCTCTCAAAGCTTTAGTGATATTTCAGTTTGTGACTAGAAGAGCTGTAATTAGGTTTTTAAACTTTTTAAACCTGTGAGAACTGTTTAGGTAACCATCTGTAACTGCAGTAAATGTGTATGTGCAACTTAGGAGCTGCATCGCCTTAGAGTGGATTCACTGAGGTCAGGCACAGACTGATTGATTTGTAACCAAAACACCTTCGATCTGTATTGAAATCTTGTCTTGGAATTTTGCATTACTAATCTATCTGCCTGGGACCTCAAATGCTCTTATTGTATAATAGGTGATGGAAATATTTTCTCTTTAAAACCACCAAAGTGGAGAAGATGGGTAAGACTTCTGGGCTGTTCTAGAATTTAGGTGACATTTTTATATGGGACACTACAAAATCATGTTAACTACGCTCAGCAATTGTACTCTTCTTGAGGCTTCTCTTTCCCTTCTCTTCACTGCCCTAAAGCTAATAAGCCCTTTCATTTACAGGTATTTTTGCACTCTAAAATCTAAGTTCCATGCCTTTGGAGATCAGTGTGCTGTGCAATGTCTTCTGTCTCCCTGCAATGCCAGCTGTTCTTACGTGGTAAATGTGATTGAAAACAGAGTACACGGGTACTTGTCTTTTGTGAACCTCTGTCCTAGAGGTGTGCAAGAAAACAAACACCTGTAAGACAGGTGTATAATCTGTGTGAGGGAGCTAGATATGCATTGCATGGCCTGATTACTTGAAGAGCCAGTGTTACCAACTGTTAGTGCTTTTGCTTTTACAGACTCATCTGGAAACAGTTATCTTGGATATTTTTTCTTGAATGGACTTCCATGTTTTGTATTGTAATCTTGTGAATATTTTAATACACTTTTTTTTTTTCCCATTACTGGTTTGCTGGATGAATTTTACCTGGGTGAGGATTGGGAAGGGAGGGGGACTGAAATACAACACCTCTGTCTCTGGCAATGTTCTTCAGTCGCTGCAGTCCGTGTCCACTCAGCAACAACACAGCTGGAGAGCTCACCCTTGGAATTCACACCTTGTGTTACTGCTCCAGCTGGAAGAGCCAAGGAATGCAAGTGGAATTGTAGCAGAACACTACTGGCTTCACTGTGGGACAGCCTTTGAAGAAGGGGAGCTGACAGAGTATCAGGTGCATGCCTTGTAAGAATGGAAAATGCTTTCCTTGGAGTGTCCTGCACAGATGCTTTGCACAGGATAACATAACATTGTACAAAGAGTGAAAAAGGAGGGGACCATCGGTGCCACAGCGAGGTGCAGTTCCTTTCCACCACTGCCATGCTGGAGTGGTAACTCACATGAGGCTAGGGGAGAGTAGGGGTGGAGAGAGACATAAAATAGGACCTTGCAAAACTCCAGTGTTTCAAGGCATTTATTTTCATGAAAGCTCAATCCTGAAGAAGCTACCTGGTCCCTGTCATCTTCTCCCCTGGATATAAATTCCTGAGCTCTGGTACTTCAATGCAATGCTCTTCTGCCTCGAGTTATAAAGGATGACAGAAGCTAAAACACCAGTGGCACATACTAGTTTGTTCTCCTTTTGTTAGAGACAGCGGTGGCTGAGAAACAAATGAAGATACACATAACTGAAGCTGAAAAGAATGTCCTTAGCTACCAGGGAAGAGCATCACAGGGAACGAAATACGAATGCTACTGTTGGTTTCTGAAAGTGTGGTAAACCCCTGCCCAGGTCTGAGTGTGACAGGAAAGATCACTTCAGTCTGAGGCTCTGGCTGTCACTCCTGGAGTCAGATAAGGTGAGACCCAGCAACTCATTCCAGGCACAGTCCACAGTCAGTGTCTCTTTAAAGAGACAATACAAACACACGGGTTTGCTTTGATTTAAAAGGTCGCCCTTTATTTAAATGTGTGGTGATACTTTTGTTATTTGCACTTAGAAAACATTTGCTCTCTAGGCATTTAAATTTCCTCTTTGATTTTTCTCTGAGGAAAAGCACATTAAAATTAGTGAAGCTGGGTCCCATGGGGATGGGTTTGTGCGTTGTTAGATTTGACCTGTTGGGTTAAGCATCTCTTTACTGCAGCTGCTCTTGTTGTTTTGCTTTTAGCTCCTGATTGTACCTATAGGAAAAAAAATAAAAGAGCACAGGCTAAGAATAGAATAGTTACAATAACAGTGTCTTCCTAACAATCTGTTCAGCAGAGGAGGTTTAAAATTACAATGGACTTGAGGGTGGAAACTCAGCATAGGATAGCTTAATTCATGTAAAAAGTTCCAAAGTAGCTAAGTTTGCTGCATTCCTGGCCAGTCCTGAAGCCAGAAAACTCCAAAGTTTCCCTCAAGAAATAATTAAAAAAAATTGAAAAGTGCTGCTCTGCTTACGAATCCTTTGATGCAGCTGGAACTGACAAGATTCAATGCTCAAAGCTGATAGAAGTGCACAGCTTATGAGGACAAAGTCTAGGCTGTTTGTCAGTCAGAACCACAGCTTTTAAATGCCTTAGACCCAGAAACTGCAGCTTACATGGAGCATTCCTTAACATGTGCTCTAGTTGGACTGCAACTATTTAAATCTTCCCTCCGACTTAACTGGAAAACTAACAACGTAGCAAAAGAGTTGTGCAGTGTTTAATTAATCATTCAGTCCCTCTTGCCTGATGCACTGACATTGAGGCTGGCAGCATTTATGAACTCCTAGTCAAGAAGAGGTGGTTTGAATGCTCAGTTAGAGAATGTGGAGAAGCCCTTCTTAACACCCACCTCCATATCCGGAAGAGCTGAGAGCCACCGGCACAGCCAACAAAGAAGTTCACAGCAAACAGACTCCAGTTTTTAGGAATAATAACTAGAGAGTATCGTGACCAAATAAGGCCTGTTGAATCAAATGGAAGGTTTAAAGATGTTAATCCTTTAAAGCAAAATACTCGGACATTTCCCTAAGTTTGGAGACTGATACGTGGGCCACTTTAAGTAGACAAGTTTTACAACTTCATGTTAGACAACTGCTTTTTTCATAACTACCTGTTTCTCAGTGATAAGTGCAGCAAGTGCCACTGGGGTGGCTACAGGTATGTACTGCATTTTCCCAAAATAACTAGACAGTAAGGTCAATTGTAGTCTGAATATCAAACGAAAATCTCTGTACTCTACAGAGTAGAGACCTTAATTCTCCAGCACAATTGCAGGGTAGTGGTATTTTGCTGTAGTATGTCCAGCTTGGATAGTTTAACCTGAAGAAAAGGAGGCTCAGGGGTGACCTTATCACTCTCTGCAACTCCCTGAAAGGAGGTTGTAGCCAGGTGGGGTTTGGGCTCTGCTCTCAGGGAACAAGTGACAGACAGGATGAGAAGAAATGGCCTCAAGTTGCACTGATGGGGTTTAAATTGGATATCAGGAAAAAACTTCTTCACTGAAAGGGTTGACAGCATTGAAACAGGCTGCCAGGGAAGTGGTGGAGTCATAAGATGTGTAGATGTGTCATTTAGGGACATGGTTTAGTGGTGAGTTTGGCAGTGCTGGGTTATTGGTTGGATTCAATGATCTTAGAGGTCTTTTCCAACCTAAATGATTCTGTCATTACAGACTATTGCTTCTGCCAGTGTGAACATTCTTGGCAGATAGCAGTGCAGTAGTCCATGTACCACTACTTCCAATTCCTTGTAACACTTGCAGATTCTTTCCAGTTAGTGTAAATACCCTACCATTCTTTAATCCCTAAAGTCTGTTTAAAAAAAGTCACTATATCCTGGCCTGATTTCAAAATTACTTGATCTGAAGCAAAAGAGGTCACTTAGAGGAATGAGTGGTCTCATGGTAACTTAAGGGATGAAACTCATGTCCTAACTCTTAGCAATCTGGTCTGGACAATTCCAAATTAAGACACATGTAGAAAACTGTTACATGATTACAGAACACTTACAGGTTTGATAAAAAGTGTACAGCTGTTCCAGAACTATCATCTAACAGCAATAGTGAGAGCTGGCATGTTATAGTTAAAGCCTTTCTGTAGAAATGGATTAGTGCTGATGGAGGATTTGGAAAGGAGTGTATTCAGGTTCAGAGATGGCAAAAACATGGAGTAACTGTGGCTTTACCTGTGGCCATTAGTACTGCAGACTGTGCTGTGCTGAGCTTTTCTGCTGGTCTGGCCATGTCAGCCAGTCCAGCACACACCAAACCCTGTAAAGAGAAATTCAGTGAGCACCAGTCCAGGACCTCCTGTAACGGGTCAAGGGATTTACAAGGGGAAGTTGTTTCACAGGTACATGCATTATGCAGGAGATGGGATGCATTGTGTGAGCAATTAGACTCTTGGAGACACCACCCACTTCCAGTCCCTTGTGGTAGGGATAAGGACACAGTTATGAGGGTTTCAACTGGCTGGCAGTAAAATCCCAGGCAGTGGCAATTTTTTATTAATTCAAGAACAAGGTTAATTTTAGCACAGCTGCTTTCTTAACCAAACCTGGTTTTTTTGCTGTAAGCAACAAGTAGATGCTTATCTAAATAAGGCCCTTCTTCCTACAGTTCAGGCTAAGATATTGCTGGTAAAGATGTAGGTGCGACACCATATAGTCTTCACTCAGCTTCATTTACAGGGGATAAAAGTGCTTCTTTTTAAATATAATTTCAGTAAAAGTGGAAAACTTCCAGGTGAACTGAGAAAGGGCTTGGCTGATCTACTTGACAACATTAGCAGTAAACTGCCTGATTTGTTTGTTGTGTTATTGCCCTCTACTGGACATATAATGTCATAGTCATGTTACAGGAGTTCACAAAAAAAATCCACAAAAATACCCCCCAAACCAAAATCCCACAAATAAGAGAGTCCTAATGCTTTTAATTCCATGACTGCCAGTAAGGACTCCATTGGCTCCAACCAAGAAACCAGTTTTCAAGGGAAGAGACTCCTGTGTCCTGCCTCACTTATGGGACTGGTGCCATGGGAGGGATGGACTTTTAGCACTCCTGGCTACCTGCAGTAAATGTGCCTTGGCCATCTAGAGGGAAAGTCTTTTTTAACTTCTCAGTGGAGACACCCACTGTGAGCTTAGAGAAGTATTTCTGTGTGCTCACAAGAGAAAAGGCAGCTGTGTATCAGCTCTTTTGACACGGCAGCAGTTGACACCAGCCTGCTGCTCAGGCTCAGGAAAAACCTCTGAGGAAGGGGAGGGTTTGACCATGGTTACTGCAGCTCCAGTCTAGACTGACAAAGAAACCAAGCTGTTGCTTAGACCATAAGGCAAGGCCTGTGGCCTGTGAAAAGCTGGAGTTCACAATGGCAAAGTGAGGAACCAGCTGGCAGTAGCAAGAGCAGGGGACATCCTTGCCGGTTATCAAACAGCTTTGTGGGCTTGGAGGTCGTTTGTTTTATCTGTGCCAATACAACAACTAGGAGGAGTACAGCGAATTAGGAGGAGGCAAATACTTCACCTGGGCACAAACAGAGCCCAGAGGTGTAGCCAAGTGGGAAGTAGAACCTCACGGGAGGCAGAGAGCCACTGACAGCCAAAATGGCAGCTGCCTTTTTCTTCTGTTTTCTCAAGACTACCTTGCACTCTGACATGCTTTAACCTACCTTCAAGCTTAGGAGGCCTAGGAATTTAGCTTCCCTAAGATCCTCTTCAAATTCCTCCATCTCTGAAGAAATACATGCTTTAGGAGTTTTGCATTATGCCAGCTCATGCCTACCTGGAGCTAGTGTTCCACAAGAGAAAGCTTTTGTGAAACTTGCAGTGAAAAGTACAGTTTTTCCACAAAGCATTTTCTCCCTGCATGTTGTGCTCTGGGTTACCAAGGTTAATTTTGTTCCTCCACATATATTAAAAATTAGAGCCTCAGTGTTAAATCTTTCCATAGGCTCAGATATCTGCTGGGAAACTACTGCTTTCTCAAATGGATTGCTGCTGATTGACACCCTGACACCAGCTGGGATCTTATACTTACCCATTTCATAACTGGTGCCCAGAAAAACACTGTCTTGGGACCTGAGGGAGTGGGGGAGGAAAGAGAAGAGAAGTTAAATTATTCAGTGAGATGTAGCTATTTTAATACCCACAGTAAGTTTGGGTTGTTTTGGGGCTCTTTTTAATAATGAATTGTGTGTATTAGCACAATTTCTACCACTGTACAAGCTCTAGCACCTTATATCCATAGTTCATCAACTCAGTGCATCAACCTTCAGTTGTGTAATCACTTCTGCAACAGGTGAGTAGGATTTTGCATGTCCATTTTTAAGCAATCAAGGACACCAGAGCAGGCAAAGTTGATTTATGAGTGAAAAGAGTTAGGATAAGGCCTAGGAATAGTGAAAACAGTTTCCAAAGAATGATTAAAACTTACTTTACAGCTGGACTAACAGAAATAGTATTTTAAATCTTTGCAAACTGAATATTGTAAACTAAAACTCAAAAATATTTTATTACTAGGACTGTAACAAGCCAGTCCCTCCTTCCTTTCCGAAATCACAGTCCACCTCTTCACGCTACAGGCATTAGATGGTTCAAGTGAGAGCACAAATCACAAATAGAAGCAGCAGTAAGTGTCACAAGGAGAGTGTTCTCTGACCTGCACCTCTCAATAGCCTTGTCTTCCTGGCAGAAATAAGGCTTCAAACCCACACCCCAGGAATCTCCCAGGAGGCAATGGAGGATTATGGGGGAAGAGTTAAAAATCTCCAGGAGAAAGGGAGAAAAATCAATGCAATGGGGTCTGGGGGAAAACAGCTCTCTTACAAATACATGTATCTTGCAGTGGTGCCGAAGTGGCAACTGGTTGGTTAAAACAAAGCAGTGTAAAGCCACAGCTACAACCATGCCAGAAATCATTAATCCAAGACTACTGCTCCAAGTCTTGAATGGGAGCCCATGACCCAAAGCACTAGGAGACAGTCAGGACACTGGTTCCAGTTCCATCAGAACACGGGGTTTAGGTCTCAGTGTGCCACTGTTCACCACTCTGGTAACATCCAACATGAAGCCAAGTTTTCACTGTAACATGTAACAGGTGTAAAACACGTTATATATGAGTAACCACCAGGACTTTGCTTGCTTTTTATGTGAGCTACTTTTTCACTAACAATTCAGCCTTAAAAAGACCTTGCAGCAACTCTTTGTGCTCCCTGTTTTAAGCACCCTCAAGTTTAAAACTGTGACTTGGGGAAAATGTGACCGCTGGGTTTCTATGGCAGGCACCTTGTGAAACAACTAATAATTTTGGGGGGGATAAGACTGTTAAAAATATCACCTGCTCTGTCACCTTAAAGGCAACTAGGACCTCAAAAGGGCAGGGCAGAAAGCAACAAAAACTGGCCTGGCAGCTTCGTATAAAGCCCTCTTTAACCCACACTGCTTGCGATCAAGCTTCACGCTGCAGTTAATAACTACTACCATGTTACTTTTTATCTAATATTGCTGAATAAATACAGTATTATCCTTTAAAGATACAAACTTAAGTTGCTGTTCTCTTAGGCAGCTGCTCGGTGTAGCAGTATCAGGCTGCAAATACAGATTGTAACAAATCAGTCTCACAGAGGCCCTCCGTAAACGGCTTTAATCCCTATCGGTTCATTTATTCTAAAAGACAAATTCAGATTTGGAGTACTAGAGAATGTGGGGTAAGTATAAATTATTAAACTGACATTCCATAAACAGCCACTAAAGTTCTCAAGAAGACTGACGTTAATTTTTATTCATAATAGATAAATAACTTGATCATTTAAAACTGCTGACTACACAAGTAAGAAACAGTGCAAGAAGGTACAAAGGGAAGGTACCAATCCAAGCTGGTAATTAGGGAATACTGTCAAATGCCTGGAGCAGAACACCTCTCCTGGAAGCACTCCAGCAAGCACCCAGCCATGGAAAGCTCTTCCCTGGTCCCGACATCCAGAATTTCTCAAGGAGGAATTCGACAGCAGGGGGAATAGCAGAGGCTCACCTGGATATCACAGGTGTGACCAGTTTATAGGATTTATGACTTCTATTAAATGCAAGAAGTCTTTGTGCTGAAAAGTTTGGTTTAATCAGGCAAAGTGAACCCAAAAGGCCAAAGGGGAGGGGAGACAAGTTGAGCCCAGGCTTTCCTGTGGCAGCCTGGGGAGTTGTTGTGCCAGGCCCTCCACTGTCCTCCAGCAGTGCCAGCCAAAGAAACAGATTTTCAGACCAGGCATCAATTATCTCACTGGAAGCTTTCTTTGTGCCAGGAAAGAAGAAAGCACATTCTCCATCCCTCACAAGTGATTCATAATTCCATGACAATGACACTTATATTCCTAAATTAGACTAGAAATCAGGATATCACCAGAGATAAAATGCCAGCCTTTCATTTTTAACCTACTTTTTTTTTTTTTTCTAGTCAGAGTGACATCTATTGCATAACTTTCTCACAGACACACCTTCAGGATGTTCAGAGCTGAATCAGAAATGGCAAAGGTTCAGTTTCAGGACCTGCTTAGGGCTATTCTCATGCAGATAGATATGTGTGTGTGCGTGTGTGTGTGTATATATATATATATATATATATATATACATACATACATACACACACACAAAGAGTCCATAAGAAAGGATTTATTAATTACAACATTATGGTGGTGAACAAAAGTGGCCCATGGGCAGTTCCATGAAGTGAAAAGCACTGCAAGAGAACCCCCAAAGCCTTATTCAGTTACTACTGCAGGTCTGGTGAACAAGGAACACAGATATTCCCAGTGCTTTCTGTGCCTTGTATCCAATAAAAGCAGCTTCCAGCTGCTTTTCTCACAGATTGAATGTGTCTCTCAGCACCTTTACAATGGAAGTGTTGGATATATTGACTTTTCATATATAAAAATACATTAATATTAAATATATTGGCCTAGTGAATTCAGTATAAGCCAAACATTTTGAGAACTGCAGTTTTTTCACTCTTTGTGATTTCTGTAGAGAAACAATTTTCCTCTTGAGAAAGAGCCGTTTCAAGAGGACAGACTGAAAGCCAAAGTCCATTTTCACAGTGCATATTCCAGATGGGTCAAGAGTCAAGGATGCCTAACCCATAGACAGGAAACAGTGGGAACAGCAGCCTATGGAATTCCAGGATTTTATCGAGCACTGCTTTTAATTGCCCGACACAGTTTGTTTACAGGACAAACACCACGTAAATGGCACCGAAGGAGATCATTTTACAAGAGGCTTCTCCCTAAGTCCCCCCTGTTTGCTCATGCAAAGGCAAGTCGTAGGTCAGGCGAGGGGAGCTCATTCCAGGGAAATTCCTTACCCACATCAGCCCTGTCAGCGCTCTCCCCCGTCCCTGGAAGTGTCCAAGACCAGGCTGGATGGGGCTCCGAGCACCCTGGTCTGGTGGGAGGCGTCCCTGCCCTTGGCAGGGGGGTTGGAACGAGATGCTCTTTAAGGTCCCTTCCAACCTGAACCATGCCGTGATTCCACGAGCCTATTTTCCATTCTGTTTCCCCAGCACATCCACTTGGCTGCGGGGGCCTCCAGGCTCCTTTGGAAGCATCGAATTCCCCGGGACGGGCTCTGGCGGCGCCGCCGCTCCCCGCGAGCGCCGTGACAGCGACACCCGGCTGGGACCATCCGTGTGGCGCCCGCCTTTTTGTATTCCCCCTTCCTAGACACATCCACGTCCCCGTTAAGGAGCGGAGCCACCGCACCCGCGTCCCCGCTCCCGCCCCCCGCCCAAGGTGACCCCCCGCGCGTTACCCGCCGGGTGGTTGTAGAAGGGCCGGAACCGCGGCGGCAGCATGAGCTCGATGCGGTCGAGCAGGCGGTGGTAGGAGGCGCGGAGCCCCGCGACGGCGGCGGCCATGGCGAGACGAGCGGGGCGAGCGGGGACCGAACGGAGGCGACCAAAGGGGACCGCGGAGACAGCGGGGACCGACTGCGCGTCCTTCCCCCGCCGGCCGCGCCCCCGCCGGCCCCGCGCGCTGATTGGATGTCCCCGCAGGGGGTGGGGCGGGGCGGGGCGCTGAGCGCAGCGCCATTGGCTGAGCGGGCTGGCCCCGCCCCCTGAGGAGATCTGGCGCGCCGTCCGCCCGCGGGAAGGGCACCGGTGCCCGGATCAAAGATGGCCGACGACGGGGCGGCTTCACTCTCTCGCTCAAGATGGCCGGCGCGTTGGAATCCTAACCTACCCAAACCTAAGATGGCGGCCTTGAGGCTTCGCCCCGGTTTGACTCCATAGAGCCGGTTCGGCGGCCGGCCACGCCCACGCCTGCCCTCACTTGGGGGCGGGGTGACGTCACGGTCTCTCGCGAGACGCACGTCAGTCCCGGCGCCCCCGGTCCCCCCCCCGATAGGCGTGTCCCGCCGCGTGCCCGGTGGGCGTGTCCCGCTGCCGGCCCCGCCCCCCGGCTCGCGGTCGGCGGCGGGGCGCGCGGCGGGCGCGGGGCGCGCACGGGGCCCGCTCGGCGGTTCCCATGGTGATCGCGCGCGCCGGCCCGTCCCGGCGCTCCATCGACCCGACCCTCATCCCGATCCATCACCGACCCGCTCCCCCCGACACCGCACGGGGCCATGTCCCGCGGGCGCTGCCCGCACCTGCTCTGGGACGTGCAGAAGCGGAGCCTGGGGCTGGAGGAGCCCGGATTGCTGCGGAGGCACTACCTCGGTAAGGGCGGGCGGGACGGGGGGTGGGAGCCCTTCCTGGCGCCCCGCGAAAGTGAGGAGGGGGCCGGGAGCCCCTTCCCGGCGCCGCCGCTCCGCCCCTCGGCCGCGCTGTCCCGCGGCTCCCAAGTTTCCTTGGACACCCCCCAACATTCCACTCGACCCATCCCATCCCACCCCGGGGGTGCTCCGGGACCTCCGTCCCCCGCCCCAACCCCCGGCGGTGCCCCAGGACCAGGCGGTCCCTCCGCTTCCCGGAGGAACTGTTGCACGCGGGGATCCAGCGGGGAACTTGGGCGGCGGCGGCTCGGGATAGCCCCGGGATCACCCTCGGAGGCCGGGCAGGGTCCGGGTTTGCCGGGAACAAAGCGCGTGAACGCCCGTGGGATAATGGCGCGGGCGATCCCGGGGTGTTCCCGGGGGTTCGGGAGCCGGGACGCGCCCGGTGCCGCCCGATCCAGCCGGGATTTGTGTCCCCGGCTCTCCAGCCCCGCGCTGCCCTCGCTCCCACACCCCATCCAGGTTATTTCCACTTTGGAAGTTAAACCCAGCGCTACTTTCAGTTCGCGAGGCCGCGGGGACGTTCCCGTGGTGTGGAAGGAACTATCGGTGTGTTCTTTGTCATGGCGCAGGTTTCGTGCGAAACGTTACCAAAAATATTTAAAAAACCCCACTCCACAATATTTATTCCCGTGGCTTTGGAGGTGTGGCGATCCATCGTAGTGCCGCCGTGGGTTTTTGGGGAGGGAGGGGGTTGCTCTCCGGGGAAAATGGGTTGTTCTTTTGTGCTCGAGTGGCAAAACAATTCCTGCCTTTGAGTCGAAACCTCCGAGTGCTCGAGATGGAGCTGATTTACAGCGCTGTAAAACGTGTGTCTTCTTGTGCCTCCCAGGCGTCTCTGACCGTGGACGGTATTGGTTTTCCTCTTGTTTCGTGGTGGAATTTAAGGTGGGATATCACATTACCGAGCCTAACTCGGTAGTTTTCTGCCCGTGGTCCCTGAGCGCTCAGTAATCCACCGAAGGAAATCAAGGTCATTGCTGGCTGGTTTTCACACCAGCGAGGGGGGGGTGTGTGTGTGGATGTGTGTGTGGATGTGTGTATGTGTCTGTAGCACCCCCATGCACAGAAGTCCCTTGGAAAGGAATTTTGAAGTCCTAAAATTAAAAAAACCCTAATGGTCTAACTGCTTTTGACTTTCGTTATGTCTCGACAGCTGCTTTTGGTCAAGTCTTAGCTGAGGATTGTCCTAACTTTTAGTGATCAATCCTTCTGACTGAATTTGGGTTTTTTTGGAGGGGTTGGGGTTTTTTTTAGTTTTGTTTTTGTTTGATTTGGGTTTTTTTTTCTGCTCCAGTCAGAGTAGAAAAGCTCAGTGTTAAAATTAGGACTGTAGTGTGCAGATTCTGAAGAAGCGCTGTAAGACCTTTTTGGTCTTTTCCCTTTTGCTATTGCATGATTGTGTCTCTGACAGCTGAAGTATTAAGATTTGATCAGTTGAAATCATCCTCCTGGATTTACTAAGATCTCTTTTCTGGATGCTGCTCCAATAAAATGTACATAACTTTAGCTAAGAACAAAATTCCTCTGGTGGCTTAAGGTTAAGGTCTCGCATTTACTGTTTTTCATTTAACCTAAACAACTTCAGCAGCTTTATTGCCTTGAGAAAATAGGACCTGGGAGAGCCTTCCCACTGAATTATGTTGAGATCCATGTTGGTGGTGGCAGGAGATGCTCAGTCCTTACTGACTCCTGCTTTTAAAGAAGAGGTTGGTACATGGTGTGCTTGTCTTATGGAGCCACTGCACTTTTGCTCAAAATGGTGTTTATGGCCTTAATAAACCAGATGTAGTTGCTTGTGTGCAGACTTACAAGACAACAGGCCCATTGTTGTGCCTTTTTGTCTGTAGTTTAGTGTATATGTGGGTCTTTTCCCTTTCAGACTTTGGCAGTTCCACGTAGGAGCTTTGTTGTTTGGATGGGTAGCCCTGGTTGTTGGTCATTGCTGACCTGATCTGAACGGGAAGGAAGGTTTCTTCCTATTCATAATTTTTTTAATAACGTTTCAGCAGTGTGGCTGACAGAACAAGTGCAAGTCAAGCATTTCATTTTGACTTAGAAATAGTATTGGGAGACTTGAGGCACTGCCCACGTGCATTTGTTTTTTGCTTTTTGTTTGTTTGGGTGGATTTTTTTTGGTAAATTTGTCAAAGCCATTATGGATGTCAGTACAAAATTAAGAAGTTTATGTACATCTTCATTGTCTGCTGCTGTTTTTCAGCCACCAAATCAGATGAAAACCCTTATAGCAAGTCCATAACGAGCAATGCAGTTCACAGTGTGTTGGAGGGAAGAGGTGTCTGTGTGGATGGTGACGGCATAGTGAAACATTAATTGGGATAAAATCAGTGTTATGCTGCGATGCAAAGTACCAGAAATATTGAAAGCGACTCTATATTGAAGGAAGACATCTGAGAACTAATTGCTGTTTCCTATTTACTCCGTGTTTTAGTTTCATGTGAACTGGCAATCAAGTGACACTCTATTTATAGCCCCTTTCAGCTTTTGAAAACAGCTGCTCCAGGAAGGATGTGTGCATCGTATTGTACCTTTCCGTGTGGGTAATTCACCCGCAGAATTTATGTCCTTGCAAAACTCTGTCTGATTTTGCAGGATCCCTAAAGAATTGCTCTGAATCCTAGTCAGTTCTGGGCGGAGTTCCACAGAAACACCTCGAGAAGGTGGGGCAATCCAAGCATGCCTGGGATGTGTCCTTCAGAGGTTGTCCCTTGGTGAGAATTCCCGCTGTGGTGAGAGAGGGAGAATGTGGGTCTTAGCAATGTATCTGTTAGCTACGTTTTCTTCAGCATTTGTAGGCTAATTAGTCTCAATTTCAGACAGTGCTTGTGTCTGTATCTGAAGTCTCCAGAGAAAGCCAATCCTCAGGGAGGGCTGTCAGTAACTCTTCTTCTCTTGGATTCAGTTTGGGCGTCCTCTTAGCCCAGTGCTCGTGGGAGGAGTCCTGCTGCTGGGTCACGGATGGAAACTGGGTATCGGAGGACTCGCAGTTGTTAAAAACATCACGTTGCTTTTACACTGGAAAACATTGATAGGAAACTGTAGCACTTAAATTAGTGAAGCACTTAAGTTCTGCTTTGAAACTGGCAAATGTAATTATCAGCAGCGATACTTTCAGAAGACTCTCAGAACCTTTGTTGCAATTTTGCATCGTTCTTTCAGTGACTCCTGGACTTGTAGGTTCTCATAACAGGGGAAGTGTTCAGTGCCAGCACAATAAAAGGCCTCTACGTGGATTAAATGCAGCATATAATTATTTGATTGGAGAAATGGTAGCATGGGTTTCTTGCAAGAAAGAAGGGATCCATAATTTCCCTGAAGTATTTAATGTGATGGTATTATTTATTTGTATTTATTTGCTTTCCTGTGAAGGGTTGTGCTGGTGAGAGTGGCTCTGTTTAGCCAGTAGGAACAATGAAGACTTTTCCTTTTCTTTTACTCTTTTTGTTAGTTTGTTTTGGGGTTTTTGTTTGTTTGTTTGTTTGTTTGTTATTTTTCTTATCTGACATATCAGGTTATCCAGAGAAAGTCTGCCAGTCTAAAATAGTCTGTAGAGAGGAACTGATGCTGGTTTTTAGCTTGGAGTTGGAAGTAGTGGTGCTTGATAGAATGGAAGCAAATATCAAAATAATCAGTTCTTCCCAATCTGTGATATCCTTGTTCACATACTATATTCTGAAATCTTCTTGTGATGTGAAATTTTTAAGCTTACCAGATATCTTAGAGATAGAGCTGTGATGTCTGAGCTTCCACTTCCCCCTCTTTAAAGATTGTTTCATATCTTACTAAGTTTTTATCATCCTGTTATTTAAGATTGGGGAAAGGTTTGAAATGTACAAATTCGCTGTAAGAAAACCAGTAGTGAGGTTCATCGTGGTCAAATTTTGTAAAGTTTCAACAGTTCTTACTAAAAAGACAGCTGTGAATACATTATGTAGGTAGGGAGAACTTCCTGGGAACTACTTAGGTTTCAGTAGTTCCTCCTCTTTACAGAGATGAACCTTAGTGAAAGCAAAACTAATTAGAGTTTTAAAGTAAGTTGATTGCCCGGCTCACGGGCAGGCTTGAAAAACAGGAAAAACAGGCAAGAGCAGCTGTTTACATGCATGGACAACTGATTAGTTTTGATATTGACTGTGTCACATTCATTAACATATTAGTTTGTAAAACCAGTAGTGGTTTGTGGAATGTAGATAGAATTTGGTTCTTCCTAAAATATATTGCGCTGGGTGCTAGAGTGAAGTCAGTTCCTTAAAGTGCTGTAAACTTTCATTCTCTCTTTTGCTTTTCTTGACCAAACAAACAAACAAACACAAAGCCCAGCAGAATGGAAACTAGAACGCTAGGGAGAACAACCAGAAAGAGAGGTGCTGTTTTGCCCAGTTTTTGCTCCAGCTATATTTGAACATGTGGTGTCTTGGTCTTTGAAAATAATGCAGAGTAAGAAGGGTTAGACAGCTTTGCTATGATCAGCTTTGTAGCTGGTGCTCTTGCAGACTTGGCAATGGTCACAGTGTATTTAATCAACCTTTCTTCTTTAATTCTTTGCATAATACCTTTGGTGTTTAGTTATTTTCAGGTGGACTGTTACATTTCGTATCCTAAACCTCCTGTATTAATTTTCTCTTCCAACATGAGTTAAAACCACTCACCTATCACAGCTAAGCTCCAGAGGGGGTTTATGTTATTTTTTTTCTTCTGCAAGTCTATCAAATTAACTTCTGCTTGAAGAAGGACCATTATAAATTAGCCTGATTGCCTGATTATGAGGACACAAATCTGCTGTTTCAATGTAAACAGTGTAACTTCCTGATGTGCATCATTTTCCACTGCACTTCAGGGTGTGCCCAGAAACCAGTTCTGCAGTGATATATTCTGTCACACACCAAATGGGAAACTGGACTGACTGAAGATTTGGGAAAGATATAGCTCAGCTATATCTTCTTCAGATTTTTTTCATCAGAGATGTTTTCTGAATAATAGAAAAAGGCAGAGTCAGAATTGAAATTCACGGTGTAATAAATGAATTAGAGGAAAATACATCTGTGAGACATCTTTAACGTGCTCGATCTAATTTTGGAAGGAGGCAGGAAACATGAGGAAAGCAGGAAATTTGGTACAGTCATTGGATTTTCACTGGTTGTATAGAAAAATTTAAGACATATAAGAGCATTGCAGAAAAGAGATGTTACTTCTTAATTGAAATAAACACAAGAGAGTACAGTGATCAAGTATTGCCTTAAACTGGATATGTTTGGAGTTTTTTCCCTCCCCTGTTAATAAAAGCAAGACTTAGTGACTGCAGTCCTTAAAAAATTACAGATGAGCAATTCCAAGAACAATGTGTCATCGGGACCTGTTGATAACAAATTGAATTTGGAGGAGTTTAATAAAGAGACTGTGTCTGAAACGAATTCCCTGATATTATCTCGTTTAAATTGGTACCGAGGAACAGAAAGGCACAATGTGTACATCTCAAACAGCTTTTGGGAAAAAATGTAAGGGCTGATCCCAGCATACGAGATTAATGATTTTTTTTTTCCTCTACTTCAAAGTAAATCACCTTAGATAATAAATATGCCCAGGTTAAATGCTTTAATATCAGTAAAGGAAAATAAAAGCATAGCATAGGAGAATCATCTGGACAAGGCAACAAATCAATGCTGGGTGGTTACAATTTGGTACATAGCAGAAAACCAGAAAGAGATGTGAGCTGGGAGGGAGGATTAAGGTTGGATGAGTATTCCTGGTGCCTGAGTGCTGAATACTTAGTTTTAATTTCAGTCTAATCAGCCTTCTGTTATCTTTAGGATTATTTCCCTTGTAGACTAACCGAGCTATGGAGGTGGAGGTGCAGGAGCCAGTTGGACCTGCAAGTAAATTTGGACCTCTAAGTAAATTTGATAGCTTGTTTTGCTATTATCTCGGAAATCTTTGCTTGTAGTTAATATCATTGACCTTTTCTCAGTTACGTCTTTCCTGTGTGTTTTGTGGTTTAATTGCTATGGTTTGTGCTACTACTTTTGTCTTCTCAGTGTTGTCCAATTTTGCTACTTCTGTGACAACATGTTGATGATCATTTTTAGGTATTTTTTTTCTAAAAAAAAATACATGCAGGATCTGGGATTACTCGGTGCCTTCTGTCACTCTGCCCTGAATAAAGAGAATAAATTCCAGTGTTTGTTTTTAGGATGCTGGGGATTGATAGGAGTACAGTTTCTGGTTTTTATGTATTAACATCAATTTGTAAAAAACTGTAGACCCTTACAGATCGCATTTTTATATTCTTCAGTGGCACTAGTTTGCAGAAACTTGGTTTTGGGGTTTTGTTTTTTCCTTTTCTTTTTTTTTTTTTTTTTAATACTACTGTGTAGATCAGATATTGTTATCAATTAACTTATTGAGTTTTGATGTTTTAATTTAATAAATGACCAACATTTTTGCTGCTGTTGTATTTTGACATATGACAACAACATTAATGGAAGGTGGATTTCTGGCTTTGCATTCAGCTGGAAGGAAATGATCAAAAATTGGTACAGCTGTTTGAGATTGCTGTTTTCCGTCCCTCAAAAATTCAAGAGGCATTTTGTGTTTTTGCAGTTTTGCTTGAAATGGGCTGAAGTACGCAGATGTACTTGTGCTTTTTGATTTTAAGGGATTAACCTTACGTGTAATGTCTGTGCACTGAACATTAATCATGTGTGTTAGTGGCTGCCAAGAAGTGTGAGTGTGTTGTAGGCCTTGTATGTATAATTATAATATTTGAATTAGTCTCAGGATGCAAATGTATTTGCTTTATATTCTTTGGAGCCTCAGTGTTCTCATGCAAACAGCTGGAAACTGCAGAGATTTGTGTGCACTTCAAACATATTTTCATTTTTGATTGCAATATTTCATTGAATTTACATTGTGTGCTATTAAAGACAATCTTTGTACCAGGAATGTGCTTACTTTGTAAACAACTGCCTGTGTCTTGATCCTGAGTGTTTCAGACAGCTCTGTAGTTAAGTTGTACCTTGATCTTCTAATAATGAGCTTTGGTTACATGAAAGCTGTCTCCTGCTGCAAAAACAAGTCGTGTACAACGTGTACTGGATTTGTATTTCAGGATGAGGCAGTGATGTGAGAGATCCTTCAGATCTCTTTCTTTTATTTATTTATTTTAATACCCCCTCCCACCCAGTATCCTTCTTCCAGTTGGATTGCTTCCATTAACTGCATTAGGGTAGGCCATTAAACAAATCTGTGTTCGGTCTCTTTTAAGTTGCTGCACTGCAATACTATGAGTTCTTGTGACTTTGCATGTGATTTCTGATCTTCTATCCTTGAATGTCCCCAAAATAGTCTGGTGGGATATAACTGATCATGTATCAAGAACCTGTTGACACTTGAGACTAGTCCTGTCCCAGCAGTAAGGAAAAAGATCAGTCCAGACACAAAGTGGGCCAGCCTTCAAACAAAGGTCGATTTTTCACAGTTTAAGTGCAAGTCTTACTGTTTTCGTGTCTTTGGGGCTTAGTGAGTTGCTGATTCAGACATGTCCCAAATGTTTTAGCGTGTGTTGAATCGTTAAATATTGAATGTGAGTATCGTGAGTCTGATCTGCGTCACATCAGTGAATTTTAATATCCCCCTTTTTCCCTCCTTTTGTTCTTCAAGGATTTACAGGCTTTCCTCTGGGGAAATGGAATGTGTCATTAATGCTGACTGCTCTCTACTTAGTAGATATCATGAGGCAGATGAGGATCCAGCCTTCTCTTCCCTGTGAACTGAATGTGTTCAGACTCATTAGTGACGTTTGTTCAACACTTACTAAATTATGAACCTTCACTGATATAGAAATTAAAACCTTTATATCTAAAACCAATACAGAAATTAAACCATTAAACCAAACCCACCTCTCTACTTAGGTTACATGGCTTTGTTGTTACTGTTATTGCGATGTGTTCCTGTTATTTACCTTTCCCTGGAAATGAGGAAAAATGTGGCTCCTTTTCAATTTCTTTTTATTTTAGAAACACTGTTATGTCCTGAAAACTCTCTTCAGTGGAAAAGGAGTCCCTTGAGTTAAACAATAGGGTTATTTTGTCATCTAGGATGTTTAAGGCAACAAGCAGTGTAATTTTTAAGAACAAGGGTGGTTTTTTTTCCTATTTGTTTTTAAATGCTCAATGATAATTTAACCTATGTCACAGTGTTAACTTAATAGTCATCTACCAGCAAGACTCAGCTTTCTACTTGATCTCAACTTTTGACATCATCTATCTTCAAACTCTAATCCTGGGCAAATTCCAAGTGTTTACACTTGGAATCTTACGGGGTTATGACCCGTATCTGTTGTGGTACCTAAATCTCTATTTATAATTTCTCATGTTCCCTCAAACCCAGCAGTGTGCAGTGCCTCTAGTACTCAGGGTTGAATGGTATGTTTAATTAGGTGGGTGTGCAGAATGGTAAATGCTTTAATTCAGTTCCCTGTGTCCAGGTTCTTGTTTTCACTGGGACACCTTTGTGGGAAAGGCAGGCCCTGCTTGGTTTTTTTTGCTAGAAGACATGTCTCTCTAGATACCTTGGTAAGCTCCTGTATAATCACTTAATCTGTTTAAAAATGAGTATCCAGTGAGCTTAAACAACTTTAAATAGTAGGCTTTTGTTTATCCCAGAGCCTTTGTCCGAAATTGGTGTGAGTGGTCCTGGTGGCTGACCGGGAGGATCAGCAGCCTCTCCCGGACACTCGGAGGTAATGGAAGCACTGCAGCAGTACTGGACACACACCTCTTCAGCCTGGACATGCCTGCTAGGAATGTGCCCCTCTTAAAAGCAGATTCCAGTAATTTTTCCTTCTGCTATGATTTTCCAGACCCCAGGACTCATTTTGGGTGAGAGTTCGCAGGTGACAGATCCTGGTTCTGCTGTGAGCGGTTCAGACTTTTGTGCTGGGGTAGAACAATCCCCCTGTTCCAGCTTCTTGGAATCATCTTCTCTTGCTGGAAAGTGGAGCTCCTAATTAACCTGGGGTGTTACACAGATAGGTAGTGCTTGAGAACACGTACCTGATGGGTGTTACCCAGTGTTGTAAGGATTGTCTGGGTTACTACGTTGATATCATTTTTATAAGAAAATATTCCACATACATTGCTGTTCCATGTAACAGTTTCAGATGAAGACTTTTCAAAGTCAACAAAAAGAATTTCCAAAAACATGTTGAAACCTGCAGTAATGCTCCTTACTCTGATTTACAACATTCTGCATAATATTCCTTTTTTGCCTTCAGTTAGTGGAAGCCTCCTTTGATTCTTTTTGATGAGAAGAAAGCAGGGCTCAAGTGTATTTTTCTTCATCTGGTGACTCTTTGGTTTTGTGTTGCCATCTGTTTCAGAATTTCGAGGTGTTTCCTTGGGAGACATATTTTAGTGCTGGTGGAGAAAACAGAAGAAACCTTTTGCATGTGGTTAATCCTGGATCCAGTTAATCACTTGAGCTGTTTCAGATAGTTTTGTGTTGAGAAGTGTAAGGTGGTACGTGTTATCTTTTTGCCTTTGGTTGTCTTTTACATAGATACAGCTTCTCTTTGTTTTGTCACATGAATAATGAATTTTGTCCTCTGCTCTGTAGAAATTAGAAATATTCGTGACATAATATAAAAATTTCAAGTGCCTTTATCTCAGTGAGCAGTTTGTATATGATCACTGGACTACTTTAAGGGATCCACTAAATATCAAAATTGCTGAAAACTGGCATTTTTTTCTCCTGTTGCAAAACCACACCTGTTTTACCTTCTGCTCAGCTGCAATCTGTGGCAGGAACAATACAGAAGAATTTACTATGGGCAGTGTGAGGGGGCAGGAGAGCTGTCAGAATATGGTGTACTTGTGAATGAAATCCACTTAGCACTAGTCAGCACAGCACACTCACCTGACAACTAGTGCTTGGAAAGAACAGATAAAATGCCTCCTCTGAGACAGGGAGTTGTACTTTATGCCACATTTCTGTCACTGAGAACACATTGAACAATTGATATTAATACAGTTGGATTTTAAGTGTTGAGTATCTTTCGGGCATGATAAAACATGGCAAATATCAAACAGAAATTAAACACATTGGTGTGTGTAGCTTGTAGCATGTAGTTTTGGAGCCCAATGGGAACTTATATTCAAGAGTGAACACTTGATATCTGAAATGTGTTTGCAACTTAATTACAGCCTTTGCCACAAATGCAAACAAATCTTATCTGATGTTACAGCAGAAGCAAACCTAAGCAGGACTATTTTTCAAAATGCTTTTTAATTACCCTAAAATGTATAAAACATTGCTGAGCTGCCTTTTTTTTGTTGTTGTGGGTTTTATTTGAGGTAAAATTTTGTATCAATATATTCACCATGGGATATTACAGGCTTGCTGGGTTGCAATTGAGGGCATAGCATCCTGTCTTCTGTAGTTTCTGTCTTAGTGTTGAGAGCTGAAGGTTTTGTGTTTCTTAACACATAAAGCTCATTCCTTAAGCCTGTCTTAGGATTTGAGTTACCAGCTTGATTAACACCAAGTTGTTTGATGCTGGGTGTTTAGTAGCAAAGCTCTTACGTATTAAAATGATGAGTCTCTTCTGAGACACTAAAATATCTTGTGTTTTCTCTGTAGTGTTCAAATTTTCAGACTGTGTGATGTATCATTAAGAGCAGAGAAAAAATCAGGTTAACCTGTTTTGAACTTAAACCATAGTAAAGTAGTTGTTCATAGTCACTTGAAAGGTATTCTTTTAAACACTGGCAGAGCCAGGATTATAATTTTTTGGCATTTATACAGTAGTACAGAACAATAAAGAAATATAACTCAGGGCCTTGTTCAAAGGACTGGAGGTCACACCGATGGATTTGGTTTCTGGCAGCACTGCTGGTTCACTCTTTCCTCTGATAAATTGCTTCAGTTTCCCGTGTCACAGTTTGAGTGACTATAAAATGGGGCCACTGTCAGCCCATACAGCTAACAAATTATTTTCAGGATTTTAGTTCATCTTCAAGAATTTTAACGTACCTCGATGAAAGTTAATTCAGTGCATATTGTGTGTAGTCCTGCTTACTGTGTGGTAGATGGAGAATTCTGGTTGCTGAAAAAACAGCCTGTTGAGGTGTGGATCAGAAGTTATATTGGATAACGATGTAGAGTTTGAGCAGAATAAACTGTATACAGAAGAACTGGACTTGCCATCTTTTCGTGGAGTTGCTTCAGAAACCCGTAAACTCTACCCTGAAAAATCAGGAGTGGTTTTGAAATGCACTTAGAGTGCAAGATAACATGTGCTCTGCATTGGGAACAGATGTTGGCTCCATTTCAGTTTTAAACTAGGGCATTCCAAATGTCACAGCAAGCCAGCGCTGAGGGACTTGGCCTTGGAAAGAGCCAGCTTGATATAAATGAGTGTTCATTTGATAAATGGGATCTATTACTGAATAAGGGTTGTCTTTTAGCGTCTCATGCCACGGTGGTGCTGCTTTGGATCAAAGTGTAGTTGTATTTCTGTAGAGCACAAATGTACTTTAAAGCTAAAATGTACTTTAAACCTTCATTGTGAAATGATCTGTACTTCTTCAGTGGGAAATTCTGGAGCACAGTTTTAAATATAAGAAGGTTTTACATGCTCAAAGCATTTAACTTCTCTGCTGTCATCAGTTCCAAAGCAGCTTTGACTCAAAGTTGCTTACAAAAGAAAGGCATGTGTACCTCTGCCAAAATAGCCATGTAGAAAGCACCTGATCAGCGATTCCTGAACTGAGGATTGTGACCTAAACGGTGCCATAAGGATGGTGAGCCGGGAATACAAGGGACACTGTGGTATTTTGGTGTTGCTCCCTGAAGCGAGATTAGAGCTGTGAATGCTTCCAAACACCCAAGTTAGGTAATTCTCCAGATGGGAGCAGCAAGGCAGCCTTTGGTTTGACCTTGTGTGTGCAGTGGATGTTTTGTAGCAATAAAGTTACAAGGAAGCAGCTGCAGTTTCTCTTTTGCCCGCTTTTCCATCTTTAAATTTATATTATGAATGACTCAAGGTGGTGCTTCTTTCACAAATAGAACATGGCCTTGGAAATGGTCCTCTAGTCTCTAGATCAATATATACTAAAAAAAAATACTATATTGAGGGTTTCACTGTACCTTGAGGCTTCAGCAGTGCATAATGTTTGGTGAAAATGGGTAGATGGATAAAAACTGAAAGTATTATTGATCGTTCTGCTGAGAGTGGTACTGGACCTTGAGGCTTCAGCTGGTGCACAATGTCTAGTGAAAATGGGTGGGTGGAGCATTAGCTTGATAGCTTTCCAAATTTCAGCTTCGTAAACACTTCACAGGGGGCTCATCATTGCCATTTGAAATTTAAGAGGGCTTTTTTTGGTTTGTTTTATCGGATTCTTGTCCGTAGCTTTACCTGAGCAGTTTCAGAGCAAACCCCATGTGTGCTCCACTGTCCAGTGAGATAATCTTGGTGATGACACCTTGGTCACTTGATCCCTGTCTTAGAGAGGCCCTATTTGAATATAGGAAACGATATATTGAAACACCCTCACAGAAAGAAATGATTCTGTTTCTAGTGGCAGTTCTTAGTTAAGGGGACAGAGGAATAGTTTCTGGCTCTCACAAGAGCCTGCACACAGTATTGGGTGGTGAAAAACCAAAACATGACACAGGTCTTGATGCTGATTTTGAAAGAAAAAAGTACTCTCTGGGGTTTTGTCAAAGACTGGGGTCTCCTCCATCGTCGTAGTTCAAAGGGGAGCCAGGAGGGCTCAGGTATCCGTGGGATTAATGGGAATGAGAGTTAAGGATTGTGAAGATTCTTGTCACCTGTGAGAGCAGAGTCTTTGGCAGTCCTTTGACTGTTAGAACATCCAACAATAACAGTTGTGATGCACCTGAAGAATAAAACAAAACAACCCAGAAAGGATTGGGTTTTTATTTTTTTTTCTGTGATAAAAATGGGTCAGTGACAAAAATAATCAAGTGAAAAGTACTCTAGTACTTATTGCTGAGCTTTGTTAGCAAACCAGTGAACCTGTGGAAGTCATTGCTGAAGTACAAGGAACACAAATTCACTGACTTTACTCAGCTTTTAACAACAGCAAATGCAGAGGCAATATTTTCTTCAGGTCAGTTTATTAGAGTACTTCAGTTTTTTCTTTCACGGTGGTTCTAGTTTTAAGTGATAAGACAAATTAGAAACAATCCATTCAGTTGTCTTATGGTGTTTAGTACTTAATCAAATAGGTTTTTGGAGGCAAAACATTTTAACTGTTTTCTCCCTTGCCCCCTCTTTACTTTAGGGAATAAGGAAACCATAAGTGTTGTAGTTTTGCTTGTATTTAATTCCTTCCTCGAAACAGTACTTAGATAGATGGTGATCAAATGATAAAAAGCTAATCACATATATAACAAATAACATATACTAGCATGTGCAATCCCAACACATGTTTTTAGTGTTTTTGAAATGGGCAAGTGTTAAATATATGAGTCACCTTATGTCTGCATCTCAAGTTAAACATTTACTGAAACTTGTATAGGTACAGTGTCCTTATTAAGACCAAAAAATCCTAATCTAACAATGAGAGCAAGTCAGTTCATATCTAATTTTGTCAACAGACTTCTCTAAGGAAATAAAAATTGCAATTGAAGATGGGATTGGAATACAGCTATTGCTTCTCACTTGCTGGTTTAAGTGGTTTGGATTAAGACTAGAGCACACAGTAAGGAGAGAAGAGTCTGTTGCTCTGCTTGTTTTTAAAAATTAATTAGTGATCTTCAGTGTGTGTGCCCAGAGCATTCTGAGCAAGCACACCTCACATCCAGATCTGTGATATGCAGTGCCCAAGAATCACCCACTGCTGTCAAATGTTTTTGTTCTGCAACTGAAAGTGTGATGGGACTGGCAAACACTGGATTTTTGTGTTGGCCTGTGGAGTATGCCTTTCTTAATGAAGTTATGCTTCTGGGGGTCATGTCTTACTGTATTTTGCATTACAGTAGCAGCCCAGCAGCAAATTGTTGGGTTTCTGTCATGCAGAGTGAGATACAAGGATGCAGCAGGTGATATTTCCCACCTCTGTATTCACACTTACTTACAAACAAGTGAAATCAAATTAGCCTGAAAACAGAAATCTTCATTGAAAATACAGAAATCATTCTGTGATTTGTAAAAATAATAGGATTTAACTGAAAGGTGGAAAACACAACCATTAAGAACCTATGGTCAAATCTGTTCCTCCAGGGGAAAAAAAAAATGGATAAAGAAAGAATAGTGAACTAGAATCACAGAATGGTTTGGATTGGAAGGGACCTTAAAGATAATCTAATTCCAATCTCCCTGCCATGAGCAGGGACACCTTCCACCAGACCAGGTTGCTCCAAGCCCCATCCAACCTGGTCTGGGACATTTCCAGGGATGGGGCAGCCACAGCTTCTCTGGGCAACCTGGGCCTAGGCCTCCCCACCCTGACAGCCAACAATTTCTTCCTAATATCTAATCTAAACCTGTTCTCTTGCAGTTTAAAGCCATTCCCCCTTGTCCTGTCGCTACATGCCCTTGTAGTTCTTTTCCTGATTCGGTTGTTTCTTCAAAGGGAGGTCAATTTTGAGTGAATTCCATAGTTTCATATTTGAAAACAATGCGGCCGAGCATAGATCTACAATTTGATATTTTTACCTGGAATTTTGTTCTGACAGTTGTACAAACACAGAGAAAAAAAGTTTATGATCCTTGAGTTTAAATGCTTTTAGGATTCAAGTAAAAATATCAGGTTCATCAGTATTTCTGAAAGTGCTTTCAAGGGAATATTAGGTTCATTATAACTTGCTTTCATAGAATGGGGGCACTCTGAACTAAATGAAAGCTGTGTGCTTAAACATCTAGTTCAGGAAAAGACCACATTTTTGTCAATATACTTTATTTTTCCCTCTTCATGTGTTTTGTACAGTGGTGCTTTTAAGTGCAGTGGTAAATCAGTTTGTATATGGGGAATAAGTACATAAATTTCTGGGGGCCTTGCCTTATTCAATATGCATTTATAGATTTCTTGTTTCCCCTTCATTTCTTTCTCTCACATTATCTTTCCAAAAGTTTCCACTGCATTTTATCCCTTAAATATATGGGAATGTTACTGGTCTTAAATGTTACTTTTCCAAATGCAACGTTAATAACAAAATTGAAGCTGGGTTTTCTCTGGTTGAAGAGGAGATGTAGATTTGTAGGCAATGTTTGGAAGATCACCTTTCAGTTCTTTACTGAAATAACGATACCATATGAATTGTTTCAAGATTTACGTTTATATTCTAGTTCTTTATTTTTAGGTTTTAAGCTGTGAGTGCTCATTAGCAGGGTCTTAATTACTTCTTCAGTGTTACTGTTTTTAAAAAGTAATTAATTGGTGTTTTTCTTTACAGGGAGAAGAGAATTTATCCAAAGATTAAAACTTGAAGCAACCTTGAATGTGCATGATGGATGTGTAAGTCACCTGTCGCTTTTTTCTTTGTTGAAAGACGTTAAATTTTGATTTTGTTGCCATGGTAATAGTTCCTTAACTTAAAAATGCAAATACTATGCATTAAAGCTGAGCAGGACAACTCTGTTTGCTGAGACCTATATCTGAATTCTCTAGGTATTTGTTTCTTAAACATCTGACACTTTATCTTTGAACCAAAGTGTCTGATCCTTGTCTGTGTCTAGCGCTGAATGAATTAATACCCAGTGCCAGTAAAACACATTCGTGCCTTTTCAGTTAGGACTCATGTTAAAAGGTATTTTTAGCAGTTTCTTGCTATGTTGATATATTTTGTATTAGTGTTTTGAGTGATTTATTCTCCAAGTCTAAAAAGCAAATGATCAAGTGCTACATGCTTAGTTAAAGAGACAATGAAAACAAAACCAAGCCTCCCCTGAAAGGCAATACCATAACTCGAAATATTGTTTATTTGAGTACTTAATTATTGAAAGTGGTCCAAATATTTTAGATCATATTCCTTTAAATAAAAGGTTTCACTTAAACTAGGTAGAGGGCAAAGAGGTTGCCATGTTACCTTCGATGAATAGAGCAGAAATTCATGACTCTCTAAGTCTTTGTTGTACAAGATATGTGAAAAGTGAAAGTATGCTATAAAAAAAAAGAAAATTTAAGGGTAACTTTCATACTTTACCATCTTTATTTCTAAAGCTATTCAAATGTAAGGATTATTTTAGCTTGAGTTGCTTGCACCTATAGTTTTAAATTAAGGAATGTTATAATTGCTAACTGGCACAGGAGTGGTTTTAAAGAAAAAGTGTTGTTAACGGATGTTAACAACATCCTTCTTGAGATCAGAAGGATGATTTGGATGTGCCTATATTTTTGAGAGACTAGAGAGACTGGAGAAGGCAAGGATTAGAATTGCTGTGCATAAAATGTCAGCTACTTCTCCTGTACTGGCTACCACTGTAAGTTTAATGTTCTGGTACAGATGGTATTGACGTAATGAAACAAATGCATTGATTTCTCTTTTTTTTTTTCTTTCAAGAAATGTTATAAGAATGATGTAAGGCCTCTTCCAACCCAAACCATTCTAGGAATCTATATGTAGAAAGTTTTTTATATATCAATTTTTTATATTCAAGATTGTAACAGTGTTTTTTTTTTTACTTTACAATTTCTCTTCTGGTAATTTTTCTTCTCCTCAAATACTTAAGATGAAATTTTTCAAGTTTCTTTTCCTGAAATTGATTGGGTTTTTTATTTTTTTTTCTTAGTTGTCTTGTAAAAATAGTATTTTTTTCCTCTAAAAACAGAGGACAGGAAAATAGGGTTGCTTCACTACCTGTTAAAAATGGAGTGACTGATCTCTATTTTAATTTACATCTGTTTCATGTAATGAAAATTGCAGATTTGGTGTTGGCTATTTGGTGTTTCTTGGATCTATCTGGTGGATATGTATTTGAAAGCTACTTTTGATTTGACTGTCCTGGCTTTTAAAAAATGCTTTAACATGTGGCTTAACTTAATTGTTTCCACGGGAGGAAAATGTTTTAATTGCGAACTTACAGCATCACTTGCAGGTGTTTAAAATACTGCTACAGTTTGAAAACAATGTCTCTAGAAGGTGAATTTGCTCAGAACTCTTCACCTTTAAAGAATGGGGTATTGGGAGTTCTGATGTCCTTACTGTGTGGTCTTTTGTGAGGAATAATCTTGTATGGCCAACAACCACTCAGTGTCATTTCTTACTATTTGCTTAAAAAACATCTGTGAAATAAAAGTCAGAGATATTACAATGCTCTTACTGATTAAAGTCATTATACAATCAATGGTAATTAGGGTCTTTTATTTTTTTTATTTCTCACAACTGCTGAGTCAGTATGCATTTCAAATATGGGGAATAAATGCCTTATTGTCTTATTAAGGGTGTTCCTGGATTTGGGTTTTTTGGGGTGGTTGGGGTTTTTATGAGGGTTGGATGGCAGGGGTTTGTGGGTTGGTTTTGGTTGCTGTTTGTTTGTTTGGATGGGTTTTTTAGGAACTTTTGCATTGTTCTGTTGGATAAGTTGTGACTTATATTTTCTATATAAAGCACACTGTATAATTGGACAAGGTGGACAACTTACTTAAGGCAAGGAACTTTTCTACTAATTGAGGATAAAAGTAAAGCCCAGATTCCTCCCTGCCATTTGGTCTCTTGTTACACAAAAGAGAGATCTGATGGGAAATACAACAGTATAGTCACACTCAGGTGGGGATATCTGTGAAGAAAGGACTAGTTGTTGGAATTACTTCAAGTATACTTGCTCTTGTAGCACTAATATTACCACAGCACCTTCTTGTTTGAGGTGTATTTTCATCTCGCAGTTTAGGTACCATTATCTTTGAAACAGTCCAGTTTTCCACTTGGTTTGAAGTCACAGTTCCTAACAGCAGTATGTGAGGTAATTGAATTACTTTACTGATGTCTGCTTGTAACCTTACCATCCTTCCAGGGCACGATTTCCCTCTTTCAACAGGATTCACATTGTCAGATTCAGTGAAGTCATACGTGTGCCAGAAGTTGCCATTTTCTAAGCTCTAAAGGGAGCTTAAGGTGATGAGGGAACATATGGAGCTACGTGAGCTGTTTTCTTCGTTAAGTAATTAAATCCAACGGAGAAACATTAAAAGCCAATCAATTTGGACCACCAGCAACGAAGCCTGAGGAAAGTAGAGGATAAAGCAACTCTGAACCATATTGAATTGCATTTAAAATATGGCTTATTTTCTTCCTGTTTTGGCCCTTTGAAAGCTGAGGAAGGTAGAGATGCAGAATGTAGATGGAGCCTTTGACATGATCAAACACTACATTTTTAAAGTAAAGAGGATTACCTGGAAGAATAATTTTTCATTTCTTTGTATAGACATTTAGATCAGTAGCAAACAAGCATTCTTTGTGGCACACATCTCCTTCAGGATGGCACTTGGGAGGCATGACTACATTTTTAGATGTAGTCCTCAAAGCTGTGCTTGAATTAGTACAGGAAGTTTGTATATTGTTAGAATGTGCAGTTTTTACCTTGTCCTCCACAGATGAAAAGCACTGCCTTTTCCACCCCTTTCCTTGCTTGGGAGATCTTCCTGGTATTCCGAATATCTACAGTCATTTTTATTTCCTTTCCTCTATTTCTTGTATTCTGTTAATTCATCCTGTTCACGAAAGAGTTGATTCTCCTGCCACTTGGCATAGAAGTGAGGACTTTGCTTTTTCAGTTTTTTTAAGATTGGCTGCACTGCCTCCTGCATTGTCTTTGATAATAAATTTGTATTTGATTAATTGACTAATGAATCAAAAGTGCCCAGTGCAAGGCTAGATGAGTGACAAATTAAATTAGATACAATTAATAACGTGGAATACTTAATAGAAAAAAGCTAATTACACACACTTTCTTACCTTGTTAGTAACTGTCTGCCATTGGTGATTAATCTCTCCTTTCTTTTGGCTCTAACACCTTTTCCCAAGAATTCCAAACCCTTGGTGGAGTTACTGTTACATTATGCTTTTAGTTGGGTGTTAAGTGGCTGTGAAGGCAGCACATATGTAGCTTTTCTACAGGGTTTTGAAACACAGACCAATTTTCTAGCTAGTCCTCATTTTAGAGGATATTTTAAAAGTGGGTTTGCTACCAGTGGAACGAGATGAGAACTTTTATTTATCTGCTTTTATTGAGCATCTCTTTTTAGTGATCCTTGTGCCATTTTATTTGGGTTATTCAGAGCTGGTCAATAGGTTGTCCTGAGAGCTGTGTATATTGACTGATCACTTATTGGAAAGTCAGTGTTGTCTGGAAAAAAAAGATCAAGCTTATCCCACTGAGAGCCTTTGTTATTTTTTGGTTTATTTATGGACAGCAATATCGAGAAGGTGACTGGGTACAGAATAAAAAGCCTGTTTAGTTATAGAGCTCTAGTACACATCTGGTCATGTCATCTCACTTCAAGATTTTTTTTGCACCAACTTTGGCCTGGGTAGAGTGTGTTGAAATTGCTCCACTGAGGCAATCATTGCAAAGAAATTGGAATTTAAAAGGAGAATGATTGATGTCTTGAGTAGGCTTGTGATGCTACAATTTATATAATCTTGTCTCCCCTTTGCATCTTCAATGCTTTCTCTGCTTTCCTGTCCTTCTGATTTTGATTTTGTACATAAATATACACATCCACCCCCTCAATTTGTTTAATTCCTTTGCTAACTCTTCTTTCTCACATCGTGTTTTTAATTCTTTTTGGTAGCTTCCTCGTTTTTTTCAGTATTTTGTTTTGGTTTCTATTCCTGTATTCCTATATTAGCATTTTGGTTTCTTTAGGGCAATGATAACATTTTTCTGCCTGAAGGGAAATGTAGATGAAAACAAACATTCTTGGGTTTAGTGCTTGCTCTAGCTGTAGTAGTGTGCTATGTTTGACAACACTTTCAGAGCACAGTCGCTGTCAGGACAGGTTATTTCGATGGCAGATGGTTCTGGGGGCTGGTTGAATGAGTGGTTCTTGGTGATTGACAGCCAGAGTTATAAGATCATAAAAGTGGCCATGCAAGGTCACACCAATGCTCAGTTGAGCCCAATAACTTGGCCCTGAGAGTGGCCAGTACATATTTTTGAAGGAAGTTGAGACAGGGGAAGCAGACAGTGCTTGATGGGTATTTTAGAGAACACATCAGACTTCAATGGATAGATGGAAGTAAAGACAGTGCATGCTTGTTTCTGATAATTTTTCATTTTTCTTTGATAAATATGTATATTCTTCCACTTCTGATGTTTAGAACGTTCCATGACAATGATTTCCAGTTTCATTAAAATGCCAAGTGTGTCATGTGATGGTTTAATTTAAGGCCTTCCATTCCTATACTGTAAAGATCCACAGAAAATTATTTCTTACTTTTTCCCTGTCAGTCAGGATTTCATAAGCATCAGGGTAGTACAAATTATTTTGTTCTTGCAATAAAAGTTGTTAGATATCTCTGAGCACCCTGGTAACTCTTCGTCACAATTTCTCTTTTCGAAGGGGCACTAAATAGAAAAGGAGAATATGGGAGCAGGACATGAACCAAAACTGAATAGTGTGGAAGACATGGAATTGCCATGCATGGATGTATACTCTGGCAGAATAGTGTTTGCTTTTGTGTGCATTGCCTAATGAGCCCTAACAATATTTGACTGCTGCTGAGAGCTAACTCTGGTAACACAAAGGTCTCTCCTAAAGTTCCTAGACTTGAGTGTATCAAGGTGTTCTCCATGTGATCCACCTGAAACAGCTAACTCTGATTGTGCAACTAACCCCAACTAAGCTTGCAATTAAAGCAGTAACTAAAATGGGTGTATTTATTTTAAACAAAAATTGGTTTTGTTTTTTGGGGGGCTCAGAATGAAACATTTGAATTAAAAAAAAAACAAACAAAAAAACTAGCAAAACCAAAAAGAAAAGGATTTAGAACAAAGTTCTTTGTTATTAATTTTATAATCCATTCTGATTCATCATACTAAGGCAGTTGTTCTGCCAACAGAATATAGCCAGCAGAAAATGATGATGGCTGCAGTTTGGCACTTGAAGGTATTTTAGAGGCTACTTGAAATAATAATGGTCATGCATGCAGTCCTTGGTGCTTGTGCATGAGCTGCTGCTTGGAGGATACTTTTTGAGCTTCCTGGACTTTGAGTGCTTTCACAGCTTTATTTCAGTGACACCTTATAAAGCACAGGCTTGTGAAAAGGAGAATTGATAAGGAAATATATTGTAAAGCTCTTCCAATAAGATTCTGTACCTTCCTGTAGGATTCTTCTTTCCCAGCATACTCTTACTTTTCCAAAGGGATCTGGGATGGATGCTGCTTTTCCCTGAGAAATTGTGGTCAGTGAAAAGTGCACAAAGCAATGGATGGTCAGAATTTGGATATGGTGAAGCCACAATAAAGATTGTGATGCCCTCCAGATCAAATTTGGAGAACTCTATGGAGTAGATTTGGTACATTAAAGCACCTGAATGTGTAAAATTGTGGCTACTGAGACCCTTGTGGGAAGGCTTAATTTACCTGATGAACTCTTGAGAAGCAGAGGGAGTAATTGAGATGCCTTATCAATTTGTTTTAAAAACACAGATTTTTTTTTTTATTTTTTTTTTTTTTTTTTTTTGGTGCTAGCTACTTAGAAATGACATCATTTCATTTGAATTTCTTAACTCCTATTTCTGTAGTGTTGGGTGAATATAGATGTTTTAATACAGGGAAAATTGAATTGCTCTAAGCCTAAACAAGTTTTTTTTAATTCATGCAGGTGAATACAATTTGTTGGAACGACACAGGAGAATATATTTTATCTGGCTCAGATGACACCAACCTGGTAATTAGTAATCCCTACAGCAGAAAGGTAGGTTTGTTTCTGTATACTTGCTAATTTTAAAATAAAGTGTAAGTTATTATTTTTCAACATATTAAAGTTCTTTTTCAATATGTTGGTTTTCAGATAATAATTGTCATCTGACAGAGATAATATCATGCACTTCACAGTGTTTATAAATGAGAATAGAACCCCACAGTGCTTTAAAACCTTAGTATTCTAATCCCTTGCGACATAGGTATTATCCCATTTTACGGTACGTGGTCTGGCACAAAGGGAACATGGTCTCACAACAGATTAGTGTCAGGACTAGAAATAGGATTCAGTAATTCCTGTGAAATCTTATCGTCAGATAAATTGTTTTCCTTTCACTTTCGTTTTAAAATATTGTACTGGCCTTTGCTCTGTGTGATGTACTGAGTTGGTGTCGTCGAGGCGTCAATCTTGATTCAAAGGGTTCACTCCCACTTGAAATTACATTGCCTTGTGTGTACCTGTGTGTGGATGCAGCAGAATTTGTACTGATACAAGGGAAGGAGGTTTGTGAAGCAGAAGGTGCTGTAGAGGTCTCTGCCTTTCCACTCCTTCACTCACAGGGGTTACGATGCAGTTGGATGGTTTCCAGAAATGCCAGCTGGCATCCATCAGGTAGTAGCAGTGTCCCACACTTTGCTCTTTAAGGAACCGCTGTGGTTTGATGGAACAGATGCTCTGAACTCTCTGTCCTCTCTCCCTTGCTCGCTCAGAGGCTGAGAACTAAACCCTGAAGACGTGATAAAAAAATTAAATGTGGTGAGAGAGCCAAAACGTGTGGCTGTGATGGTGGAAGAGAGTTTGAGTAGAAGGTGATATTTTGCTTTCCTGAAGAGTTTTGGAGGGAAAATGCAGTGATTTGGAGAGTTGCCTGTGCATATAGATAAGGCCATTTTCCTCACTTCCCCAAATAAATCCATACCTTTCAAACTTCATCTCTTCCTTTCAACTCTTGGTGTCAGTCCGACAAAGTTCAGATCAGTGTCATTAGACTCGGATTTCTCTTGGCCTGGGAGTTCAGCTGAAGAAGAAAAGGTGTCTAAGACAGCTATGAGGTAGATGATGGATATATTCCAAAGTGAGTGGTGTTGGAGAGATTTGCAGAGTAAGAATTTTTTGTGCAAGTAAAGGATGTTCAATATTACTTATTGTTCAGGGTTTATTTTAATATCTCACTATCAGGTAGTTGCAACATTATTATCTTACTATATAACTATTGCATTAAAATATTGTATTGTTTTAATAGATGCAGCAATTGAAGCTTTATGCTTTCATGGGACAATTTTGGGTTTTTTTCTCCATTGTGTACTACTGCTTTACTTAAGCCTAATAAGAAATATAGGAGATGTTTTGTTTTCTTATTTTTTACAGTTACCTGAGTTATTTATTTTACATAACTTCAGAGGAGGAGATAGATTTTGTTTTAATTACTATTATTTTTTCCCCCCAATACATGCAAATGCAATTATAAAACAGCAGGTACTAGCAAGAAGACTTAATAATCAGTTTTGTTCCTGAAATATCTAGACATGGGATTTTTAATGACTGTTAGAGCTGTGTTAGCTGATTTTCTCTGGCTTGAATAACAGAATCAATACAGGAAAAGGGAGCAAATTGGTATTGGTATTAGAACTGTAGTGTAATCTGTCATCTTGGCAAACACCCTTATCACCATATTTTCTGTTATGAACTAGCTTGAGCAGCAAAAATAGACTTCAGCCATCAATGCAGTGTCCTGTGTTACAAAAATATCTAATTCAATAAGGAAGCATTTCACAGAATGGGCGAGGCTGGAAGGGACCACGGTGGGTCACCTGGTCCCACCTCCCTGCTCCAGCAGGGTCATCCCAGGGCCCAGGGTTGTGTCCAGGCAGTTCTTGGGGATCTCCAGCGAGGGAGACTCCACACCCTCTCTGGGCAACCTGTTCCAGTGCTGGGTCACTGCACAGCAAGGAAGTTCTTCATGTCCAGGTGGAACTTCCTGGGCATCAGTTCCTGCCCGTTCCTCTGGTGCTGGACCCCCCCCCCCCCCGAGCAGAGCCTGGTCCATCCCCTGCCCCCTCCCTGCAGCCCCTGACGGACAGAGATGAGGTTCCCTCGCAGTTGTCTCTTCTTGAGGCTGAACGGGCCCAGCTCCCTCAGCCTTTCCTCATGAGAGAGTTGCTTCAGTCCCTTTATCATCTTTATCAGGACAAAAATATTTATTTCATGGTAGCAACAGTGTGAAATCAGAGGTGGGGTTGACTCCTGACATCTTTAGCTGTCATCTGAACTAGGATACCTTATGGACTTCTTGTTCTGAGTTGCTCTGATACAGAGTTCCTAATTTCTGTTGAATATGTGTTTTTTAAATGTTTTCAGTAAAATGCAGAGATCTGAACAAACCTTTATTTATTGAAATAAAATTAATGGATTATATTTCCTGAGTTTGATAATTATTTTTTTATTTTTACCACTAAGCCATGTGTACCATTCAGAATATGCAGATACACTGTTAATCTTTCTTTGTGTGAATTATTTAAAAGGTGGGAAATAGCACTTCTGAAATGTTAGGCATGAGCTATTACTAACAGAACAACTTCATTTGCATAATGTTTTCTTTGATTAAGTTAATTGAGTGGAAATTTGGAAGTAATTTTCATACTGTAAACAACTTGGGAAGTATTTTTTTCCCTAATAGAAGTGGTGAAAAATGCAGTTTGGTTTAAGTGCTGCAGCTGGGGGAAATAAGGTAAGAATAGAATGTTCACTAGTGCACAGAAAAGCATATGGAGGGTTTTTTCAGTTTTGATAGTCTAATAAGAAGTATGTTAGGAAGTATAAAGGGTCACCACAAAGTGTTTAAAATCAGCTGTGATGGTGAAGTAAATCATGTGCTTCTCTGCTTGTACTGTAGATGAAAGACATTCACTGTGACCAAGTCTTGGTTATTGCCCTTTAATCATGTTCTTAAATGTTTATTTATTTATGACTGGTTTCAAAACATCCTTCCCTGTAAACTTCAGTTCTTCTTTTTAGAGTGAGTTTATTTTATGAGTAACATCAATTTTTAAAGGCTATAAAGTTGGCTTGAATTACAATGCTTTATTCTTCTTGACCTACAATGTTCCAGGTCTTCTAAATCTCTGCTCATGGCCTGTTGGCTGCACCATCACCCTGGACTAACGTTTCACTTCGAGAAACCTGATGTGATATATAACAACCACTGTAAAAACAAAAGGTGGCACTTGCATTCCAGTCCTTTTATTTTGCAGACAGCTTCATGCAAGTGCCTAAGTGAATGTCTCTTGTGGAACCACTTTGTTCTTGGAAGAAATTCAGCGTAAAAACAGTTTCTCTGCTCTGTTGCATTGCGCTGCAGGTCACTGGCAGCCTGTGCATAACTCATGTTTCAAAGTACCACACTCTGTGTTATTGTCCCATTCTTTATTTGCTCGGAGAACATCAGCCTGGCACAACCTTCCTTTTTTTCTTCCTCCCTCAGGTTTTAACGACGATTCGCTCAGGACACAGGGCCAATATTTTCAGCGCAAAGTTCTTGCCGTGCACAAATGACAAACAGATTGTATCCTGCTCTGGAGATGGAGTCATTTTTTACACCAATGTTGAACAAGATGCAGAGACCAACAGGCAATGCCAGTACACCTGCCACTATGGAACCACCTATGAGGTACCTCACACGAGTATAGGATCATTTAAGATGGGGAAAATACATATTTTCTTGCGCTGTTGCCCAAGATTCTAACCAGAGCACTGAAAATTTTATTTCAGTGAGAATTATAGAACTCTTCTTCTATCTTTTTTGAGGGTTTTTGTTTTTCCTTTTTTTCTTTTTTTTTTTTCTCTTAGAGTAGGCTTTAACAAAGAAATGTACTGTCTAAATTAAATAAATGGAGGACTTTCCAGTTGTTAAGACACCCCTTTTTTTTAAAAATATGAATTCACCTTCACTGAATGAATGTGCTGCAGAGCAAAACCGATTTAAATTGTGTTGTGAATTCCTTCCTGAAGTAAGCTGGGAGGTGGGAGCAATGGCTGTTTGCATTTTTATTTTTATTTTTATTCTTCCCCTCGTGTCCTCCCTCTTCTCTCCCCCCCCGAACTTTTCAGCAGTTTAATGCCTTTTTCACAACTTAAATCCTTCTAAGAAATGCTTATTTCAGCATGTGTGAACAGCTTAGTCTGAAAACTGTGTTTACAGTTTTAGATAATTTTTCTATTGTGTATTCTAGTTAACTCTTTAGCTGTAAGTTTAATGACAGTGTTTTCAATCCTCCCTTGGAAGTTTGGTTCATATAAACCAGGCAAGTGAAGGAGCAAAGTGTTAGTTAGCTTAGGAAGATAATAAGATTTATTGATCCTTTTTTTTTTAAATAATTGATCTATATATTTTTTACAAGTAGCAAAATGTGCTGCTTGTAAAACTTAGTGTGGTTAAAATAGGAAGAAATACTGCTATTTTCTTCTTAGGTTATAAATGTTCCCCTTTTTTAATTATTTATTTGTTTGGGGTTTTTTAATACTTCCACAGTATACACACAGGGGAAAATAATCCCAAATCCATCTCTTTTTTTAACTATTTAGCTCAGATTTCATAGCAAGTTGTTAGATCTCTTTCTTTGCATGTTAAGTGAACAAAATATTTTAAAATCTCTGCTAAAAACAATTGGAGTGTATGAAAAAAGAAAGTGGCTGAGGTACTGCCATAATTAATTTTTGATCATGGAGTAAAAGTATCCTTATGGTTGTAATTACACATGTTCCACTAACGCCTTTTGTCAAAACACATCCTGTCTGCAGGGTCACTTTTCAGGTCAGTCGAGTGAACCCTGTGATATTCCCTCTGTTTCTGGGATTTGTGGTTTGGTTTGGTTTGGTTTTTTCCCTGGGTTTAATACAAGACTGGGTATTTTCAGTTTTGCAAAATGTGATTCCGGATCCCAGGCTCGCATCGCCTGCTGTTATTTTTGAGGGTTTTTTTTGATTGAGAAACTCCTGTTTCCTCTGAACACCATCAGTTCTCAGGGCCCCCAGCCAGAAGCCTGAAGTGCCTCTGTTCTCTCTGAGGTTGACTATATATAGCAGTCTGTGCTGCTCTGGGAACTGCCCTCGTCGATTGGGTGTTCTCTGCATCGGAAATAAAAACCTGCCTTTTCACAGCAACATCTGGAGACTGAGATGCTGTTTCCTAAAGCTGAAATGTCCTTGTAGGGGAGGGTGTCTGCCAGGTCATTGTCACTTCCTGAGGAAATCAGAACTGAAAGCAGCTGCCAGTTGTGGTTGTGGGTGAGGAGCAGTAACAGGGACCAGAACTGGCCTGGTCACAGGAGATGCAAAGATTGTCTCTTTGCAAGGTGTTGTTTGTCATCAGCGGTGATGGTGTGCACACTGCAAGCTACTGAGCCAGATGATAGATACAAATTTCGTGGATACAACAAGTTAAACTTGTCAAAACAAACTAGTAACAGTTTAAAAAATATTTTAGAAGAAATATGGAGAGCCCAACTGTCTGGCAAATGGAGATGCAAGTTTTATTGTTGTCTCTAGAGAATGACTATCACTGAACAGTAACTAGTTGTAGGAGTGTAGTTTTTTTTCTTCAAAATCATTACTTGAAGAGGGCAGGGACATTTGCTTGCTATATTGCACAGTTAAAATGGTCTTATTTGGGATGATTTTTATTCAGCAATTTGCTTTAACAAAATGCCACACAGTAATGCATGCATTTAATATTCAAGTGTCAGGTTTAAGACACAGTAACAGAATTTATAGCCTTTATAAAAAGTATTTCCCAAGATGTATTATAAACCTTTGTTATTGAAGAGAGCTCAAATTTAAATATGTTAAACATATGATTATTGTTGTTTTGAATGACAGTAATGTGATACAGTTTGGTTGTTTATAGTTTTTAAACACAGTTAATGGAAGGAATATCAAAATCCCTGCATGACAATGATTATTTTAACAACTGTGTCTCTTTCTGAAGTTATTTTTCTTATCTAGTTTTGCACTGAGGTTTAACATATCTAGATTTGAGCTCCCTTCAAAAACATAGGTTTATAATACATTTTTGGGAAATACTTTTTTATAAAGGCTATAATTCTGTTGCTGTGTCTTAAACCTGACACTGGAACACCAAATGCATGTATTACTGTGTGGCATAGCAGACCTTTTTTTGATCCTTGGCACATCAAATATAATAGAGCAAATAGCAGGGAGTTTTAAGCAAATGGCTGAGATGCAGCTTCAGCTTCTGACATAACCCAACCTTGTCACTGGGAGTTTTCTGGAGTGGGAAGATAATTTCTAACTATCGTGATGTTACTGCCCAGCTGTATGTAACCACATCATCACATTAAATATAGAACTTTGACTCACTGGATCCTCTAAATAACAAAAGCTAAGAGCTGCCCCTGAGGTACTAATTCTAAATTTGAATGTGGTTTGAATTTGAACTGCTCTTTAAACTTGGAGTTTGTGATTGTTCAAGGCATTATAAAAACATCCAGTGAAACAGAGGAATGTGGAAATTTGTTTAGATTGTGCTAAACTCTGAGATAATTGTACGATTGTTTTTAATTCTGGGTGAGAAGAGAATAAGTAGAGAGAGAGGGAGAAGTTCTTGAGACATGTTTCTGAAGAATTTGTTATTTATACAAGGCCATGACAAGTTTATTTTTACTCAGCCAAATGCTTTTCTTTGTTGCCCTTCATTAGGAATTGCATTTCAGAAAGAGAATGTACTTTAATGGACAACTCTTACCTTCATATTTTAAATACAGTAAAACAATCACATAGCTATATGCTTTTAAAGTTAAATAGAAGACTTTTTTTGTAGTTATTATAAAGGATTTTATACATATATAATGTGTTCTTGTTGAACTTAAATGTAGTAACAACGACTCTTAGTTATTGGAGTCTGCAGGTCTCTGTTTTGGTGTTTATAAATTACTTAACAGATTTGTAAACACCACACATGAAAGTTGGTACGTGCAAGTTATGTTACAGGTATACTGTGAAGTAGCATTAGTATGAACAAAAACAAAATACAGCTACTAGAAATAAGAGCTTCCCACATTCAGCACCACTCCTGGAACAAAGCAAATATTTTCACTGCAAGCTCTGCCTGGGAATCCAGCAAACGTGCTGGAAGAATTTAGTGGACTGAAGAACGATTGATGGCTTTTATAAGGACACAAATAACGTTAATTTGAATGAAATGTGCAGTGAAAAACAGTCTTTTAAATATGTTACACTAACATGTAGAGGAACAATGGTCACAGCTCAGAAGTTTGTTGTTCTGTCGTTGCTCAAACCTTGGCTTTGTTCTGCCTGTTGAACTTCTCGTTGGTCAGCACAACGATTTGGCACAGCACACATTGTCTCAGTACTACAAGAAATGCTGAGTCCTGCAGTGATTACCTTTGTAATCCCACTTTAGGTTACAAGATTTATAGATATCCTTAAGTTACTTTTAATAAGAGTTCGGGGGGGGGGGGTGTGGAATAAATCATCCCATTCAAAACATTAAAGAATCACTCATTTGCTCTCTGTTGAATGAATGTATTGCACTATTAACCATTTTTGTGGCTTTATAAATTTCTGTGAAGTTACTGGTAGTAGCAGCAGTGTAGTTCTACCACGTTCTCTGTTTCCTGTTTGAGAGGCAGAGTGTGAAAAACGTGACATTTCCTGTGCATTCACTGACCTGTGGAATTCAGCTTTGACATTTGGGCCTCTTGCCTTTTTATTTTGTCTTAAGGAGGCCTTCTTGAATTAAGCCATACATGTGGGACTCCATCCAAGCTTTCCCTACTTGGAGTAGGGCTGAGCTTAGGAATACAGTTCAATACAGTGCTCTCCTAAAAAAAAAAAAAAATTAAAAAAATAAATTGCAGTGAGGGGGTAGGTTAGTAACAGCCTTTTTTGCAGAGTTGCTTCAGGGGACTACTTAGAATGTAAAGGAATGGGCAATGAGAATAAAACCCATTTAGTATTTTCAAGTCATTCAGACTTGAGGGTTTTGTTTATTATTGTCTTCCATTACTTGATAGAGAGTAAACTGAGCTTTTGTTGAATGATTACAGGAAAATCGATTAGTTATCTGAAAACTGATAGCAGTAAATGTATGTTGTGTGTTAAAAGATAATAGAAATATCTGTAAGCTTTGACCTACAGATATTTAATCTTATGTGACATTTAATAGTCTACTTCAGTAGTTCAAACCTTCTCTTGAAAATAAAGAAACATCACCAGTTTTTTGGTTTTCCTCTATTTCAGTGGAAAACTGGACTTGAGTAATAATTGTTTCAGTCTGTACTGCTGCTCAAAATGTTGATGCTTTTATTTTTAAATTAATGCTATTTCTGGCTGTATTCATACTTCTATTTTTTTCATTCTTTCTTTTGTGCAGATTATGACAGTACCAAATGATCCCTATACTTTCCTCTCTTGTGGTGAAGATGGCACTGTAAGATGGTTTGATACTCGAATCAAAACAAGTTGCACAAAGGAAGATTGTAAAGATGTAAGAGTGAAATCTTTTAATAAAGATGACCTAAATGTAGAGCTGTACATCATACAAACATAGGATATGAATTCTGGTAAGGCTTTTAGAAATAATAGGTTTCAGGGTCGTTGGTGGAGATGACAACATGTTTCCCAAGAAACAATAACAGTTTGGGGAGTCTTTTTATTTTTTTTTTTTTTTATTTTAATATCTCCTTTGGCATTTTTTAGTTTACAAACTTTGGTGTGAGGCTGCAAATAGGTAGAAAATATTGTACATTGAAATGGAATCTCTTGACCTGGTTTACATTAGTACTATAGAGTGCAGAGTTGGAGGCAGAAAATGAACCTAGAAAATCATCTACAGCCTTGTGTCCTTGAGCATCCTTTGCCCCTCTGTGAGAAAAGATTTGGTAATGAATTATACTACCTCACTGGTATTACTCTCTACAAGGTAAGGTATTGGTGGTGTCCACTGTGCTTGGATTTCAGAAACAGTTTTAATATTGAATTGGAGAAAAGCTACCAAAGTATGGATTGCTATTCTTGATCAATTTTATTCTACTTTGTGCATATTGACCAGTTCTAGGGATTTCTTTCCTTCCTTTCCTTCCTTCCTTTCCTTCCTTCCTTTCCTTCCTTCCTTTCCTTCCTTCCTTTCCTTCCTTCCTTTCCTTCCTTCCTTTCCTTCCTTCCTTTCCTTCCTTCCTTTCCTTCCTTCCTTTCCTTCCTTCCTTTCCTTCCTTCCTTTCCTTCCTTCCTTCCTTCCTTTCCTTCCTTCCTTTCCTTCCTTCCTTTCCTTCCTTCCTTTCCTTCCTTCCTTTCCTTCCTTCCTTTCCTTCCTTCCTTTCCTTCCTTCCTTTCCTTCCTTCCTTTCCTTCCTTCCTTTCCTTCCTTCCTTTCCTTCCTTCCTTTCCTTTCTCCCCTTCTCCTTCCCTCCCATGGATGAAACCTATGCTGGTCCTTTAATGAATTTAAACTGTTTCTGTGTATTTAGTACTCTCCTGACTCAACAGTTACTATGTTTCAATATGAAAATCCAAAGTGCAAGCTAGTTTATAAATCTGTGGTTGCTGTATTTGTCTGTTTTTAAATGCTCCTTCAGTGTTTCTGTTTTGGTTTGGTTTCTTTTTCAGTCGATCTGGAGCTAGTTTTCTTTCTCTGATAGTTCTCCTTCTCTGCAGTGGCTTTTCCGATAACACATTTATGCTCAAATCTTCACAGGGCCAGGCTTAGTTTTTCTCAAAACCTCCTTGACTAAGGGCCCTGTGTCCTGAAGTAAAAAAAAACCACAGAATCATACTTCAAATGTTCAGAGCTACTATTTGAATGCTGCGTTTTTGTTTGTTGCAGGATATTTTGATAAACTGTCGCCGTGCTGCCACCTCTGTTGCCATCTGTCCCCCCATCCCCTACTACCTGGCTGTGGGTTGTTCTGACAGCTCAGTAAGGATATATGACAGGAGAATGCTTGGCACAAGAGCAACAGGTAGGAACCAAACTTTGGAGTAAGCTTTTCTAACCCTTATAGCATTTCCAATTTCAGGTTCTTTTTTTTTCCATAGTGGATGGTGGATGAGAGAAGTGTGACACTGCATGAAGTGTAGTTTTCTGCTCTGGGATCTGTGCTTTGTATAATAGTAATTTCACTCTAATATTTGCTAATGCAGAAATCTTCAAGTAAGTAAACTTAATCTCTTCATGCATTGAACACTGAATGCAGAAAAAGACATTTTGTAATGTCTCTTCTTTTGTCTCGAAACACCTGATTCCAGTATTGCAAAAAGCCAATCATTGCAGCCTGCAGTGGTGCACCTGAATTTTAATTAAGTTCTTATCTTCTTTTACTCTACCAGGCTGGAATCTCTTGCTTCTTGTGGAAAGAGATCTTAGGAACTCCATAATATCATGCAATATGCTCAACTTTGCAGTAGTTACTGCTGTATCTAATGTAATTTCACTGGAAAACCTCAAATTCTCCAAGTGAAAGCTCAGTGTGCTTCAGATGCTTACCTAAGCATTTTATTTAAAAATTGCAGGTGGCAAGCAGAAGTGTTTTATGTAATTCTAACATATCTCTTGCTTAAAATGTATGATCAATGTCTGTTTGGACACACAGGAATTAATACACTTAGCTGTGCACACACATTCCTGCCCACAGTCAGTCACAAAATCTGTCATTTCGTGCAGCATTTTTCTGTTTCTGATTGTGTTAGAGGAGAAAGGGAACACAAAAGATCACTTAATAAATATATATAGAAATATGTATATATAACTAAAAAATAAAAAGTACCCTTCTCATCAGACTGAAATTCTATAAGAGCCCTCCCTTTCATCAGAGAAGTCAGCAAAATTCTGTGAGGACTACCTGAGGAACAAATCCTGGGGCTTGACTAAAAAGTCCTGTATGTGCTCTTGTATTGTAACAATACAGGAATAAGATGAATTTGGTATGCTGGCCTATACAATAAAAGAAAAGACAAGATTTTGAAGACTGTAATTTTTTGATATATTGGTATAGTGTTCTGTTGTTTGTTTGAGTTTGTGTGGAGTTTTTGTTTTGGGGGGTGTTTTGTTTGTTTTTTTAAGAGGTAAAGCGTTCTGTGTCTACTTGTTGATTTTCATTTAAAGTTTTCTGTTTCATTCCTTACATAATGTGAGATGATAAACTTTGAACTTGTCTGTGGTGAGGACAGACTGTTGCAACAGATAGGCCATGTGGGAAACAGTTACATGTCAAATTAGGGGATTTCGGGACAGTCAGTTTTTCTCAGTTTTAGAGCTTCTTATGGGCAACTTTTATCTGCTCACAAACTTGTAATTTTAGACTTTAAGACTGTTTTAGTGTGTGGATTGGAGGTGACTTGTCAGGAAAGTGTGATAAGTCCAATGTAGTGTATAGTTCTGCAGCTTCAATGTGACGGTATTATGCCTTGAAGAAAAATTAGTGTTTTTTTTTTTAAAAATGGGTAGAAAAGAGAGGTATGTCCTAAATTTTCAAAGTTTCATATAATGAATCCCTTTCTAACTTACGTGTAGATACAGATTTGTGTTACTACTTTGTAAATGTTTTTCATTTGTAAAATTTCCATTTGTTCTACATTTGACAGATAGCATCCACACACCATCATGGGGTGGGTATGTGACATTGTGTGTGTGTTTTCATATTTTTATACAGATATAAAGTTTGTAAGCAAAAATATAAAAGAGCAGTAAGATCTGATGTGTCATTCTTCAGATAAAATTTAATGCAGGAACTGCAGGATACGTAGCTTTTCCCTGATTGTCTTTTGCTGGATATTAAAGAAGGAGTTTATTGAAGCTGTTGAAAATTCACAATAGTAAACATGTAATTTCTTTTTCTTCCTTCTCTCCTCCCCCTCCTTTTTTTTTCCAATAAAGGGAATTATGCTGGCAGGGGCACTGTTGGAATGGTGGCACGTTTTGTTCCTCCTCATCTCAATAACAAATCCTGCAGAGTAACATCCCTTTGTTATAGTGAAGATGGGCAAGAGATCCTCGTTAGCTACTCTTCAGATTACATATATTTGTTTGATCCCAAGGATGACACAGCACGAGAACTTAAAGTTCCTTCTGCTGAAGAGAGAAGGGAAGAGGCAAGTGATTAAGATGACCTGTTTTCTCGTTTTATATTTGTTTTGCTGCAGCACACAAGAAATACAATCAGTTGTATTTCCCTTTAAATTAATCTGAAAACAATATTGCTGTTCATAGACTAAGACGTGGCAAGTAGATTGTGTCACAAAATTTGTGTATTTATAATATGTATTTTTTATATATGTATTTGTTTACAATACTTTGCCACTCTGGTTTTCTTTCTTGTCTGGTTTCCCTCTCAGAGACGAGAAAGCATCTACATGAATCTTGGGTTATATGACCAGCAAGGTCACTCTTGTAATTGAGGTGTATGCTCTATTATTTTCCATGCCACCAAAAGCACGTTCCTTGAAATCAAGTATTGATACTCCTTGTTAAAAATTACCATTTAATGACACATATGAGGGAGTACAAGATGTTTAGATCGAGGAGGTGAGCCACTGTTACTGAGCAGTATTAAAATCTTCTGTAGTGTAGCCAAAACTCAAGCAGCTGTTTATCAGCCCAGCTACAATGTTGCTGACCCTTCCAGTCTAAATTTTCTGATCAATATAAAAAACTGTCTTTAACTACAGCAAAGTTACGTTGTGTCTCTCCCCCTGCGCTCCCTCAAGCATCCACTACTTCTTTTTTCAGGACAGCGTGGTTTTGCTTTTAAATGCTTATTCTTTGTCCTTGCTGTCATCCCTGAAACAGTTGTTGTTTGGCTCCAGCCTTTACAGCACAGGTGAGGTGCTGAGAAGGTGTCTCTGGTATCCTCCTGTATCCACCCCTGCTGCCAGCCTGTGCCTGTACTGTAGGTATTTCTACCTCACACAATCTAGTTAATTGTTATTCCTGTATATATCAAAACTGTTAACAAGAGGTTGTTAACACCACACGTCTAGGCAAATCTAAGCAAAACTAAAGCAAATTAGATGGTAATTTGACCTGGTCACTGGACAATCGCTGCTGCAGCTAAATGAGCTAAAAGGATGCTCCAAGCAATTAAAGTCCAGCCAAAGCCTGGCAAGTGTCAGGCTGGTGTTGCTTCAGTGCCACAGCCATGGCTGGGCTGTACTCACTGAGCCAGGGGCTGCCACTACTGGCACAAATATTGTTGATCAGAAGGGCTTTGGATTCGTAGGACTGGGGAAGAATGTCTGAGTTACACTGAAGCAGGAAAAAGCAAACAGGAACCCAGAAAAACCCATGAGATGCACGGATGGTTCTGCACTTCTTCCTTTTTCCTGTGGAATGTTAATCTGGTCTGAAGCAGTTTGGTGGAGAATTGACTGCCCAGTTACTAGAGAGAGAGAGAGGATTGTGACCACCTGTTACCAACAGATCCTATGTATTCTTTTGGTTTTTTAGGCACAGAATATGTCCTGTGATCTTTTCTTGCCAAATCATTTTCCTTAAATGTTATTTTCATTTCAGCCTGGCTTTAAGTTCTGTAGAGTAGAAGAAATGTAAAGACTTCTTCCTGAATCTGCTGGCTCATGGAAGTTGACACTTTAATATGCTTTCACCACAGGGGCTTTGCATTTACTTTTAAAATTGTCAGCACAGCTATTCACTTTCTTTTTTTTGTTTGTTTGTTTTTTGTCTTTTTTTTTTTTGTTTTGTTTTTTGTTAAAGCTGAAAATATCCAGCCAATACACTCAATTTCAGACTCAGAGCTGCCTTTCTGAATGTTCAAAGCATTAGCTGTTTCTCTTCAAGTCACTGAAAGTAACACTCCCTATAGAGTACTTCTTTTGTACTCTATATTTTGTAATAAAAATATTTTAAAAATTTAGAAGAAAATAGGTTAAAAATAAACTGGAGAGTTTATTTTCATAAAATTTTCTTGTTTTGTTAATGTCTGACTTTTTTCCTTTTTTCTTAATTGGAATCTACATTTCACATAGTTTTTAATGTGAAGAAATTAATAGTTTTGCAGAATTCAGGCTGAATTCGGAAAACCTTAATTGTTATTGTTGGCTGTGGAAAGCCTCAATTAACATAATAATGTTAGTATGGCATAAAATACAAGGTGAGTTAGTTCTGAGAGGCATTGATTTAGATAGTTGTACTCCTGTGGAGGTAAAACTTGCATTCTGTCAATGCAGCATTATGCTTATTCACAGTCCATCTGAACATGTGGCTGACACTCCATTTTTTGGTGACGGATACAAATTGATGTAACTTAAGAAAATCGTGGTAGTGCATTTATATTTAGACTTTAGAATTGTGTACTGTCCAACATGAATAGCTTTAATGCTTTTTGTTCTTTTTTTTTTTTTTTTTTTGTTCCTTTTTTTCTCCCCTCCCCCCCCAGTTAAGGCAACCTCCTGTCAAACGTCTGCGGCTCAGAGGGGACTGGTCGGACACTGGGCCAAGGGCAAGGCCTGAGAGCGAGAGAGAGAGAGATGGTAAAAGCTTTTGCACTTTTGGGTTTTGTTTTCCATTTTTTTCCTGGGGTATTCCTGAAAAATGTGCTTCAGATTAAACTGTCCATGCTTTCAGAATCAGCCGAGAAGGTTTCCTTAGAATTTAACACAGAACTGCTACTGTAAAATGATTTTTAAAAATGCCTAAATTGAAAATATTCTTACCAGAAAAATTATTTTGCTTCAGTTAGGCTGATACAAATAAAGGGGAGTCTGTTTCATTGTCGTTGGTCAGGGAGTAGCACAAACACTTATTTCTTTTTATTTTGCAGTCAAACCTCACATGCAATCACAGTTACAAATGAATTGCTCTTTAGTGGTTACATTAGGGGACTGGAATTCAAAGCAATAGGATTCTAATATTATATCTTTCACTGCCTTAATGTCATTTGGTTGCACAGGATGACTAAATTTTTATGCTTATATTTTCATGTTTATAATATATTACTCAATTGCTTGGGATTTCAGGAGATAGAACATTTCCAAAGCCAGGCAGAGGATGCTTTGCCACTCATCTTACTCTTTATCTGTTCCTTTTTAAATCTGACATGTTGAGGGGTTCCAAGTACTTGATTCTAGTTCCCTTAGATCTGTCTCTGTTTTCTGCCTAAAGCTTCCCTTTCCAGGTTTTCTGTGTTGTTTTTCTCATTTTCCTGATTCCCGAGAGTAGAATAGAAGTGTTTAGCTGTGTAAGATTAGTAGCGGTGCATGTGGAGTAGGATTCTGTATCTGACACAGGCAATGAGAAATGCTGTTTAGGGAGAGAACATGAGTCTGTCCCCTTACCTTAGTCTGTCTTTGCTGCTCCCCCAGTATTTGGAATTGCTGGATTAGAAACGTTAGAGGGTGTGTTCCCATCTCTTCCTTTAAAATCTCCATGTAGTTCTGTTGCCTGTGAGTTTCAGTCATCTTTTTTTGAACCTGTTGGTATTATTTCCTATGGTATTATTTCCTATGGCATCATTAGCCACCTTTTGTCTGTTTTCCTTGGCCACTGCTTTCCATTTTTCTGTGTTTCAAGGCTGGAGCTCCTCCATTTGGGGTACAGGAAGAGAATGAGGGATCCCAGCAGAGAGTCAGAGTCCTGCAGTATGGAAATGAGGATAGACATTGGGATCAGGTGGAAGGGCATTGTTACTTGGCAGGGGGTGGGGGTGTTGATGTGTTCCCCTTCTCCATTTCTGGAAGAAATGAGGGGGGGAATGTGCACTTTGGTAAACTCGTAGGTAAAACTTTAGCATTACTTATTTTACAGGGGAGCAAAGTCCCAACGTGTCTCTGATGCAGAGGATGTCAGACATGCTGTCCAGGTGGTTTGAAGAAGCCAGTGAAGTTGCACAAAGCAATCGAGGGCGAGGAAGATCACGGTCCAGAGGTGATTTCCTTCTTTTCCAGAATAATAATTACAACAGAAAGTATGTTTGTACTGGATGTACAGGCCTTGAATATCAGCCTTCCTGGGGTGTGAACTAAAATCTTTCTAGTGCACTCTGAAGAGCTGAGCACTTTCATTTGCCATAGGAATGGTAATGCAAAGAGATCTTTAGAGATAGAGTAAGTTTACCTTTGGGCTCTTGTTTTTCTTGCTTTTTTGTTTTATTTTTAATCAAAGGTGGGACTAATCGGACAGATGCTCCTGCTACCAATAACATGCCACCTAGTGCAGAATCAGAAACTGCAATGGAAGTAGATGGTACAGAGCAGCTTCCATCATCTTCCTCCTCTACGATGTCAGCTCAAGCTCCTTCAACATCATCTTCAACGGAAAGTCCCCCTTCAACTTCATTACTGTCCTCTCCTGATAATGAACAAAGGCCTTCTTTAGGGGCCTCAACTCAGCCTGTGCTGCATCAGTCTGGTGAGAAGAAATCCATCTTGTCATTGTTTCTGAAAAATGCTTCCAATAAGAAATGACTCTATTTTGGGATATTTTGGTTAATAGATCACAGTCTGCTTTCTTCCTTGCACACCCTTAATGAGACTAGATATTTTGTAGGTACCAAGGGATTGCAGCTGTGGTTCAAAGAAAGAGTAAAACATCAACTGTGTACATTTGTCTCACCTTGCATGACATTCCTTTATTGGTTAATGAATTATACTACGTATTGGTATTTAAGTTTGTACATCTTGAAGAAATTCATCTGTATTTAATACAGACTTACATTCTTATTGTGGGAAAAAGACAAAAGTATATCCCACTGTTGATGTCAAAAACTAATTTGGGCACCTTATGGTTTGACTTGACCTTTTCCATCTCAGTGCGGGAAAAGATGCCACAGCCTTTAGAGTTGAATATTTGCACAAGAGTTTATTTTTTTTAGTTTTTTGAAGTGAGCTTCTAGGCCTCACAGTTGTGGTGGAAAGGCTGATGTGCTCTGAAAGACCTACGGGGTCAGACCTTTTGTCTTATTCTGTTGTAAAAATACCAAGCTGTTTGTCACTGGAAAAGATGACTGATAAGCATCTTCAGGCCCTAAATTTGGTGTTCTGGAGTATAGGAGAGATGGGGATTTTCCCAGGGAGAGTGTGCCATTCAGTGTACTGTGGCTGCTGTAGCCAAAGTCTTTGGGACACGTGAGAAATGGTGGGGCACCTGGTACCTGAAAGACAGGGAAGATGAAGACATAAGTTGAGACTCATGAGACACGTCATTTTTGCTTTTCAAACCTTGCAACTAGTCTGATACTTATTTAGAGGAAATAAACAGTGATCAGAAGCATGACAACACACGCAGGAAATTCAGAAAATGCCAGAGGGTTTATTTAGTATCAGAGGCTTGTAGTCGCCTATGATTTTTATTAGTGTTGGTGTGAGCTTGCTGCAGTGTCAAGTTTTTTCACAGTGCACACACAAGATGATTAAGGGGTCTACTCTAATTCAGTATAACCCACTTTAGCTGCCATCTTGGTCCAGAGGGATAGCCACTAAACAGCACTCATACCATTACCAAAGGTTCATTTTGATCTATTTATTTATTTTTTAAAATATGCAGTATATTCTGGAAGTTAGAGTGACCAGGAGAGTACCTACCATATTAAAAATAATTGCTTCAATTATTTGCTACATCATTGAAACTTTGTGGGTTGCATAATGATAATGCACTAGAGAGCATTTTTGGAATTGTGATGCATTTTCTAGCCTGCATTTTAAGGAATCTGTGGTGACCAGAAAAATATTTTTCTCTGAATCTGCCTGCATTTCTAAGTAAAAGTTTATTCTGCTAGCATGAGGTTGTTATTTCTTGATCCAGCTCTTCTCTGAGAACATTTCCTCTTTCCCAGTGTTACTTTGGACTTACAATTCTCCATGTATTTAGTTTTGAAAGGGGTAGTGGTGATTGTTTTGTTGGCAGACAGTGGATATACTTTGCAATTTGCTGTATAATATTTAGTAGGCTCTTTGACTGTACCTAAACAGGGTGTCAGATTGGCTGCTTAAAATTGTCTACAGGACTCCTGCAGGAGCAAACTTAATAGTACTGTGTGTTTGCACCTGAGGTTTCAAAGGCAGTGCAAACTGAAGTTGCTGTAAAAGAAGCCCTTGGGTAACATGGGTGAGTTTGGGGAGAGGGGAAGCTCCTGGGCAGAGGGAGCAGCAGCTGTGGGTTTGTGGATGAGGAGGCTTGGTTGGGAACGTCCATTTTGCAATGTTTGTATGCTTAGGTAACCCATGAGTGTGCTCAGTTTTGAGATTTTATTTACTCCTGGTTTGTAGCCCGTAAAGGTGGAAACACTGCCCTCTGCATCAACAGGATCCCCCGAGTTTGTTCAGCTGCATTTAGATGTGATTAAAACCTGCTGCTTTTTCTGGGATGAGGGAATGGGGAGAGTGATAATGGGAATAGTAGTTTAAATACAGTGGGGTTAAGTAGGAAGACCAGATAGAAAGTGTGTTGTAAAAGATGGATGGCTGGGGAAGCATTTTGGAAAATGGAAGAAGGAAAGCGAGAGGTTTTCAGCCACCATTTTATGTGAAGTGGTGGGAGATACAAGTCTGAATATCATAGCTAAGAGTTAGCAAATATGGAATACGTTTTCAGGAAATTACTTCTTTGGAATCAGAGCACGAATTCCTAATACAGCCTTGTGAACAGCTTTCCCTAAATCAGCCCTACAGATTTCTGTACATGGGCACCCATGGTAATCCTGTCTTTAAAACAGCAATACCTTTGCTTAAGTGTTACAGTTCAAATATACTGTTGGTGTGGTGTTCCAGAAAATGTGCCATGTGGTGAGCATTTGAGCCTCTACCTCCCAATTACTTTTTTAAAATAAATAGATGAACAGTACATGTTCAAAATAGAGTCAGTACAAAAATGGTTCAGTGCTTGAGCTCGTTAGGATAAATCTCTTTATCTGTATATTCTAGAAGTTGGAATGTCTGAGTAAGTTACAAATAAACAACAAGATCAGTGCAAAATCTCAGTAGCCTGTTTTTGTCAGTACACTTGAATAATTTTTTTTTTATAATGAGAACAATTGCTGGAGATTTTCATGCCTACCACTAAGGAAAAATATAACAAATTTACTTTCAGTGGAAAGCTTCAATTAATTTTTTTGCATTAGTTTTAAGATGGTGACGTTTTAAACCACTAATGAACATCAGATACAACAAACAGTATAATATAAAAAATTTTTCCCCCATAAATAAAATTCACAATGGTACCATTGAAGGGGATGCAGAGGGGCAGTTGGCTAATTAGTACAAACCTTAATCCTAATAAGTTTCTGATATAGATTTTGAATGGGAAAGTGGCAATAGCTGGTTTTTTAAATTTATTTCCATTTCTGTTTCCTCACTCCATTTGCTGGCAAAATAAACATTTGCTTAGGTATTCTGAAATGCATTGAAAGGTCTTGTCATTGAACATCTTCAGGATAGTAGTTATGTCTTCACATTTTGTACTGTAGTTCTTGTTACATCTTAAATTGTGACTGTCTCTGAACTGAGTGGAACTGAATCAGCAGCAATTTTAGGCATCATTGAAATTTCCTTAAAAGCATTGTCTGGACTGGTTGGATTTCTAATTTCTATAAGTGTTCATGGAACATGAAAACTATTCATAGAAAATCTCTTTGATTTCCTATTCCTTTTAGGAAGTCTATCTTTTTATTCTTGTTATACCTCATCAACCCTAAACTGGCAGGATGCTTTTCCCAGAAAATGGCATTAGAATGAGGACATTAGAGCTCATGACCATTCAATAGGAACTGGTGCTTGCCACTGACTTTTCAATTATTGGATTTTGTCTCTGGGTTTGTTTCTCTTTATAAATAAAAATTTAGGATTTGTTTGCTTCACTGCCTGGATAAGGGTTACGGATTATTTGTTAAGCCTTTGTTTGGATGAAAGGTTACATGCCAGCATAATGCTCTCAAGTATTTTAACATTGCAGCTTGATTTCTTTTTTATTTGCAGATTTCCTCATAGCTACAAAATATTTCTGAGTGCTCTTCATATAAATCCTTTCAGGATAGGTCTAGACAAGCAGTTTATAGCAGAACTAGCTGGAGCATTTGATGTGAATATTTGAGCCTGAATTAGCTCCTCTGCCCCATATGTCATAGATGGGACTAGTTCAGCAGTGCTTCAGGTCCATGTGCTTCTGTTACTGCCAATAAAGACACAATCTGTGTTGTATAAAGAGAAGCACTTCCTATCCAGCACTTGTGCACGTGGAGAAAATCTGCAAAGAGCATGGAGAGAATAAAAGGTTACTTGGAAATGTGGTTTTATAGCAGTTTGCAAAAATACTGTTAGTCAGGCAGTGAACTGGTACATTCCAAAACAGTACAAGTGACAGATGAATAAAGACAAAGTGATGAAAACAGTGAAGCCTCAAAAATGGAACTGAGAGAATAATCTATTAGAGAATGATACTAAGAATTACTAATTATCCAATAAATTACTGTCTTTGTAGGACCACTTAGCAGTGTTTTCAGACTGTGAATCCTCATCCACTGGGAATTTCTGAAATTAAAAAAGAGGGTTCAGAGTAAAGTTGTTGCGGGTTTTTTTGTTTGTTTAGCTCTTGTTCTGCCACCTATTTCCATAGTCTGAGTTTACTTTTGGCACAGGTTTGCTGTGATCAAAATTGTTTTGGTCACATCAGGAAGATATCACATTAATTTTGACAGCTTACCTGTTTGCAGGAAACCACAGTTGCATAATTTTACACCACAAACATACTAACTTATTCTACATGTTAGGAACATGGAAATGAATACTTCTCTTGTTTCCTTTGTTTTGACTCAGTCAGGCTGTATCTATTTTCATTAAAGAATTCTTCGTTAAGTAGTTTAATTCTTGGAGATGGGGAGGGGTTTGCACTGAAGGACATAAACCCTCAACATTTAAGTCCTGTGATTTGTGCCTTTAGGGAGAGAAAAAACAATTTCAGTATTTCATTTTATAATTTCTGGATGTTAATAAATTACTCACATATTTTTTTTTCCACTGTAATTGCATCTAGTATCTGTTATTCACATAATTTTTTTTCACTGTAATTACACTCAGAATCTGTTGCTTCTCTCTTCGGTCAGTCCCCCTACCCCTCCTCACTGTTCTATATATGGTGTGTTCAATTATTCTTTCTTTTACATACTTTTTTTTTGTTTGTTTTTCCCCCTCCCTGTTTGTCAGAGTTGATGGGACCTGAGTTAGCAATAATCCGTAGGGGTCTGCAGCGACTGAGGCTTAAGAAAGAACAACAGAGACAGCGAGAACGAGAACTAGCTGAGGGTTCTGCTCCACAGGCATCCTCCTCTGCTCAGTCCTCCTCTAAGGGCTCCTCACAGGACCCTCAGGCATCAGGTTGTCCTTTGCCCAGGTTTCTTGAGCAGATAACAAAGCTCCAGTTTGTGCTGCTGTTGTTTGCTGAGATGCTTCTCCTCCAGAACAAGGCAGTTTAATGCGTTTGCTGCTTGTCTTGCCTTGCATGTGGTGGTGTTTATCATCACATGGTTAGGGGAAAGAGTTGTGTTGGCAGGTTTGATTTATCTAACATGTTTGGATTACAATGATAATATGTGGAAAAGGTGTTCTAGGTGCATGGTATCAGGTTTGTGCAATGTTTGTCAGAGCAGCTGAGCAAGAAATTGCCGTGCCTTGAATAGAATAAGAATTATATACTTGAAATCTTATTTTGCTGTTAATTGTATCCAAAAGCAACATTTGAGATTGGGCTTTGGGTTAGCATATGTTCCAAATCAGAGTAACAACTCAGTAAAACAGAATTTTGGCTCTCCTAAATGCTATGGTTTTGCAGTAAGTACAGTGAAAATACTTGTAACAAGCCAAAGTCCCCAGAAATGCTCCCCTTCTTTGAACAGAGTGACTTTTCCTTTCACCACCCTCTCTCTCTTGTTTTATGGAGTATAAAAATTACTACAAGAAAGCCTCAGATATGTTTATAATAACATATTTGAGAAAGTTAGGGTAGAAGCATGCATATGAACCAAGAGGCAAACCCTAAAGCATAAACTTGAAGCAAACTTTGTCATGGCACTATGTAAAAACTAGTGAGCTGCATGCTGTGTGAAAAATCAGTATATTTTGTGTTGAGAAGTCGTGTCTGGCAATGTTTCCTCTTTGGTAAATTTTGTGACAGTTGAGATGTGGCTAAATTGCTTATTACAAGGATTGTGTCATAAATTCACAGCTGTCTTGCTATAGTTCAGTCCATTCCATTCCTTTGTCTAGAGCCTTCCAGAACAGCTTGTTATAACAGTGGCTAATGCAAATATGGAGTTACTGAATTTTGAATCACTTTCTTCACTAGAAAATTCTACTGTGAGTTTTCAGAATGTTTGGAAACCAGTATATCCTGGAAGGATATGTGCTTATCCTAGGGATGGCAACCATGAGTGCCTGTTACCTGTAGGAGAAGAGCAAGAAAAACAGTGTCCTTGGAGGTGACTGCAGTTTCCTGCCAGACCAAAAAAAACCCAAAAACCTGAAAAAACCCAATCAAAAAGCTACCAATGTTTGGGCTTTTTATTCAGCAAACCGAACATCACAATTTCTTAACTCAAAGATATTGAGTGATGATAGAGGCAAAGCCATAACTAAAACAGTCATCAGGTCTTGATCTTCCATTTGCTTTTCAAAACGGCTTAAAAGATTTTTTTTCCCACTAAATTGCTTCCCATTGAATTGAGGTCTGTGGGTATTTTACTACCTCTGAAGTGTGTGTTGGTCTGGATTTTACTTGATACATCTTGTCCTTCTCTTTTAGTGCGCTTTCAAGAATGCAGTGTAATTTTTTCACTCTCAATTGCTTGTGGATCAACATCCTGTAGGATCCATAGTGCCTCAAACTTGAAGGTTTAAGCTGAGGAATTGCTTTGGCTGGGAGTCAGAGGTGTATTGTACTTGGCTTGGAGCCCCACCACTGCCTCTTGTAGTTGTGAGCTTGCACATGTTCTGAATTTTAAGGGAACTAGTGGGAATATCTGATCCTTTTGTTTGGAATCACCAGCAGAACACATACATAGCCTTGGAGGAAACTGGCATTCAAAATTTCAATATTCAAGCATTTACCTCTTTCTTGAGGTGATGACAGTGAATTTGCAAATTAAACCATTTTATTTAGTAAGTAATTGCTTTGAAAGACAAATTCACTCAGCATTATGGAAACAGTTATTTCTGGGGAGAGAAAGAGGGAAGCATTTTTAGAGCTGACCTCCAGATCCTGAGGATGTGTATCTTGAGGTTTGGTCTGATGGGTGGAATTTGTTGCCTTCAGTATTATGGACAGTGGAAGACTTAAAATGAGGAATTCAAATTGAAATATTTAATATGTTTGGTCAATTATTCCTCAAGAAATTTGATAAAAGATTGCATTGCCTTTTCCTTTCTACTTGTCTATGTAAATACAAGAAATTCTTGTTGCACTTCATCAGCTTCTTTCCTTGTATTCCTCCTACCCCTGCTGTGGGAGGGAACAAGTGAAGCTCATTTCTTTGGATTGGGGAATCCTTATTTCCTTCATAAGATTTCTGCACTCTGGACATGGAAATATTCTCTGTACTTGCTCATTTCTTTTTATGCAAGTTACTTTGTTTTGTTACCTTTTTCTGAACTCCCAAGATTTATTTTTGGAAGTTGTGTATTCACAGTCTATTCATTTGGAAAACCAGAGCTTCAGACTTTTGGTCTCTCGCTTCTCCATAAACACAGTTGGTTTCTAACCCTGTGGTAAGTTGACATTTAAGAAATATGGTAAGAGAAAAAGAAGTTATTAGTTTTGGGTTGTTGGAGGGTTTTTTTTTAATAATAAGTTCCTATACAGAGACAATATCTATATTTTATTTTTTTTCTGCAAGGCTACCTTTGTTGCTTCGTCATGAGGCAGATGTTCAGTTTTCAGGCACATATTCAAATTTTCAAACAAAAAATTACACTCCAAAATGTGTCTGCCACTTTGTGAAATGGCATCAGAGCCTCTAGCCCAGAGCTGCAAGTTCTCAGTCCCTACTCTGGTAAACTTGTATAATTTGCACTTGCAATTTTGGAGGGAATTCAGTGTGAAAATGAGACCATTTCTTTCAACTTGTATTTCATTTTTAATCCTTACCTTTGCAATCACAGAAGCTCAATTATGAGGAGAAAAAAAATTATTCCATCCATGTTAGAAATTACCCGTTGAAAACGTCAAGAGCTGAAAGCTTTTACAGTATTAATATAAAATTAGACTGTATGGTAGTTATTCTGTCTCCCAATCTAATGAAGTGTAGTAATTCCATGAGGATTTGTAAGCTCTGTCTGTGGTAGTTAACCTTCACCGTTTAGAAAAATATGGCCCAAAGTTTGTTGTTGTTGAAAATGAAGGTGAGTTAAGTGAGTAATGATTCACAGTGGGACTGTTTGACACTGAGAAAAAAGGTGGTACTTCCTCAGATGGCAGTGAGCCTTTGTTTTAGTGGATACTTCTCATAATTATTGTGTTAATTTGGCTGAATTCTAGAAGGTATATGCTGGTCTATTTTATCTTCAAGCCTTTGCTTAGGTATTGAACAGATTCAGATTTTTTTTTTGATAGCCAATTTAATTAGGGGAGCTATGGTAAATTTTTTGGTTTAGTTTATTGGTTTTGGGGGGGTTTTTGTTATATACTTTCTCCCACAAAGCCTAGTTTTTACTTACATTTTTGTGGCATTTCATAATATTTAGATCCTGTGCAGTATTTAAACAACAGCATCTATGTGCTATATGCAAACAACAAAGAAAATAAACCTTTTTAACATGTTGTTGTTGCTGCTCTGCCCAGTGCTGATATCCAGGTATGCATCACCATTACCTTCATCACTTCTCCTTTTGAGAACTTTTAGGAAATCAAATGCAATTTGAAAAGTTACAGAAACATGAACCAGCCAAACTTGAAGAGAAAAAACTCCACATTATAGATCAGTGTGCATCAAGGGTTCCTGTAGTGGTCAGTGTACATAATCTTACCCACAAAAACTAGTGTGAACCCTTCTTTTCTGAGGAAAAGAATTTGATTTAGACCTCATTTATTGTAGAATAAAGATATAGACATGTGCATGCAGGCCTGTTGTAGAACCTGTGTTGCAAATCGACTTTTTTTTTTTTTTTTTTTTTTTACTCTTGGGTTGTTTCAAAAGTCTATGTGGTCCATGTCTTTAAAGCAGAACAAATTGGACCTTCATTTCTGTGTTAAAGCTTTTGGAGAAGAACAAGGGAAGGACTGTAGCTTTTCTTACTAGATCCTTTGCATTCTTTGTAAACACCCGGGTGTAAAAACGTGTCCATTTGAAGTCCAAAATATGTAACTGAGAGCTTATAAATCCAAAATATGTAACTGAGAGTTTATAAATCCAAAATATGTAACTGAGAGCTTATTCACTGTGAAAAGCAGTTATTCATAGTTACTAAAACAAGTATTTAATTTTTTAGATTAAAGTCCACTGTATACACCGTGTCTGGGACTTTTAGAACAGGTCCCACTGCTTTAGGCCTGGCTCTGACCCTGGAGCTGGTGTTACAGTGATGTAAGGAGGAAATTTTTTTAGCCAAAACAACAGAGGTGGCATGCTAATATTTTGATGAAGTCAGCTGCTGATTGCCCAAACTACAGGAAGATCCTTCAGCATGTAACTGACCTTAAAATTATCTTCTATTTTCTGTTTGAGGTTCCCCAAATTTATGAATCTCCAGTTCCCTCTTTAAGTGGTGCTCCAGTTTAGAATGTACTGGTGACATTACAACCAGTGGTGAACTGCATTGGGATGTAGACTCAGCCTGTGAAGGCTCAGGTAAGAGTTTGGATTTTTGTTTGTTTTTTTAACTATATGGCACAGTTTTGGTAATACTTTTTTTTTTTCCCCAAAAGCTTTATAAGAAATTACGAAAGTATTTTTTCAGATTTTTTTTTTTTTTACAAAACAAAGCCATATATTAAAAAAAGAGGCATTTACCTGAACTTCCCTAGGCTGGTTTCATGGTCATGGTTGTTTCCCAGACTGCAGTGCCACTTCAAGAGGTGCTGGTGATCTGTGGCTTCAGGGAACTTGGAAAGGACACAAGTGAGTTTAAAATTGCTACAAACTGAGCTCTTAACAATGTTAATTTGAATATTTAGGATGCTTCCTCTGTGTTGATTAAATATTCTCTTATTACAAGTAAAATGCATTCACAAAGTTGTATGAAGACATCAAAGTCATAGTGAGATGCAGGAGGTTTAAGCCTACACTGGCATGGACTACTACCTAGAAAAATCTTCATTTTCACTTGCTGTGATTCAATGATGCACATGGTAAAACACACCTGCTTTGTTACTGTTGCATAGCATGAGGTCTTAATAAAATCAGAAGTGCTGATAATAGGGTTAATAAGTGTAATTTCTTATGCTTCTAATAAAAATATGTTAGTTCAGTCATGTTTCTTCTGTTCATCGGGGTCAGAATGAAAGAGCTGATGACATTGGCTTTTCCAGCCAAGTGGAATGTTTGGCAGCATGATAAGCATTTTAAACAAGGGCATAAAACCTACGGAAAGAATTGGAGTGCAGGAGCAGAGCACGACTGGGAATCGCTGTGCTGCCTCCTTTGGTTTCTCAGCTTTCAGTCCAGCACCTCCCCTCCCTTTGGCACTTTTGATACAGGTTAATCTCAAGCATGGACTTTGTGAGTCAGAAATCAAAGCCAGCCTTGGAAACCAGGCAGCAGATTGATTCCTGTGCTGAGTCAGCTGGAATACAAGTAGATCATCTTATTACACGAAGCATCTACACATCAGCTTTTTGCTCTGATTTATGGTCCAAAAAGTGGTTTACTACTGCACTGGAAAAACTACACTGTAAAGACTTCTGTTCTAATTTAGAAATCTTATGTAAAGCACACTTTGCTTTTGCAGAGTGAAAAGTGTTAACAAGTCTGCTACTTAAGAGCTGCATCCCATCTGAATCTAGGGGGTAAATTCTGTGGTCTGGCTTGGGTGTGTTTGGTGCAAGGCAGAGGCATGGCTGAACAAAGAAGACCAAGCAGAAGCAATTTTATGTTCCTCAGTTATGGAAATAAAATCTATAAGCCCAGTTACCAAAACAAGCCAAAACACAGTGCCCCAGACTGTCCTGGTCTCTGTTCTTTGCTCCTTCTCCCCTTCCCTATTCCTGGTATCAGTGTAAGCAAGGAACAGACTGTGATTCTTGCACCAGTGGCTGGGAGTGACGTATTGCTTGAGGATATATATATATATATATTTATTCAAATCAGCTTGACAATTTAGCAGGTTTTATGGCTGTACTACGAAATAGGTCATGCTGGTGATTCTGGCCCAAACCTGGAAGGGAGCTTTGTGTAGGAGAGAGCATATTATTTCATTGCTTTCCTTGTGTAGGATTTAAATTTATGTTAAAATTCCTTTAGCATGCCGTGATGCTGATGAACTGTGACTCAGTTTATAATACAGGGTATTAAATCCTTTTAGCTTAGGATGAATTTGTTTATAACAGAAGATTAACAAGTGGAACCAAAATATGATAGTCTAGCCAATATCTCTGAAATACTGCATTCATTTGTGTACATCAGCTCATCTTAAGATAATACAGAAATATGATCTGCTCTTCAGGGGTGACAAGGAAAAGAGATTCCCAGGAGATACCAAATGTTGCATCTGTCACGTGTCTGCACAATGAATGTAGTGCTGGTGATAGTCATTAACTGGTAGTGTCTAGGGGAAAAAAAGTGCACTTAACTGCTGGGGAGGTTGATTATTTTATTTATTTATTCATTTATTTCAATTGGTATTTTTATAAGACAGAGTGGTGGGGTGCTGTGATAAACTCGTAGACTTGTTCTCGGTTATGAGGTGCCTCAGAGGTGCAGCATCTAGGAATGCAGAACTACCAAACTCACACAAGTGGGATTATTTTGGTGCTTTGATGCTTTAAAACATTATTATTAAAACAGTATTTAAATATTGAAGGTGCTGGTATGCCATTGAGTATTCTATGTTGAAGGATAAGTATTCTGAAACTTACATTTACCACATGGTTTGAAATAACTGTGTCATTTGGTAGTTGGAGCAAAGGCTTTACAAGCCATGACTTTCCAGTGTTTTTCCTGAGGTGTTAAAAATTTGAAGAACACAAATCTTTGGTAATGGACAGGAATTTTCAGTATCAAGATGTCAGCAAGCTTCAGGCTGTTCAGTGAATAAATAATGACTTGAAACAAGTGGCTTTGCTTCTGTCATGCCTAGAAAATGCAATATGGCTGGCTGCTCATAAAACAAACCCAAAGCTTCCTTATGTTGCTGCTTTTTTTATTTTAAACTAACCTATGATCGTGACATTGCTGTGCAGTTCTCTGCTGCTTATGTTTTAAGTTGAAATCTCGTTTTTGTTTCAGATTCTCCTTCTTCAGTGGTTAACAAACAGCTTGGATCCATGTCACTTGATGAGCAACAGGGTGCGTGTGACAGGAAATGCGCTCTCCCCAGCCATAGCTGATTGCAATGCTTCCTTTTCAAATTGCCTTTCATGATGATAAACAGTCTAAAAATGCTGTTCATCTGCATAAAGTAGAGTTCTGTAAGCAGATCTGCTGGAAACTCATTAATTATTTAATTCTCAGTATGAGAAACAGAGTAAGGTTTTCAAAAGCCATCCTATGCTCAGTGCTTAATGCAATTACTAAAGTTCAATGTAGGTGCAGTAAATGTCTTATGTACTCTACACACATTTAGAATAATTTTCCAAAATAATAATCAAAATTACTTCTTTAAGCAGGTTTGGTTTTGGTTTTGGTTTTTTTTTCTGCATGGTTCTTGGATCAGAATGCAAATACCAAGATTGAAGTAACGTTTAATCACATAATGCCAAATTAAGTTTATCTTACAATCTCAAGAGAGATGTGCAGCTTTGTTATTCTTGCAGTTTGAGTAACTGAGGAGCACCTGTGGCACTCGGGTGCATCTTTACCCCTGTAACCCCTTGTCCTGCCCCCCTCCTGCTAAACAAGGACTGATGTTGCTCTGTAGGACCCCTGTGGGCTGGGGGTGGAAAGGACATTTGTGAGCTTTCCCTATGCCCAGTCTTCAAATTGTGAGCAGTGAACTGGGTCATAGGTGACCCCAGTCCAGCTGCACCAATGCCACCTGTGCGGAATATTTACGCCTGAATAATTAATGAGTGATAGATGCTAATTTAAAAATAGATTTCCATACACTCTGCATTATGCTCTGTAGAGCCTCTGTAGAGATTTGATAGCTCAAATCCCACAGAAGAGCTTTCTGTTGTCTTGTTGCACATTCTAAACTAGAAAGCCGTTTTGAAATCCCACTTCTGAAAAATAGCCCGTTTGGCAACTGTTGAAAGTGTGGTTTATTTTAGGGTGCCAGAACAGAGGAGGAAAAAAAATAATCAAGCTGTGTTTCATATTGACAAAATAAACTCAATTTGTGGAATTATATTTTGCGATGAAATAGCTTTAAACCTCAGTGTGTAAATTTGCTAATTCTTCATGGTTCAGTAGCCAGCATCAATCCAATAGTCAGGTTTAGCTGGAAAACTTGCTTATAATGAGTGACCAAGTTATGCTTTTCTGTTAGGAACACAGGATAACACATCATTTGATCAGAGTAGAATAATGTAGAATTAACGTTAAAAGTCTATGTGTTTACTGAGGTTCTTAAAATTGTAAAAGTTTTGGAAAGCTGTTAAATTGTTCTATGAAGTTATGAAATCAGCCCAACTGACAACAAAGATAAAACCAGAAGTTTTGGTCCCAGGAATCAGTTGCCAAGTTTGTATCATATTCTTCTTCAAGCAGGATCAGTTGTCTTAACAGCTAGTTTGTATTTTTAGTTGCATAACTGTAGTTTTAATAGACTCTTAGGGTTTTTTTTTTCTAGTAGTTTTTTTTCTGCATTTAAGAAGTTACTTGAACCAATGTGAAGGGATTTCCTTTTGTAGGAAACCTTTCCTTTTTGTAGGAAAAACCTTTCCAGGTTTTTCAATATGCAAAAACACCTCCCCAAAATACATTTGTTTATCAGTACACCAGTTTTTCTGTTTCATTGGTAGACAAAGTTACTTCTAATTTTGAAAACCAGGAATTTGAAAAGGGAGCAAATTTATTAGGAAATCCATTGTTCAAATAATAACCAGAAAGAATAATTTGCTGATGTCCAGTTGGATTTTTGAAGTTAAACTGCTTTAGTTTCACTTAGTATTGAACAGAAATCTCAAAATACTGTAAGTAGCTAATGAAGGAATTTATAATAGTTCTTTTCATATAGATATATAAATATTTCATTCTTATTCCTATCTTTTCTTAATTTAGTACTGAATCAGCTGCTGTGTTCTGTTGAACCAGTCTCTCCTGTTGGCATTTATGTTTTAAGACTGGTTTTGGGTTTAAAGATCTCCTATTGGAAGCACATACATTTATAAAGCCATAATTCTGGCAGTCCAGCAGAAGCTCTGAGTCATTCCTGTCTGTACAAAATGCTTTCAAATGCATTACAGTGACCTACCCTGGATTTTTTTTTAAAAATTTTGGGGATTTTTGGACTGTGATTGTAACAATGGAGAGTTGGCTGTTGGATCTCTTGCAGTGTTAGGACTTTAAGGTACTGCCTGAATTGGAATGAGTGAAGAGGGAACTGTAAATGTGCCCATGTATCCCAAACCATCACAGTGCTGCTTCCTACAGACACAGAAGCCATGCTGTTTACTGATATTTCTAGATATTACTGTGAGGGTTTAGTAATCTGTTATGGTGATGGGATCATCTAGACAAAGAATTTATATTTTATTTTTATTATTTGATTTTTCAGTCTTCCCTTATACTGACTGGTATCAGTGTAACAGTGTTTAGTCAGAATTCCTCACTGGATAAAGGAATCTCCACACTTCCCTCCAAGTTCAGCTGCCTCTGATGAATTTTCATGTGCTAAGCCTTCCCAGTGAATTCCTATTTTCTGAAACACAGCACCTATTTTTTTTCTCTTTGGATCAATTTTTCTGCCTTCAGAAGAATCTTTCTTTGGTCTTCACACAGAATATAATGCTGTATAGGAATTATTTTGGGGTTTTTTTCCCATGAGAAATCATCTATCCTCTTCTCATGGGGTTGCCAATAGACTAATGACTAGGACAGCATTTGAGATGTGGGAAACCAGCTCAAAGTTCCTTAGGGTGTTAGTTTAACTAGGAAATGCACTCTGTAAGCTTGTCTTTATGCATTTCCACTTCATAGCTGGGAGCCCCGGTCTTTGTGAAGTTACACTTGCAGAGGTTTCTTTTCTAAGGGAAAAAGTGTCTCTGAGGGGTATTGTTGTCAATTGTGCAGTTTGGGTTTGTGGTTTTTTTTAATCTAGGGTTATGAATGAAATTCTGTCTTCAGTTTTTAAGGGTGGTAGTTTAAAAGTGCTTTCTTCCTGTAGGCACCTGGAGAATGGACAATTTAATGGGAGTGTGCTTTAGGACAGGGCTGTTTATGAAATAAGACTGTAAGTTGTTGGTAGTATCTTTAAAGTATAATGTGTTTGGCTGTAAAACTAAGTAAAGTTTCAAGGCATTTTTGAGGAATTTGGAATAGTTGAGTAAGGTGTTGACAAGCTACAACTTCTCCTTGAAGCAGTTTATTACCCTACTAGAGCTTGCAATCAGAAATAGTTTTGGCAATAGCTGTCCCCTAAAAAAATGGCAGAAGCTTTTGCTCTTCTTCCCTTCATTATCAGTGTGAAGTAGATCTGCCCTGATGGGATGAACAGAGTAGAGAAAGAGAACAGTTCTTCATTCAGCTCTAGGCTGTCTTTGGCAATCATATTGTCCTTTCTGAAAACAAAGAGTTCATGACTTCTGGGTTTCGTGTGCCTTCTCTGAAAGAATGTTCAGTTGTGTATTAGGCAAAATTTATTTGTTTTCTTCACAGAGGCTTCCATTCAGCTTTCATAAGCAGTGTAAGTTTTATACAAAATATTGAACAGCACAACTAATTCTGTGCAGTTTATTGCCAGATTGTCGTCTCATCTGTCTTTTAAAATGTCTCTTGTCCTTATTAGTGTCTATGCTATGCCCTAAAGCTACCTTAAAGAAAAAACTGACCCAGTCCCAATTGTAGCTCATGTTGTTGTAGGTTTAAGAAAACTCTATTACCCAATATATTTTAACAGCTCTCTGTTTCCAGAAATTTGTCAAAGTAATTTCTCAGTCAGTGCCCCCTTTGGATAAGTCTACAGCAAATCTTCCACCTGTTTGGGTGTGAACAAATATCAGCATTGCTTCCAGGGTAAGTGTAGGCACAGGACAGTCTTTTGGTTAAATTTTCAGGTGTTGAGATTTTTGAGAGAGGAAAGCACTGTAATGATAATGTTATCTGAGCTTTATAACACAGGCCTAATATTGAATTAAATTCATTATAGCGTAGCAATGTTTGGTTACTGTGGTTGGTAACATTAACTGGGTTTGTGCTGAAGCAAACATTGCACAGCAATGTTGAAGTCACAGCACAGACATTGTTTGGTGCTTGTCTTGGACTGTTCACAGCACTGAGTGGTCTTTCTTTATCTGGGTTCCCAATTCCAAGATAGGTCTTGTCTGTACCTATTAAAAGGGAGCTAAAGAATTCCCCAGCTCTCTTTTGACTCTTTCAGTGTCAGCTCCTGATGACTTGTGCAGTGATTGGAAGGATCAGCATTTGTACCTGTTTAGGGGTGTTTACAGTTTGACCAGACTTTTATACAAGGAGATGTTTGCTCATAGGTTGTCCAAAAATAGAGAAAACACCTGTTTAGTTAAGAAAGAACATGTCATTTTTGTTCAAACTACCTATATAGAACTATAAAATATTTTCTTAGATTTTTTTTCTTAGTTTATTTCAAGAATTGGAGACACTGCTTTTGATCAGTTTTATCCACTCTGACAAGAATGTAACAGGAATCTTTAGTTTAGAAAGACTATGAACTTTTCTTTGCACAGAGTGAGGCCCACACCATGTGCATAATTAGGATCATGGTTGTAACTGGTTAATTCCCTTTCACATAAAAATATTTTATTTTTTCTTTCTGAGTTTTTGTGGTATGGTTTGGGTTTTTTTAATTTCTCTTCAGAATGTAGACATAAGTATTTAAAGTTCTTTGGCACAGTCGATCACAGCTCTGATCCTGTGAGTGGGCTTCTGCTTGTCAGCAGTTTAAAAATATGAGCATTGATTGTTAGGTTAAATTCTTATTTGCTATTTCACAGTTACTATAATTTAATTGCATCTTCTAAAATAAATATCCCGTGGCAGTATTGTAGCCATTACTGGTATGATAATGGCCTTTTTAGTGCGGAAATTTGTAGGTTTGTGTTTAAATCAAATGTTAAGTTTTAATGGATTTACACAAAGATGATCTGAAGCTGTTACTTTACTATACTTGTCAGAGTGCTGCCAATACTGCAAGTATTTTTATAGTCAAATTTCTATATTCTATAGGAAAATATGGGATGGTTTTGTCCAAATAAAAAGCTCAATATTCATGAAAAGCAAGACTTACATGCTCACATGCAGCAGAGGACTCATGGACTTGCTGTGGTTTCAATGTGATTCACTTCTGTTGCTTTTGGACATCGTGCACAGTTTGTTTTGCCAGTGCTCCCTTCTGCTTCCAGTTCTTATAATATGAAAGGGTTTTTTTTTTAAACATGAAGCTCTTGGAACACGAACTTACAGTGTTTTATGACAACTGGCTGACAATTTACAGCAGATCTAAGGGTATTGGTAGTTGTCTGGTTTCTAAGTAGGCAGCAAAGTAAAGGGGATGGTGATTTTTCTAGACTGCTGGTTGTGTCTAGATCTCATCATCTTTTTTTCCTGTGTATTTACTGAGGCAAAAGGGCTGAACACCACTTAATTTATAGTCTTCTTATTAATACATTTATTAGAAAAGGGTTCTGCTTATTAATGATTAGATTGTGTGTACACATACCTATCTGCAATTTTATTTACTTGCATGTTGAAGGACAGCATCTCCTTTGTTTGCTCTTATAATTAGAATTAATTTTAGATGGTTTCTCAAGCATTGCAAATTTGGTGTGTTCACTCTGAAACTTTTTAACTTTTTGCTTGGCCTGTAAGAGACCTTAAGCTGATATTATACATGTTACTGCTACATTTGGCTTTGCTAGGATAACTAAATGAACCTTCAGAATTAGAACAACTTTGTGTGTGTGTCACTAATTCCCATTCAAACTTTATCAACCCCATATTTACAGAGAGTGATAAGCCACGAGCAGGAACAGGTGAACCAGTGTTAAGTTTGCACTACAGCACAGAAGGAACGACGACAAGCACAATAAAACTGGACTTCACTGACGAGTGGTAAGAAGTTAATTTTGGTTTTGAGTGGTTCATGATCAGCACATCAATAATACTTGTCAGGCACAGCTGTAGGTAAATCATTTTCCATATGATTTATGTCTGGTTTTAGGTGTGGATAGACAAATGAAATGGCTGTAGTCCATAATGCATTCAGAACATAAGACAGCCATACTTTAACATCACATTTATACAAGAGGGGTTTTTTTGTGTGTGTATTTACTGTGAATCTCTTTAATGCAAACATAATTTGAAATGTGCTATTTTCATCAAACCTGGCATAATATCAGTGGCTTATAAAGCAGGGTAGTACAGGGATGGAAAGGTGGTCCAGGGGCTGGTGCTTATGTTTTAATTCTGTGCTCTACTAGACTTCTCATATGGTATTCTGCAAATTAGTCTTTCTGTGGCCCAATTCCTGAGTTGTAAAACACTGAAATTAGTATTTCTGTGTCCTAGGAGTGTTGATGAATGCATAAGGTTAAGATATCAACTTTGTGGACTGCTTAGATGTTACACAAAAGTGATGACATCCTTTTCAGATAATAAATGCACTGTCTAATGGCCTGACTTACTTGGTTTTGTATCAGTCTATCAGCAGAGCATCTCAGGATCTCCCAAAATAACCACAATCCTTACTTTATTTCATCTTACTTCTATTCCTCTGCTTATGTTTTCAAAATTATTGTAGAAGGCAGTAAATAGAAATGCTTGCTGGCATTTGTTATTGAGAGGGGGAAAAAAACCACAAACCCAAGCATATTTAGCTACTCTTAAGTGCTGTGGCTTTAGACATAAAATATACACTTTGATCACAGCAGTTTGGAAACTTCAGACAGTGATTCGTAAGAACGAAGATTTTGCCTGTGTGAATCTGAAATGCTTTATTTAGAGTCCAAATCCAGCAAGCTTTGAAAAAACCAGTTGTGCTGTAATGCTTTTAAGTGATTCTGCATTTAGTTTTGTAGTCATGTTTGTGTAATGCTTTAGGATAGACGGATTTCACGAGAGAAATCAATAAAGGAAGTGAACATGATGGTCGGAGAACTGAACGCAGCTTTGGTGGTGGGTGGTGTTGGCAGAGGTTCAAAGAAGGGTTGTGTGGAGAACTGGGGAAAGGGAAAACCTGCTATGGAAGCAGACAGCAGGGCTTAATGTAATGAAAGCATAGGGGCTTATTTTGCTCTCTCAAAAACATCCTCTTCGTGTGACTGGTGGGGTGAAAAATAACATTGAAGTCAAAATTAAAGTAGGGTAATAAGTGAATGCAAATTGAGCATTGGGCTAGAAAGTAGATTACTAAGAGTTAAAAAAATCTTAGTGTTTAGACCATGATTAAGTTTATAAATGAGGCATGAAATAGTAAAAATGCTCAATTTGGTGTCTAGCAGTACCCTTGTTGTCTGGCCATTCAGAAACAATGCTGAAAATCCTTGATTTAGAAGAAATACTAAAAGGACTACCAAAACCTTCCCTATGTTCTGCAAATTCAGTACAGCTATGACATGAATGAGCAAAGAATATTGCTAATCAAGACGAGTCAAAGCTCTCATTTAATTTAAAAAATAAAAGTACTGATTCTCAGGTGCTAGATTGTCAAGAATGTAGACTAAGCATGGTTTGTGCTGCTTCTAGCAGTGTAGCATATGAAATATTTATTGATAACCTACACAGGTAAGAAGATATTTGTAAAGAGTCAGTCTAAATTCTTGAGAATCATGCTTACAATTGTCATAACTCATCTTTGTTTTCTGCTTTTGTCCAGTGATTTGCATAAGTTTGAGGCCACATCACAGAAGTGGGACAGGAGAGACTGAGAGAGCTCAGCAATAAGACTTTGCATTTCCTAAAAGAAGATCTTTGCTAGAAAGTCTAAAAACATTAGTTCTGATGACATTCAGGACAGCATTTTACACATATCCAGAGGAATCATTTGCCTTATTGTAAACAGAAATTGGTGTTCCGCAGTAGTTATCTAAATATGAATGGGGAGTAAATGTCAAATACCAGCTTATAATAAATCCTGAGAAATAACAAAACTTTGAGAACTTAAAGTCCACACCTCAAAAGGTACAGGAATTATAACTAAGGGTGAAGGGCCTGGAGAATTTTATCTGAATCATATTTTTTAATTGAATGGGATAAGGTTATTTATTAGTGCTCAGCTGATAGCTTGTCATACCTCTAATAAGACCTCTGAATATTTATACGTGTAAAAAATGTGCAAATAGTGAAAAAGACTGAATCCTTTTGAGTTCCCACAATAGTTGGAAAAGCAATGAATAAATTCTTTGAAGGTTAAAAAAAAGGTAGGAAGGAGAGAACAGGGTTCTGTGATGCAGGGGAATAGAAAGTGGGATGAGTGGCAATGGACATAATAAAAGAGAATTTTGTAATTGCTGTGGAGGTTGTTGGTTGTAGCTGCTGCCAGGAGTTACAGAACAGTGGGACTGCATGAGAAGGACAATGGTGTCAGGCTGTGCTTTGCAAGGATCTTCTCTATTTACATGATTGTAAATTATTTTCCTTTCATGTGTACGTTGACAGGAGCAGCACAAATTCGAGCTCTAGAGGGAGTGGAACTCACTGCAAAACCGAAGGCCAAGAAGACTCTGTAAAAACAAAAGCTCTGGACGAGTCGGGGCCTGAAGGTGAAGAAACAAGTAAGATCCAGCATTATTTCTGTATTGCCAAGGCAAAAATGCTGCTCTTGTGTGTTCATGACTATCAGTGGACACAATGGGAGCCTCACAGACGTGCATGTGAAGGCAGAATGCAGCCATCACAGAGCATGAGTTTTTTAGGAAAGAAAAAGACACCAACCTGAGATGGTTGCAAGTAAATGGAAACAAAGTTAACTTACCCTGTCTTGAGTTCTAAAACCATTGTTCTTTTTTCTTAAGGGCATACTGTGCCACAACTTGTATCAAAAGACAGGACAACTGCACTTTGCAATCATAAATGAGTGCTCAGTGTTTTGTTACATTTCTTCCAAGCTCTCACTGGATGTTACTACATGGGGCTGTCTTGCTCAATTCATTGCCAAAAAGGCAGTCAAGTCAAATGACTGGTTCCAGAGAAATGTTTAAAAAAAATAATTCCTTTTAAGAGAGGGATAACTTAATTTGTCTTCAGAAATAATAGCTTTCACTAAGTGATCATCTGTATCAAGAGTATTAATGCTATTTTTGCAGCTAAAGTTCTCATAGGATGTCAAGTAGATTAAGAAACAAGAAAGAAATAGTTTTTTCTTTGTAAATGTATTGACCTGGTCAACTGGATAGGTTTATATATATTGACTTTTATGTGACTGATATCTGAGATTTCAATAAAGTGACACATGGCCTTTGAGGGCATTGCTTTGGTTGGTTTGACCTGGGAACACTGGTGTCATTGCATTATAGATGTGCATCCAAATAAAATCATGTGATTGACTATTAAATTGTTTAATTCAGGAGTTCCTGATGAATCTCACAAGGAAGATGTGAGTGCTGAAGAACTGAAAACTACAGATGAAGCTGTAGAGACAACAGAAGCAAGTATGTATCTGTACTCTTTCAAATAGTTATAGGAAGAAGTAGAGAATGAAAATCTAAATTTTTGATAAGATTTCAGTATGCATAATTTAACTTCTGTGACTTTCTGGTGTCTTCTAAAATAGACTGTAATCATTAATGGTGGATTTATATTCCCCAATATTTTCTGTTAGCTGTATCAGATAAACCTGGTCCTGAGCATTCTGGAACTCAACCAGAAAAAAATGGTCCCGACGCTGCCGCTGCCTCTGGGAATGTAGAGGAAGAAGCCTCCTATGAAAGGAGTGTGAACCAAGACACTTCAAATCAAAGTACTGAATCCACTGCCAACTTGCTTGCTGCAAGTGATGAACCTCAGTCACACCCAGAACCCTCAGGGCTTGCAACTCCAGAGGAGTCCTCCACCAGGACCTCAGCTCTCCAGGAAACCGATGACAGTGACGATGATCCTGTTCTGATCCCAGGGGCGAGGTATCGAGGAGGACCAGGACACAGGTGAGGGGAACACTGAGCTCTGCTGGTGCTTGGCAAAAGGCTTTTTTAATAATTTTTTTTTAAATTGTTTCGTCTGTTTGTTCGAATGAAAGATCTAGAAGCTCATGCCTCATATCATTAATTAAAATAGCCAAGAGCTTGATGGCTGAGTCTAATTTGCCTGTATATAAGACATGTATAGCTATAATTTCCCTCCTACCTCGGCAGGCTCTTACAGATCTAATACTCTTTGTGGTTATTTCATGACTGCTGAATACCTCAGTGCCAAATATTTGCAGTTAATTTTTTATTATTCTCCCTGTAGTCATAAGTATAGAAAGTTCATAAATTTGTATACAGGGTACAGGGACTTATATTTTCTTTCAACCAAAACTTTAGATGTTCTTACTTTGACAAAGCAAGAGCTTTTAACTGCTGTTGTTCAGCAATGCTGTGTTTGTAGTACATAAATTAAGACTGGTGTGTTCAATTTTTCACTCTACTTTTTCTCTGAAAGAGAAACTGTAATCCTTTTACTTTTGTTGGTCAATGAATATTAGTGTGTATGCCAGTAAAAAAAAAAGTAGACTACTAGTTATTATTAATAAAAGGCATTTAGTAAGCTTTGTGCTTTTTTAAAAGATGTATTTAGTAAGCTTTGTGGTTTTTAAAAAATATAAACAGCTGTACATACTTGTTTAATCATTCAGTGAATTCAGCCCCCCGTTTGGTATTGTTGGTTTAACACCTCTGTTCACTAATTTCAATTCTTGGACTTTTTAAGAACCGTGATAATTATTTAAGCAACATCTTTATTGTGTGACATAAGACAATACCTTTTTTACTAGTTTCAGATGTAGCCTGGTGTCAGGTTCCTTAGCTTTACTCCTATCCTGTTCAAAGGCAGCATCATCTTGCTACTAATTCCTTATGCTGGCAAAGCAAATTCTTTCCAGAAATTTACAACATGTATTCATTAGGAAATCGGGAAGAATTTAATAGTTGTGTACAGAAAAGGTTTTGAATAATTTGCAGTTCAAAGTTGTAAGCCACCACACTGTCAGCAGTGACAAAAAGAACAGTCAGTGGTTGTTTATTACAAAGCACGAGCAATTCTGCTCACCAAAGGACAGTTTTTATGAAGAAGCCAATATATACAGACCCTGTCTTAATCCATTGGCTTCCCATGCAATACCAAGTAACTGGAGATAAATATCAAATGGCAGAAATATTTTCCACCGCAGAGCCAACGTTCATTATGATCCAGTGATTGAAGAGCAAGCTGTGAAAAGCCCTGCAATTTAAATCCCATTTCCATTTCCGAGCAGGAGTTAGAGCTCCTCTCCATGCACCACGTTGCCTCTACAATGTAATAGTTTTTGTAGTAATGTGATAAGAATGACACTTCCAGGTATCATAGAGCAGTTACAATTTCCCACTAGTGGGGACATCTTAAATGAAGTTGCAATTCATCTGACATGCTTCTTTGTGTGCAGGGAGATTTCTTCCTGTAACAGTTTAAATTCATCATAAAGGAAAGAGCATTCAACTAAATGAATGGTATAATTAAAATTCTCTGTGCAGCCCTCTGCTCCCTTATTCTTTCCCCAGATAAAATCTGAAAAAAAAGTAGTTTTTTAATCAGTGTTGGTTTAGGATTGCCTGCAGGTTTCCATCACTCAGGTTTAATGCCTGACCAATTCATATTGTTCTGCTTTTGTGTGTGTGCAAGCAGTGAGGTTTTCTAGTTTAACTTCCGAGCATTACGTTCCCTCCTACGCCCTCTGAGATACTGAGGAAAAGTAAGACATCCTGTGTGTGCTCAAAGGAATTTGGATTTCCACAGAGAAAGCAGGCACTGGTGGTCTTAAGGGCTGGCTATAAGCCCTCTGAGTATTTATATCTCATATGAAACAGAGTGAAAGGAACTGGAAGTCCTCTCTACTACTACGATGTTATAGCCTATAATCCCTTTCACAAACTGATCAGAATTATATAAAACCCCCCTGGCTCCTTAACGAGTAGGAAGCCAACTCAAAACATTGCTGCTGTGATGGGCATAAATTAACTAAAATTAGTCATTTTGTTCTGTGCTAACATACTGTTTGGATTGAAATAATTTTTCACACCCAGTGCTTATCATTTGAATGATGCTCATCCTGTCCATTTTCAGCTTTTGTCTCATTAGACTTAAGAGTGCCAAGTTTTTCTCACTCTTAGCAGTAAAAATCTGTGGGTTTCCTGCCATCCTGCTGGTTCCTGTCAGTTCTCCTCCATGTTTCACATCTTTCCTGAATATGGTAGACCAGCCCTGTTTGGATTCTGCTGGGATTAATTCTGTGAGTGTTACTCTTGGTCTAGAGAGGATTCTCTGAGACACAAGTGAGCTGCAGTTACATCCTTCTCCCCTCTTTGCTTAGGGCTGTCTCAGTGGTGGCCCGTGGTCAGACACCAGCTCAATTAGTGCACTGCAGTCTTTCCCACTTCGTCATTTCAAATTAATGTGCCTTATCTTTCACCAGCAGGAAGCTCAGAACTGTATAACTCAGTCTTATACTACTGATTTTCCACTCACCTTTTTTTCTCAAGATCCTTCAGTCCCCTCTACATTCATAAAGTTCCCCAGCCTCACAGCCTGCATGAATACATTCCTACATCCTGCTCAAAGACTATTAGCAATATATTAAACAAAACTGCCTGCAAGACTGGTGCTTAACTCCACCAGTATGCTTTCTAAAGGCTTATGTTTCCTCTTTTCTCACTTAGTAAATTGTGTTACCTAACAATTCCTTTACTAAATCTCATTTTCTCAAGTTTACCTAATAATTTAGTTTCCAATGTGTCATCCTATAAGATAATTAACGCCGTTAATATATGAGTAATAAAGTAGATTTTTCTCTCTCTAGAATATCTAGGGGGAAGCTGCTTTGGGCTTTTTCCTTTGTGGTTTTGTTTTATTTTCTCTTTCTGGTGAAGGTTATAATACTGGCCTGCAATAATCTACCTTTTGTGAACATATTTTATACAGTGGAAAAAACATGTTTAATTTTTCTATAGGACAAAAAGATAAAAAAGAGGCCACAGCCTTCTGAAACAATTCTAAAAACTGTTTGACTAATAAACCTCTTCCAGTATGTAACATTACTTTCCTTTTACTACAACCAATTTATTTTTCTTTAGGCTATGTTTTCTTATTAACCTGATAGCTCTTGTTTACATTGAGGAGAAACTCCACAGTTGGAGAAATTAAGATAAAGGAAACTCTCAGAGTAACTTCCCCACTGTAAAGTACAACTTTCTCCACTGAGAAAAGAAGAGTAAACTTCTTCTTTTGTACTCTGAAATTATGATCTTTAGCTTCCTCTTAAGGAAAGGAAGTGGCAGAAATATCCTTTTGGTTGCTCTGTTGGCAGTACCTGCAGTTAAATAAATTGACAACTTCCTGCTGCATCAATGCTGCTGGTCTCACTTTATTTTTAGTAAGGTGGATGTAGATTTCAGATGTATAAACAGAATGTTGCCCATTTTGCATATCTAATGTTTACAAGGCTTCCATTATTTGAATTTTATTCAGGTACAAATCCAACTTTTAATGTTCTCAAGCTGAGGATTTGATCTTTTTCTCTCTTTAAATAATCTAAAAATAGATACAAGGCACATAATATCTTTTTGGGGATGCTCATAAATCTCAAGACACAGATGGTTTCTCACCAACTCACCTGAAACTGAACTATCAGGAAAGATTGTGCAAGGTTTGCAGCTGCTTTAATATTTTGAAAAGGACTTAAATACTATCAACAAAATGTGTGGGAATATCATGATCCTTTGGTTGGTTGGCTAAGTCAGCTGCATGTTGACTAGGAATCAGCTGGGAATAGTTTTGACACCTAAGGACATTTCTTTAAAAGGAATAACTGAGGATGTGACACCTGATTTTTTTTCGGTAGAATTTCTAGAGCATCACTATAGGAATGTCCTTCACAGGTGACTAAAAGAAGTTAAACAGTTATTTCATTTTTTCACATCACTGGGCTAGTCAGTACATGTTCTTTTTAAGAAATTATATAAGGAAATGCACAGAATATTTTGAAATAAAAAATAATAAAAAAAAAGAAACCTGTTTTGTACAACCAAATAGTTTTGCCAGATACTCATCAGAGAAAATAACCTTCTCTACATTTAGGGGAACCCAGAGGAAAAGATCCCTTCTCTTACAAATCTGAGGATATGTATAAATTACGAATATGTGCAGGTCTGCACAAAGCATATCTTGTTTAAAACTTACTGAGTCCAGCAAGTTGAGTTGGAACAGAGACAGGGAGCATGGCTTGCCTTAGCACTGTACATTGTAATCTGTGGGAGGGGGAAGAAATCTAGGCAAAATGTATGTTCTTCTTGTCCAGAGTGCAGTTTTTAATAGATTGATCTTAATTTTCACAGATTACTCAAAAAAGCTCTCTGGGGGCTACTTTCCTACATAAACAACTGAATTAATTTTGTTTGGACTTTGACAGAAGCTGATCTGTGAGCAGAGGCTAAGCCTGGAAAATGTTACAACTAGCAGGTTCAAATTTAAAGAAATATGAATGTAAAACGGAAATGATTATGCAGCTGCTTCCATGTCTGCTGTGATCTATGAAGAAGTACTGTATCTTATAAGATCAACTTTGTGTACTGTTATGTCATCTGAATATTTTTGCTGAAATCAAAGTAGTCTTATATACTGACACCCTGAGAAGGAATCTTCTCAGCTGGAATAAATACATAGAGCACATTTTGTAATAGATGTTAACCTTTAAAAACATGATACCCAGCATTTTTGAATGACTTCAGTTGTTATTCCCTTTACTAGATATAATATCAGAGGAACAGCGATAGGTGATAGAATAATGAGGTAATTAATTATTTTATTCCTCCCCTCCTCCTTTTTATTGCCATATATTGGATTTCTCAGGTTCTTGTTTTTCGTATCTAACTGGCATTTTAAGAATTGCTATACTTCAATTGCTATGAATTACAGAGCATATTGCTTGAGTTATATTTAGCTGCATGTGTTGCATGGAAATTGAAAAGAAATGGCAGTGTATACATTTAACAACCTATTAACCTGTTTACTGTGTGCCATAGAAATTAATGGAATTTGAAAAGTGTGTAGTTTGTGAAAAGAAATACCTTTTTTTTTTTTAAATGTAGCTGCTGAGGAACGAGTTATATTTGCATGTGCCACTGCTGAGTTGCTTTGTCTGGTAGTAGAGAACATCCAGTTCTAGACAACAATATAAAAATACATGTATCAGAGACTATTTATATTTGTCTGAACAAGGTTATGGAACTGAGCATAATTATTAGAGCTGTATTTGGCAATCCATATCGAGCAAGATACACGCTGGATCTTAGACAATACTTCTTTTAATGAAGTTAAATGAAAAAGTCACTCGCTCTCATATTCTTCACTGAAATACTTGAGTGAAGTTGTAAGAACATATAAGGCAATTTGGGTAATTGTGTTTGGCCACATGCCTTAGGAGGGAGAAACTCTACTGTGATTGAAGTCAAAGGCCATATACAGGGGAAATGGCACAGAGTCACTCCACTGGTGAGAATTAACATCTTGGCCTTGTGTGGCTGGAAGGGCAAAGACTCAGGATGTGCTTCATAAAAGACTTACCCTGAGTCCTACATTTTAAATGCCTACAGGAAAATAGTGCAGACGTGTAATTCTTTGTCTCATATTTCCATCTTAGCTGCAATTAGAGGTTCAGGAATCTGTGTACTTTTTGTACTTTAAATTTCACAATAAGCATTCTTTGAACACGCTTACCATGGAGTTCTTCAGCTCTTCAGCACAGCCCAGGGGGACATTTATTTCATATTGCTATGAATTTAATATAAAGTGAATGATGCATCCAGCATACAATTTTTTTATCAGTGGTTTTTTTTCTTTCTAATTTTCATTGTCATTTGGCAGCATATCAGATGAAAACTTAAAAATGTTTTGGAGCTGAGAATAATTGAAACATTGATTGTGTTTGAAGGCTGGGAAATGATCTAGGAGTGAGTGACAGTAAACATTTCTTTTCATATGATCAGCAGTGAAATAACTTGGGCTTTAGGTTAGTGTCAATGTGCTGTTAACATGATGGGTTTGCCTTTGGTTTTGAATTATCTCAACGCTTGAAATTTGACAGCAGTAGTAAATCTCTTCCATAGGTTCAGAGGCTTCTAAAAGAAGATGGTTATTTAGTAATTAATATCAGAAATATAATCAAATCTTAGTATTTAGAAGAGGGATCTATCTTAATATGGTGGTTGTGGGTTAACTGCAGCAGGCAGCTCAGCCCCACACGGCTCCAGGATCACTCTCCCCCAGGGAGGGAGAAAAATTGCAAGAGAAGCCATGGGTTGGGGTGCAGACCAGGACAATGATTAATTAGTCATCTTCCCGAGCCAGATTTGACTTTGGTGCTGATAGCCAGCTTGTTACAACAAGCCTTTGGGAGTCTTGGGCAGGAGCATGGGAGCTGGCAAGTGGATTCCTTTACAAGATCAACAAAGAAAAGGCAGAGCTTGATCAAGGGTTTGCTGTACTGGTCTAGATACACACACACTCACAAAATATTATTAGAAACACAGAATATACTGAGTTGGAAGGACCCACAAGGATTATTGAGTCCAACTCCTGGCCCTGCACAGGACAAGCCCAGGTATCACACCCTGTGCCTGAGAGTGTTGTCCAAATGAGCAAAAGGCATTGGAGAAATAGGATCTAAATTAATGGATACAAGCCTCAGGTTCCCTGCAATTGTTTTGGACAGGGAAAATAGTTCAAACAAGAAGATGGCAACAGCATGGGAAAAAATAATATTTTAAACTTGAAAGAGCATAAGAGAAGGAACCAGGGCTTGTGCTAGGCACTGGTCTGGTGGGAGGTGTCCCTGCCCCTGGCAGGGCATTGGAACCAGGTGATCTTTAAGGTCCCTCCAAGCCAAAGCAGCCTGCCAGGAAAAAGAGAGTTTGTGTGAAAGTAAATTTGGAAACTTCAGAAGTGGCAAAAAGCCTTAATACTGGAGGAATCAATACTGAGCTCAGCACTCAATGCAGAGCTGAGACAAGAGGGATGGGAAAAGAAAGCAGGTGGACGTGAGCTTTGCATCCAGCTCTGCAGCCCAGCTCAGGAGATGGTCAGTCTGGGATAACGGGTTTGGAAGAGGCAGGATTATCTGGGGTACCAGATTAATTTTATGGCAGCAACTGCATTATTGTCCTTTAACACTCTAGTTATTTAACTGTGCAAATTGTACAGATTTTTGTATAAAAAAATATCCTCATTACACTTTAGAAGTTCTAAACATACAGAAAATACCCCATGTGACAATTTAGTTATTTTAAGGCTTAACTTCCATGTTTACATCTTTTCCATTTCTCTCCATGTAGGATATATAGCTGTGCATCAGTCTGCATCACAAGATCTTTGTGGGGTTTTTGTTGCTGTTGTTTGTAAGCTATGTTTAACTGAAAAAAAATAACAGCTTCACTTCTAAATCCCTATTCCCCTCATCTTGGGCTTCATTTAAACAGGCTTTTGATAATTAATATTTGCAATTGACTTTGCAGACTTCAAACCTGGCTGATCATAAGGGGAAAAGCAGTGAACACATACTACAGCTGTATCCATTGATGGAGCTGGCTGTGCATAAACCTCCTTGTCTGACATTTTGTGCCTGGAAGAGCATGCAGTTTGGAAGGGAAGCAGCACCTCCCGGTCAGGCTTAGCTTAAGCTGAACTCCAGAACAGAACACATTGCACAGCATGCTTCTATATCCATTGATGCTCCAAGTGACTAGGCTGCTGTCTAATTTCGTGTTGGCACGGACAGGAATTGCTTACCACAAATACAAATGAAAATTAAAACACCAGGAAAACAGATATGCTGGATTTTTAACATTTTTCTGTGCGCGCGCGACAAAAAAAATGTATAGAAAATCTGTAGTCATGAAAAAGTAATACCTCTCAGGGGGAATCCTTTTTCCTGTAATGTTCTTTGTTCTGAAAAGCCATTAGACTGGGCTCATATTTATCTTTTCTGGAGCAGACTTGCCTCTGCCAGGTGTCTGCTTTTTGCAGTATGTTGTTAGAGGGCTCCACACAACAGTCTCACAGTTAGAGCCGTGTGTGCTTGGCTGCATGCTCCCTGTTGAGGGTAATCGTTCCCTTTACAAGACAAATAAATGTAAATCCAGTCATGCATTTTAAAATAAGGCCCAAAATCAGGATTTTAAATTCAGAGCTCAATTTAGTTGGAAGACAGCTCTTACCAAAAGTTGCTTCTGTGCTTCTGCTTTTATTTAAAAACGCGTGATTCGGAATGCTGAGTAGTATTGAGGGTTTTTTTGAAATGTTTGCATATTCAAGCCTAGGGGAATTTAGAGGAGGAGATTAATTTTTCTAGAGATGTTTAGATGAAAAAATGTGCAAGAAACTACCCTGCCTTACCAGTTAGTTACTTTAAAACCACCTTCTAATCCCAAGACTTGTTACTGCTATCCAGCAAGTCACCCTTCTGAAAGAGCTGGACAAGTCTACTGGTTTGTCAGTCCTAATGATGTTTAACTTCTCAGCTTTTTCACTGCACATCTTTAATTAATTCATGTGAATAAATACAGCAAAAATACAAATAGCAATCACAAAGGGTCTCACAGTGCTGAAGAGCTGTGTGTGCCCTTTCCAAAGCCGTGGGATCACTGATGGGATTGGTAGCAGAGCAGTTATGATGTGATTCTTGCTTTTACTTTCTCACACAGAACCCATCTTTTTTTAAAAGCAAATACAAACCCAAATATGCACAAACAATGGTTTGAAGTTTCTGCAAGTGTTTGATGTAGCCTATCGTGTACATGCCACCCTTTTTCCTTCATGTAGAAGTAAACTGGTGAGGAGAATATTCTGTGATCTTTAAAGCATGGTAGATAAAGAACATGGGCTTCTTTTTTCCCCCCCTCTATTGTATGAAGATGTTGTAAAGAACCCTCTTCTTAAATCTATTGAAGATCGAAGTTGAAACTCTATTATAAGGACTAACAAATACAATGTGTTTATTTAGTGTAGTATAAGAAGGAGGAACCAGAAAATTTCCTAGACAGGAGATTTTGAGGGGATAGAAAACTCTCACCAAGGAAGTAGCAGTAGTCTATTTTCCCTGGGACTGTTTGCTAGGCAAACATCTAAGAAATATATTATAATAAATAGCCCAGTGTTAAGTGGATCTATTGGTTAGTGCTTTCAAATCTCTTCTAGTTTCTATTAAAAAAAGTATTAAAATTTATTTTAAAAGCTTAGCAGTATTATCTGTCTTCATATGACAGTTTGTGGTTTGTTTGTTTTCATAATAAATCTGTATTAATGACCCATTACCTGCATTCATTTTCCTTCTTTGCCTGGCTGTAAGATAACACTTCACTTTAACTTTTTGGTGCAGCTTTCTTCTGTGGCAAAGATTAAACAAAAATCTAAGCAGACCACTGGCTGAGAAAATGAGTGATGAGATAGATGTGGTGGGGTTTTTTTCTGGACTAAAGGACTTGTAGCTGGAGTCTCCAGGATCAATGACTAAAACACTAGACCACATTACCTGTGAACAAATTCAGGTTACTTTCTGGAAGCAGTGTAATCAGGTTCCAAATATATTCTGTTCTGGCTCAGTTTACTTCTTAGGATCATATAAATTCCTGTAGTATTTTGACACCTTGCATTCTGCTAAAACCTGTACCTGGTCCATCTTGAGAGTGACATTCCCCTGGGATTGTGTTCCGGACTTCAAAGCCCATAGCAACCCTGACAAGGAATGATGGAAGGAAAAGAAGTAGATGCAGGTGCTGGAATGTGATGGTCTGGTTATAGCTGGAATTATGAGGATCTGCAAATTAAAGAGCTAAAGAGGAAAAATTTGGCACCAAGGTCTTTTCACAGATTAATCAAAAAACAGATTCCTGCAATTAAACGTTCACAAAACAAAGTACGTAATTTAGCTTTTTTTCCTCTGTCATTCTAGGAAATATTAGCTGCCAACATAAGGGATAGCTGCTGCAATAATTGATCTCAAACCATCTTTTGCCTTAGTAGGAACTTTTTAAAAGCTGCCTAAATCTTCAGTCTTCTCATACAGAAACAGTGAGGAGAAATACATTGAACAAAATTTTATGGAAAAACCAAATCACTCTGGCAGGCTCACCAGATCCTTAATAACGTTTTAAAATTTAAAACCTTCTGTTCTGGCAAAGGTTTTTCACTTCAGAACCTTGCTACCTCATTATGGGTGGAGGGATTTCCCTAGCACTGAAGAATAAAATAGCATGTGAATTTTGCCAACAGCTGAAGTTTGTTCTACAGAGGGGGAATAAAACCTGGCACCACTTGACATTCCACTGCCTTGCATGCTATTCTTGTTCTAAGCCAGGATGGAAAAAATTCAACTCTGTAATTTTACATTTGGGATAATGTTGATGTCTGTTTCAAACTCATGGAGAATGTGTTTGAGTGCCTAATTATTATTTTATAGTCCTTTTCGATAGCCCAGCTCAGTGTTTAGGGGGGGACTCTCAGTGCTGTTCTCTTTGTCTGCACTTTGTAGACGATCCGCTGTCGCCCGAATCCAGGAGCTCTTCAGGAGGAGGAAAGAAAGGAAGGAGATGGAAGAACTGGAAACATTGAACATCAGACGTCCTTTAATAAAGATGGTTTATAAAGGTCATCGGAACTCCCGGACAATGGTACAAACGCTTTGTCTCCTTTGGGAACTGTACAGGTTTGAGGGACTGAATCAGTGTAGCTGCTCCATTGATGTGCTTCCCAAAAAAGGGTATTGCAGCGCATTACAAGCACTTTTTCTTCTGTATTCATTTATAAGGCACATAATTTGCTCTAAGTGAAAATTAAAATGAATGTGACTCCTGTCACTGTGCTCAGCATTTAGCGTTCTTGAGTTTAAGACTCTCTCCTCTTAACTTCCTTTGAAATTTTGGGTATTTTTTCTTGACTTCTTTTTCATTTTGTCTGTCATCTTAAATGGTATAAAACGTGCCTACCTTCCAAATTATGATTTAATCCTCACTTTCCCTTCCAAGCTCTTTAAAGTTTAAGATTAAATAATAATTTTGAACAGCTTGGAAGGGAAAGTGAGAATTAAATCATAGTTTTGAAGAGACTTGACATCTCTGAATTTAAAAAAGGAACTAGTGCCAGTTATTAAATCACAACCTGGCTACCAGATACTTGGTCTTTTTCATGTAAAATACTGCATTTTAAGAAAAATGCAACTACTGTGTTTGTAAAGCAACGGTGCATGAAAAACAAATGCAGTTTTCCTTGCTATTTCTTGTTTTGCTTTTTACAGTAATTTGAAGCTGTGAAGTTCTGAGTACTAGGTGGTGTTCTGTAGAAGTAGCTGGTGTGTTATTTTGCAGATGATCTGACAAGTCCCCCAACCTCCGAAAGCAATTTTCTAGAGTTTGTATGAATAGCTTTGATTACGCTGGGGAAAATGCTTCAGTAAATGCATATTTCAGGCTATGTAAGCAACAGGGCTTAGAATAAACTTTGATTAATGATAAGGAGTTTTGCACTGTATTTCAGAAATCAATTTTAATTGCTCAAACCCCCATTAATTTAAATGTTCTAGCATGAAACACTTTGTGGTTCAGAGATATTAAAGGAGAGCTCATCTAAGGGGTCTTAATTCAGTCTCCATCTGCATATGTGTTATTATATAGATGATTTCACAGATTTTGTTCTTTAGTTTCTTTGGGTTGTGTGTTGGTCTTTTTGCTTTTGTTTCACATGAGCACCTATGACAAGGAACACACAACGAAAGACAATGTAATGTTCCCTGTTGGTCTCTATGGTCTCAAACTCCATTTTGATTTATTGTTTTGAGTGATCCCCTCTTTCCTGCAAGGCAAGGATTGATGACATTTCCCTTCCAATATATATATTAATTAAGTGAATTAAGATTATGAAGGCAAATTGAATAATTCTGATAGTTCCTTACTTTTGAGAATTTAATTTGATAATCTTAAAATTTTTTTTAATAAGCATATTCAAGTGTAATTCTTGCATTGTCAGAAAGCAAAAGATAAGTACTGTTATACTGATCTTTGCTTGCATCATTTGTGGGGTTGGAATGTTTCTATAATCTTATTTTTTTATACATATGACATTCTTCCTTTAATCCACTTTTCCTAAGTCCAGAGTCCCCCTTTTAAAGTGTGGATTTCAAAGTAACTTTTCTTCAATAGAACATCAGAGTGTAAAGGATAAATGGGATAAGTTGTGTATTCATACAATAGGAGTGTGTATATGAGCTTGAAAAAAAACTCCAAAATTTTTAAATGTGAATTTCAATTCTGTTTATTTCTGTGATGCTAAAATTGAATTTTTTTAATATTAGAAAGGTAAAATCAGCAGTTACATAAAAGAATACGAATGAAACAGGAAGAGGTCATAACTGAAAATTAAAATATTAAGTTATTTATTACTGGGGATAATTTAGATGTAACAGGATAATGAAAATATGTACTAAGAGGAGCTATAAGACAAAAGCTGCCAAAAGTTAATATATTGGAATTCACTACAGAATTCAGGAATGCAGTTTCTCTGGCCTATTTTTAGACATCAGGATGACTTTATTGCACTGCCTGCAATCACTGGTACATATTCTGTAGACAAAGATCTACCAAGCCTGAAATTTAAAACTGGATATACTTGTGCTGGAAATAAAGTACATATTTTTAACAGCATTAATGGTTCAACTTACTAGTGATTCTGTATCAAGACAGCTGAGGCAAAGCACAGGGAAGACAACGTCCCTATCCTTTTCTTCACTGCATTTTCTGAGGAAACTGCAAAAAGAAATATAAGGATACAGGCACTGCCTTCTTTAGAGCTTTATTACGAGGCATTACTTGGAAAATAATTCATAGTAGAATCCTGTGTAAATAGTCTCAAATGCAAAATTCTGTCCCTTATGCCAGTATTATTCTTAAATACCAAAGTAGACTTCGAACACTGGAACTCACCTGTGTGAACTCTGAAAGCTGCTGCACTGGGAACTTCTGTCCACACAGAAATGTAAACTTGCCCAGTGTGTGTCAGTTTAAAGAGTTTGTAGGAGGCACTGGGAACTCTTTAAACAACAATCCTGCACACAAGACAACACTTTAACCCTCCAGGCTCTTTCCTCCTGCACGAACATGAGACTGTTGTGGAGCTCAGAGCTCACATCTCGTGGCTGAGTGTTTTGGCTGTTGTTGAAGCAATGTCCCCTCTCCTTCTGCCACCCCCTCCACCCTCTCACCCTGTACATGACACAGTTGCATATATTTAACAATGGTTATTTTGAAGTCCTGCTCTGAGTGAAACCAGAAGTGATTTCTGAAGAAGATTCTTCCTATTAGTGAGGGAAGTGACCCATTTTTGTTTATTCAGACTAATTGCTGGGCATCATTTGGGTTACAACTTTTTTAGGAAGGGAGGGCAAGAGGGACCTTGGCACAGAAAGATCACTCTACATTTAGCAAACCTAAGAGTTGTTTCTTGGAAAAAAAATATTCTAGGGTGGCTTTTTTTGGCTCAGAAATTGAATAAGCCACATTCTTTCAGGCTGTGATCATCAGGGTATCTTGAAACTAGCAGGTGTAGCATAGTATCAACATTATATTTCAAGGAAATGGATATCTGATACTACCACCGTTTTTCCTGGCTTGCGATTTCCGTCATTTCCATTCTAATGCTGCTCTGTTTAATGCACAGAGGCTGCTTCAGCTGCTGTCAGTTCCAAAACTCCTGAGACTGCAGATCTCTGAAACTCTCAAGGAGTAGTAAATACACAATTAGTAAATACACAATTAATAGATACTACATTTACTACACAATTAATTACTTATAAATAACATTTAAGAAATATAAATAGTATAGTTAATATAAATAATAAATGTGTGAATCCATACCAAAGTATAACTCATATTTATAAGTTATCAGATAATAACGTTGTTCTTATAATACTGTGGCAATACCACATTTCGGGGATAGGGATGGGAACAAAGGGGGGGGGGAAGTGTAGATTTATTGACTCCCTTGTCTCCCAAAGACTTTTGCAAGTCAAGTACACGTCAAGTTAGCTGTCTTGTCATTGACTATCTCTTCTGTTTTGTTTAATTCTCAGAGTAAGGGACAAGACAGTCTGACCATCACAGCATTGTCAGCAAAAGTGTGCCCAGAACAACCAGGCTGATGAGCCCAGGAATATCTTACAGAGCTCAAGAGCCCTTCACAAAAGGAAAGGGAAATAGATTATGTAACAAATCATTATATAGTATGGTAGCCTGGAGCACGAGCGTAGTGTTTCCTAAAACCCCGGGATCTGGTTTTCTGGAAGCCTTCCCAAGGACCCTGGACCTTTCTCCAGTCCCTTCAGTCAATGGCACATCCAGCCCAGTTGTGTTCACTCACAGATGAGCACACTTTAAATCACAGTTCTGTGTTTGTGAATTGCCTCCCAGATTTTCTGGTTTATGAAAAATTCTCGAGTAATTTGTGCACCTTTCATGCAGAAATGATTACCATGTTATTCTCAGAGCTCTACGATTTCCTTCTTCAAATGTTCTCTAATCAGAGAAGCCTCCCTTGAATGTTTAATTACAGCCAATTCTAATCCAGGGTCAAACTACTGCATTAACAATAACATTATAGAGGATTTAGCTGTAGGCCAAACCCAAATATCACCCAATTATAATTTCTGACAGGTGATTTAAGAATTAATATAATTTATGTGATGCCAGTCTAGTCAGTGCAAAGTAAAATTCCATAAACTGGCCCAAGGTGCTGGAATGACCTTCAGTGTGAACTGTGGGCCCTCAAACAACTCAGTGCCTTTGCAAGATCAGTTTTACCTCACTCTCTAAATTTATACACAGCAATATGTGTCATTTAAAAAAAAAATAAAATTGAAATAATAAATTGGCCATGTACTCTTTGCTGATATCATGGGGACACTTCTGATAAGTACGGGTCACTTCCCTCACTAACTCCTTTTTTTCCTTCTCCTTCTCCTTCTCCTTCTCCTTCTCCTTCTCCTTCTCCTTCTCCTTCTCCTTCTTCTTCTTTCTGTTAGCAGCTACTTTGCTCTGGAGATCTATAACCTTCTGAACTTTCTTTTTTTCCCAACCATTCTTTTTTAAACGTTTCCTTTAAATTTTCTTGAATCTTATTTCTGCATATGCAGGGCTTTTCCTTCAGCAGCAGTGTTGTTGCAGAAATGGGAGCGTGCTCTTAGCTTCTCACTGGATAGTCTTACAAAGTCATTTTTGTTTTTATTGCAGATAAAGGAAGCCAACTTTTGGGGATCTAACTTTGTCATGAGTGGTTCAGACTGTGGCCATATTTTTATATGGGACCGACACACTGCTGAGCATCTCATGCTGCTGGAAGCTGATAATCACGTGGTGAACTGTCTTCAGCCTCATCCCTTTGACCCAAGTAAGATCCTAATTTTTCACACTCTGCATCTATAGTGTAGAGCATTTTAAAGCTCACTCCTAAACTCTGTGCTCAATAGAGAATTGCAAAGATTAATGAACTATTGTTCATTTTTTCCCGTATAAATTAGATAATACTGCTTTTAATTTTGCCTCTTGCTAAAGGACCTTTGGCCCTGAAAACCCTCCTTACTCAATAATGTATTGAAATGAAGCTATTACTGACATAGTATTTATAGGAGTATTGTCAGATGTAGCAAGAAGAATCTCCATTTCTTGCTGCCCTCAATATATCAAATGTTTTCCATGACACTAATGAGGGAAACGTGGGGTCACTGAAATGCCAGCAACACTTTGGGAATTTATATTGGAATCTGGTCTCTGCTTGGCTCTATTAAAAAAATTGAGTGAAGTGGGTGTCTCCACCTCACTGGCTTTGTGAGATTAGAAGAATTTAATAAAATTCATAGAAATTCTATTAATTTATATTTAGAGGAAAATATTTATTGGAAAGATGGACTAAAGCAGTAGAAGGAATCACATGTAGCTGGAAAACCTGAACCATTCTGTAGCCTCTGACACAGTCAGAGAAAGTATTTGTGTTATTTCTTCTTTCATAGCTTACATAGGAACAGTCAAATTAGCAAAAAAAGCTGTTATAATGATACCAAAAGAGGCTGAGGGTTTTTTGGACAGTTTGGGGAAACATGGAATACTGCCCTACATTGGATAAGCCTCGAACTTTTAAATTTTTAATTGAAATTGAGTTCCTGGATATGTGTTGAGTGTGTGGCTGGGTTGGATACTTCCTTTGGAAGCATCTTTCCAGGTGCCCTCACTGTTTTGCTCATTTCTTGTTGGAGTGCAACTCTCCTCCTGTCACACACTGAAAATGTAATGGAGAGGTCAATCTCCTTCTAGGACAGTTAATCTTGTACAGTTTTCCAGCTACTGAGATGTTTCTATGGAATTTTAATTCCTGTCGTGGTTTTTGTGCAATGACCTAGAGAATGTTCTGCAACTTTTTGGTTTTCGTATTTTAATAAGTGTTTATAAGAACATCCATTGCATCTTCATATTTAAATAGAAAATAAATTTACATGAAATACACTGAAATGATCAAATGTCAAAATACATTTGAAATTATCTTGGTTCTGCTTTTGTATCTGGGTCTAGGAATCCTAAGGCTTTATTATTAATGTATGTAATGTATTATCAAGCTGTCAGCAGAAATGCTTTAGTAGTGGCTGGGTTTTTTCTTACTTTCTGCTTCTATCTTTTGCAAAGTCTGGTGCTTTTTTAATTTAAAACAGAAGGCTATTGATGTTTGCATGTGTTTTCTTCATGTAATTCATAACACACTTAAGAATTACTGTTACTTACTTCCAGTTCTGGCCTCTTCGGGTATTGATTATGATATAAAAATCTGGTCACCATTGGAAGAATCCAAGATTTTTAACAGAAAACTTGCAGATGAGGTAAGAACCTTTCCTCCTTTTTCATAGTAATGTTGCATCTTCTAAGGCTATAAAAGCCTTTGGTACAAATTACTAATATTGAATTAGCAGAGTTACTTAATGCTCAACAAATGAGCTACAAATAAAAAGCTGCCCTTTAGAATAGTTAACTTTCACATCCTTGGCAGCACACAGAGGCACTTTGCATTTCATCAACTCTCCTAGAAATGTATTATGTGCAGGGAAGAAGTGAACAGGCAGATTCAGAAGGAAAACTGGCAGGAATTAATAAATTAAGGTAGTGTCTGTTTCTAAACAAATAAATGAAGGGAAAACTGAAGGAAATAAACTGAAGGAAATACAGTGATATACAGGAGAATGGAGAGTGCAAAAATCAATCCTCTTAAATGCTCAGTGGGATAAAGGGGAGTTGAGGTTAAGATTGCAAATTGGGAACTTCCTGGAATAAAGCAAACATTGCAAGCCCAACCAGTTATAAAAGTCTGTCTGTATATGAAGTTATGTAACACATTGCTTTTGTGCCCTCAGAGCAATAACTGTATATAGCAACTGGCCTGGGGTGATGGTATAGCTGAGTGCTGAATAATCATATCAGTGTCTTACATAACATAATTTATTAAAATATTATGTTATTCTGTAACTAATATTACAGGACAGATTTGGTTGTGGGGTGGCTAGTTTGGGGTTTTTTTTGTGAAATCTCTTGGGCAGCAGGGATATAGTAAAGGGGGGGTTTCTAATTGTTATAGATAATATATATATATTGTTATTAGTGCTATACATATTTTAAACAGAAACCCACAACCCTTAGTCACTACTCTACATCCCCTGAAAAAAACCCAAACCATCCACTGATGGGTTTTGAACCTTTCTTGTTCTTTTAGCAGCAGCAGTAGCACTGAGAGAAGCGACACTTCTTTGTAATGTTGTGTGACAGCTTTAGTATGTGATGTGTTTTGGAGTCTTTGGGGTTTAGAAATATTGCTAAACATAAACGTGTGCTAAAAGTAGTTAATGTACTGTTACTTCTGTCATTTGATTTTTAATAATAGCAAAACATTTAGAGATTTGATTATTTTTTTCTTTACTAAAAATTGTAGAACTTTCAGAAAAGTCGACTGCAGTGCGGTTTGTAATTTGACATGGTTTTTGTATTTTAATTTAATCCCTGTATTGAAACACCTATGTAGAGGACAGGAGGTGTTTGTAGCAATAAAATAGTTTTCACCATGTTAAGATTAGCTAGAGAAAGTGTGGAACATACCTAAACTGAATTTTCCGTGGAAGGGAAGACCTAGGTAGAAGGTGTTGTGTTTGGGGAAATTGAGAGAGGCCGTGACCTCAGTGAATAGGAAAAGACAGCAGAGACAGGAACAAACCTCTGAATAGAGAAAAAGCATCAGAAGGAGGTTGTCAGGGGGTGTTACTGATGATGCACTGGAGAAATAGGGGGTGAAAGAGGAAAAAATGGCTTCCTGCTGCCTTCTCAGCTTGCTTCTGTTAGGGAGTTATCAGCTGTGCAAAGTACCTGATGAACAGCTGAGAATGACAGGGAAGAGCTGATTTGGTTTGGCTGGGAGAAGGGCACTGCAAACATTTGCAAGAACTTGTTCCTTACAAGAGGAACAGGCTTGGAGGAGTCTCAAGGAGAAAAAGAAATGCATTATTTTCCTGTCTTACAGCAGCTGATCTGGGAGGAAGGACTGAATAACAGGCAGAGCTTGTCTCCACCTAAAGAAACTTTTGTGCTTAGTGATAAATGGAAGAACATAGTCAAAAAGCTGAGAGACCAGCAACAGTGTGGGATTAGAACTTAATGGGGAAGAAAGAAGGATGGCAAGGAAGTACCATGAGGAAGGAATGAGGCAAGAGAGCTAAAAGTATTCATTAGTGGATTTTTTTCCCTTTAAACTGAGACAGCAGGAACTGGCTCTTTCAAGTAATTTAGAGGCAAGCTGTAGATCTGTTTAGAAAGAATTATGGAGCTGAAGAATGTTCCAGAACTGGGATAGAAAATTGCTTGTGTTCCTTGGATTTTCTCCAAAAGTTTCAGGCAGCATGAAGGTAGGAGTTTAGGGTAACCTCAGCTCTTTTCCTTCCCACATTCTTGGCCAGCACTGGTGCTGGAACTTGTTCTCTCCAACAGTTGCCATCTGGAACAGCACTTTCTCTCATCACTCTGCTTTACTTCATGCAAGAACTCATTTCAGAAGTTTTTCTCAGATATCTACCGTGCATGTGGACAATGAATGATGATCTTACTAGAATGTTCTTTAGACAGACAGTTAGACACTGTAGGCAGAGTCTGGCTTTTCTTACCATATACAGTTGAAGTAACTGTATTCAATAGTAATTATTAAAATATTGGTCCCTTATTGTAATTTTGGCTTTTGCGTAGGAGCTTTGTATCTATAAACCCATACTGATGCAGTACAATTTTGTGTTTATTTCTGGTGCTGTTTTTTTATCCTTCCCTGCCTCCAGGTTATAACCCGTAATGAACTAATGCTGGAAGAGACCAGAAACACTATTACTGTTCCAGCTTCTTTCATGCTACGAATGTTGGCTTCGTTGAATCACATAAGAGCAGGTGAGAGACTCCTGAACAGCTCGCCCATGACGCTGGTCTGTGAAATAGCAGATGGACTGGAGAATCATCAAGACCTTCAGCTGTCTGTGGCTATACTTGGGGCTGGTGAAAAGATTCAAGGGTTGTTCAAGGTTCTCTTAATAGAAGTTCTTAGGAATTGCTTTTTAGTGTGAGGCTTGCAACATTCTTGTAGCTGTTTTTACCCCAAAACAAAGATCAAAATGTATTTTTAGACATTCACCATGCTATCCATCCTGACAGAGCTGCTGACAGACCTGTAGGTGAAGGTGAAGGGGACTGTAGATATTGAATATGGGGAGTCTCTTTGGAATAAAACACCAAAAGAACTGCCCAACACTTGAGTTTGCAACAATTTCAGCAAAACTCTGTTATGGCTGAGTGGAGTGTTTCTTAACCTGACAGTGCATGTTGTTTGAGGGATTGATGTTGATCCAGTCATGTTGCCTCGCACGTTTCTGTATTTGCCCTTTTCTAAACATGCACATCAAAAGGTACTTTTTCTGATGCATTCAGTGACAGACAGTGATCCCCCAGTTTCTGGAGTATTCAGATTTCTAACTGCAGCTATTCTAGTGTCAGTTCCCCAGAACAGCACTTCAGTCCCTTGTACTCGCCATCTCATTTTAATGTTACGCTTGCATTCATCTTCCCTGTGCTGACAGCCAGTCAGCAGCTACAAGGTTTTTCCTTCTGTACACAAATTTCCCTTTTATGCCTGGAAATCCTTTAGGGCTTTTCTCCTCTTCTCCTTTCTTGTGGCATCATTCCTACCCACTCTCTGCTTGTCAGTCCACACAGACTTTCTTCTACCGTATAACCCACAGCCACCGCCCCTTCTGTAACAGCCCAGGGAGAGAGTATTTTATAGTTACCAGAAAAAGACAATTTTGTAAGTTCTCTTTACTAAATCTCTGTGTTTTACAGACCGATTGGAAGGCGACAGATCAGAAGGATCTGGTCAGGAGAACGAAAATGAAGACGAAGAGTAACTGGCAGTTGTGTGCGAGCACCGAGACGTCAGTGGAATTTGTATAAGACATTAATTATATTTTTCCTTACAGAGCTTTAGTGCAATTCTAAGGTATTGCTTTTGGATAACCTAACCTTTTGTTTTCGAATGACTGTGTGCATGACTTGGGGAGAGTGTGCAAGTTAAAATAAGCAAAAATGTTTTTCAAACGTTTTGCCATGTATGAGGGGTGCTAGAAGATGCAAAGTGCAATATTTTCCTTAACCTGCAAATGTGGGAGCTTGGATCAATGTTTTAAAGTAACTTTCATTATAGTAAAAACGTTGGTTCAAATAAATTTCTATACCTGCTGTTTGCATGTTTGTTGCTTTCTAATTAAAAGATTTGGTTGTTTTAAGTAGTTCTGTGGTTTTTTCTTTGCGATTTATCACCTTGTAACTATAACCCCATTACTGCCTTCATTTGCATTCTTTCTTACAATGTTTGTGGAGTGACAAATACAGTTATTTCTTACAGTGAGCACTGGGATTCTCTGTGACTTTGGGATCCCATATCTCTCGGTTCTTGCACTTCCGCAGGCAAACCACACATCTGTGGGTTTTATGGTGCCATCAGTCTTATGGTGCCACTTCCCATTCTCCAGGCTTGAATCTGTAATGCTGGTGAAATAGTTGTATTTCACTGATCTGTGAGTTTCCATTCTTTGCAACATCAGCAGATATATCTTCATTTCCACTGGATTTAGGAAAGGCTAAATGAAGTGCAAAGGAACGTGAATTTGAAAGTTCCCATGCATTGCTTCATAGGAGTACTTACTTGGGAGGAAGGAATATTATTTGGGAATTTCCCAATTATTTGGGAAGGAAGGTAGTTCAGTCTGCATAACAGGCTTTCCCCTTTCTCCACACGTTTTTGGATGGCAATGGGGGAGAGCAAGTGAAGGAAGGAAGGTGGAGCAGTGGAGAGTGGTTTGCTCAATGGCAGTTCTTGCCAAGGATGGCAGACGCTGAGAGGCTCCTTTGGGGATTACAGAATGCTGGGAAGAATTCTAAATCAGGGGGGTGAGGGTACTGGAGGCTTTATTTTGTCATTAAAATACACATTCATCACACAGCCTTCACCAACTTTGCTTACCTCAACAAAAAGAATTCCCCACACTAAATGAAAAAGAACATTAGCACAACTTTCTGATGTCCTGATTCACAGTGCAGGCAGGCTGAAGGGATGTGGGGAAGGGATATAAAGCACAGAAGTAGAGGGAGGTGGGAACACTAAAACAATTGGAAGAGATGAAGAGGAATTTGTGAGGGAGGAGAAGTGGGAATTAACATGGAACTCAGCCACCAGTAACAGCGAAGATTCTTGGGCAAGAGAAGAATAACATGAGGGGAGAGGAAAAGTGTGAGGAGATGGATGAGGGTGAGTGGGTGGGTTTGTTTGTTTGTTTATTTTAAAGAAGAAGATGAGAAATTACTGAGGAAGAGCAAAGTATAGAAGCCTTGAAAGTGATCCAGTGAAGAAAATTTAGAAAAGTAGAAGAGAACTGTTGGGAAAAGAAGTTTTGGAGGCAGGGGGTGCTGAGAAGAATGGCTGTCTAAAAACACTGGAGCCCTGTGGAAAACAGGGACCCAGAGGAGGTCACTGCACCAGAGGATGGAAATCTGGTGTTTGAGAACAGATCTAATGTGAACAAGGGACAAGAAGTCAAAGTAAGTTGCTTGTTTGTTAGGGAAATGGAGTGAAAATAACAGCTGATATCTGTCTTTTCTGATGGAGTAAGTGGCCCTTTTGTTGGAGAAGGGAGCAAAACTTTTGTTTTTCCTCATGACATAACATTTTGGGCAAGCATTTTTAGAGCAGCAAGAAATTAAAGATATTTTATGATTTTGTGGTACATCTATTTGGGAACAGGGGGAACACAGTGGTCTAGAATTATTCGAATCTTGCTGAGGTTTGGCTCACTGCACTGAGCAATATTTTTAATACAACATGTAAGTTAGCCTTGAGATTTTATAATGGGAGTTCTCCTCTTATTAGACTTAAAAGAACTATACGATAAATACATATGGGATACTTAGTATATACTTAAGGTAGGATTGTCTGCTCCACTTTATCTGTTAGCAGTAAGAGGAATAAAGCCATGTTTCTGTGTGGCAAAGGGGGACCTCTTCCCCTGTTGGGCCCTCTGAGCAGTTCTGTGAATTAAATCCAATAGCACAGTGTTTGCTGCAGTTCTTAGGTCCTCTATAGATGATATTTGAGATGTATTTGCTTTCAAAAAGAGTGACCGTGGTGTTTCAACAGAAGCCTGACTGTTCTTATTTAGAAATTATTAACTTTTGCCTTGAAAATGAATTCTTCCTGAAGTAAGTATCTGGAGAGGATACCTTTTGTCTTCCCTAGAGAGGTTTAATAAATCACTGCGGATGTCTTTCTAAAAATAACAAAGCTGCTTCTGCCACTTCAGTTTTAGTCACAGCAATTGCCAGTGAAGATCATAGAATATAAAACAAAAGCAGTAATTTTGTACGTCTTTTTTTTTCCCAGAGTTCCCCAATAAGCACATTATTCCCAAAATGTCTCTTATTTATTCAAAGGCTAAATATTAACTTTAATTCGCAATGCTCACCTGTGGGTTTACTGATTAAAAGGAGGGTTGAATCTCAATAAGGGAAAAAATTGAATACTTGGAAGATTTCTTAAACTTCAGTGAACCTTTCAAGCATTTTTTCTAAAACTAAGATATCCATAGTGTTTGAGTTAGCTTTTGGTTCATAAACATTTAGTTAGTGGGCTAAATCCTAGTTCCTAGAACCATGCAATCACAGGAGCTGTTGGCAAGAGCACAGGGGATGCTGGTAATTCCAGAGTTTGTAGCAGCAAAAAAACCATTTAAAAATGTTATTCAGATGTTCACAGAAGGTAATATAAGGAATAAACCACCAGACAGTCCAAACCTTCACAATTTTAGAGGCAAATCTTGTGATCTGGGTCTGGTTCCAGACTGGGGGGCTTGGAGGTGGGTGATGCTGCCAGAGCTCCCTCTAGTGCCACCATTCCTGCTGCCCCTGTAGACCATAATACTCCTGCTAAGCATCAAATGACCAGGTGATTTGGGTGGAAGCTAAAAGACCTATCCAAACCCTTTACCTTCTAATAACAGCCAAAATTTGATGGACAGGGTGGTCATAAGAGTACAGGGAACACCTTCTCTTCCTGCTTTGTGGACTGAAGATGTGCTAAAGCTGGTCCTTGTGTCCTGCCACAACCTGCTGTCAGTGCTTAAGTCCTGGGAAGAGTGAGGGTTCAGGTGTCACTGAGCTCACTCCTAGGACAGATATTCCTTAAGGCCATTGCAAAGACCAAAAGCAACTTCTTTGATGTGTTGCTACAATTCCTGGTAAATAAACTGGTGTCCCTGTAGGACACAATCTTTTGTTTAAGTGTAGAAGATGCTGAGCTTGTTCAAACCACTCTTCAGTTCTTTGTGCCTTCCCCTGATGGCAGGAGGACAAGGTTCATTAATGGCATCCTGCATCACTTTTATTGTGAATTTTTCCCACCTAAGCAGTAGATAAACATTGCAGTGAACTGTTGTGTACACCTTCAGGTCTCTGAGAACATCCCAGATGATATTTTCGAGGAAGAAATTCCACAAGTAAATGTTCAGTAGAGGTTTCACTCTCCTTGGACCAGCAAAATAACTCTTGAGTCTGCGTGCTTGTGTGTAAGGGATGGATGGATGGATGGATGGATGGATAGACACACACACTCAGAGGTGCTGCCTTGGAGATCTGAGTGGCCGTGTCTACAAAGACATTTTTTTTATGGAAAGGTTCAGTCCCTGAGGCTCGGGCCTATTGCTAAGGCCATCACTGACAATCCTTAGGGATATTCCAGCCAGCACTGTTTCATGGGCCAGACCTGGCAACACTGTTGAAAAATTGAGGTGCAATTAGCACCAGTTGGGTCAAAGCCCATATTCCTCCTGGTCCCCAGTCACACACCCCTACAAGAGGCCAACTGTAAATCCTCAGCTGAAGTGCAGGACATGACACAGAGGCAGGTGTGAGGTCATCTGCCCTGCCTAAACAGAGATTGATTTAGTCTTTGAAATGTGGGGTGAAATAAATTTTAAGCTATTTTCATTAATTGTAACATGCACAAATGCATGTTATCTGTGTGAGCATCCAGTTTGCTTTCTCAGCGACACTCTCTACTATTGAGTCCAAGTTATTTAGGGTAATAGAGATTTATTTTCCTTAGGTTTAAATGTTCCATTTCTTGTTTGCAGTTGGTTTGTTCTTTTGATGAAAAGGTACCATCTACCTTCTCAGTGCCTTTTAAGAACTTTCTATTAATATTCCCCTCTAGAATAATTTCCCATTACTGAAGTCCAAAAAACTGCAACTACTAAAACTACGGAAAGACACAACAAAGTGTTTTGATAGGAAAAACAGGGATATGCTACTCTTAAAGCAAGTTCCTTTTTTTCTGATTGTGACTCACTGCCCTTTTTTTTGCAGGAGGAGGGCTGTACACTGGTATAATCCATGGAATTTGTCAGATTCACTCTCCGAATAAGAATTGATGGCTACTAATTTAGGAAAATCTCACTCAAGTGTAAAACCATCTAAATAGACTTTGTTAATGTGCTTTGTTACTAATTGGAAAACAAATCCCAGGGGATCTGCAGCTGTTTGCAAACAGCAGTGTAGATCTTCTTCTTCTCTGTGGGATGACTCCATGCTCAGACCCCATTCCCAGTATTTTCTCCTTCCTGACCTGCCCCAGGCAATCCGGCCACCCATAGCCACTATTTTTATTCCTAGTGAGTAGTGAAAGAAGGAGAACTGGGAGGGAGTTGAAGGGATCAGGAGCAAATGGGCTCTGCTTTTGCCTAGCCAAGGAGGCAACCTCCAAAATCTTTCTGGCCTCTTTACCCCCAGTGGCCTCAGAACCCTCAGCTCCCTAACTCCTGTCTCCTAGTGACCCTGAAGACTCCTTTCCTAAGCAACACCTCAAACATGGATGGTGAAGCTTGTGTCAAAAAGATGAGAGTTGCAGTGGTGAATTTTTAGCAGCAGCAGACAGTGCTGTGCCCCAGCCCTTGCCAGGACCCTCCTGCTCTGATGAGACACCAGCAAACCTGATCTGGTGCAGCCATAGCAGTGCCACAGCCCCGTGACAAACAGTTCTGGCCCCCCTCTGCATCTTTGAAACCAGCTATGGTAGACACAAATCTTCTAGTAGTCACTTGGCCATTTGTTTCTAACTGAATAGAGCTGCTTCGTGTTCTATAATAATAATAATGGTTAACTGGCCTTTTTGTTCTCTGGCTCTCACTTGTTTCCAGGGGTAGATGCACCACTGAGAAGGATTCACCAGTTCCTTATCTATCTGATGTTCCTTATCTATCTTATATGTAATATTTCTTGCATATCTACTCTTCATTGTTGTCCTGGATCCCCATGCAAACCTAAAGGATTTTGGTTAAAAACGATGTACATTAAAAACGAACCTGTAACTGTTAAATCATCTAAAGAAATTATAATTAATACAAGGTACTTTTAATGGAGGGTTGAATGTCACACTTGCCAAGCTGCCAGGTGGGATTTCTGTTCCTCAGAGTGTGATGACCCTTAGGTAGTAGGCGCAAGGTGAGTTGGTGATCTCACTTCAATTCTTGCCGACTTAAAGTTGTCATGGTTGTCAGTAGCCGGCTCTGAGGGCATAGGATGATCCATGCACCACTTCTGCTCATGGAAAAAACATGTCTGGGACCATTATCTGTTTAATTTCATGAACATTTCAAAGGGAAAATACTGCACCTTAAAATAAAATATGGTTATTTTACTCAGGATTATAGAGAGTAAAGAAGGGTTCTGTAAATCTTTAAACGAATATGGCTTTTAAAATAAAGGTAGGCACTGTGACAAAGCCGTTTGGCTTGGATGTTGGTTGCACTACAGAAGCTTTACAGGCTCAAGGATGTTACATACAAGACTTCAAACTTCTTTTCAATTTTTCTCAAGTGAATTTTCTCTCTTCAAAAATATAATTATATTGTGCACCTGCTACTGTTGCTGTGCAGTGAGTACTGTGAAGAGTGTGACTCTCCCTGTGGCAGCAGCTCTTGCCCAGTCCAAGTGCAGGGAGACTCTCACACAGCCCCAGAGTTCCAGCCATCACCTCCACCAACACCCCCTCACCGTGGCAGGAGCAATTCCCAGCCCCTCACCCCCTCACAGCCACAGCCAGGCCACGTGTGCCCGCTCCGGGTCCGTGGGTGCCACCGAGGGTGACAGTCGCACGCCTTCCCCCGCCACTCCGAAAATCCATGTGATGGCTCAGGAATTCAGCCTCACTCACACCACAGGAATTTCACATCCCTGTGCTGAATGGATTTGATTGCAATCTGGAGGCTCTAAATTTGGTCTGTTACATACTCTTACGGAGGAGAGCTGGGCAAAAGATGCAAAAATGAGAAACTGAATGAGATTCATCATTTAATTTCTCTCATCCCACTTCTCACACTATCTTTCCCCTCTGGCATTCTGTTTACTGGCATTCCATCAAACGGTTCAGAGTAATGACTCAAAAGTGTGAGAGAGTGAGCCTGAGATGCAGGGGTAGCTGGACCCCTGGCCTTTTGGACTGTCAGTGGCCAGGCAGAGAGCAGACAGGAGGAGCAGGAGAAGAAAGGACTCCACTTCCCCCTGCGTGTTCATTCCCTGGAAAGCAGAGAGCAGCTGAAAGCAAGCAAGATGAGGATAAATTAAAGATGAACCAGACCCAAGGAAGGGGAAAATTTTCAATGCAGCAGTGATTTTTTTTTTTGGTTCACTGAAGGAGTCTAAAAACAGAGGGATACTATAGGGAAGACTGTTAAGTGTAGCTGGGCTGCAGGGAAAGCTCCAATGCCACCTGTCCACGGCATGGCAGGGGGTATCCTGCATTTAAAGCTGACCTGTCAGATTAATGTGACCTCCTGTGCTGCTGTGTAATGGCCATATGACACTGTTACAATAAAATATTTTCATGTTGCAGAGCTATGCAGGATAACAAACTGCTGTGCTATGTATCTACAAGAGAAACAGGCTCTTCTTTCCATGAGAGTGTGGCTGGCACCTCAGTGACACTGCAGGTTGAAAAATATGGGACATCCACTAGGATGTATTACTGGAGAAAGGGGAGATGGGAAAGCAAGGCTGGGAACCTCTTCTGTCTGGCAGCAGAGCCCCAGATTTGTGCCCACCAGGGTTTTGAAGTGTATAGGTAAATTTTCTGGTAAAAGAGAGCAAAGGGGATGCTCAAGCATCCAGATGTGAGGCTCTGAGTCAAATGCTGCCATTCTCTTCTGACTGTGCTCTGGGATCAATTAAATGATGATGTAAGTGGTCATGATGCTAATAATTAGCTTTTATGCAGCTTAGCTTTAAAATGGTGTCAGATCCAGTTTACAAAGAGAGACACCAACACCAGAATTCCCTTTCAACAGGTGGAAGAATGGGCAAGAAGGAATGAAAAATTTGCCCATCATCCCTTAACAGCCCAATAATAAAACCATAGTTTGGACCCTTTAACGTGTCTGAGGCAAGCCCCCATCCCATCATCCTTTTAAAAATAGGAGGTGACTCAGTCTGTAACGATGTTCCTTCACCCTGGCAACTTCATATTAACCTCTGGAGGTGAGGGAAAAAGTGTATTCCTTGGTAAGCCATCAGTGGCACTGCTGCTGCACAGATGTGCTGCCTGGTGAGCTGTGTGACAGCAAAGCCGAGTGCTCCAAGGGCTCTTTCTCAAAACAGGAAATGTAAAAAGGCTGGTACAAAAAAATGTAATTACTTGTCATCAGTACGGGAGTATCAGCTCTGAATGGGGTGGGTTAGTGCGGGTGTGACCTGAGCTCTGTATTCACCTCAGACCTTACAATGAAGACCATGAAATATGTCTTCCATTCCTTAGAGATTTAGCTGTATCCTGACAGCAGCAGAGTTGTAGCAGGATTGACGTCTGACAGTCGGGCCCTGGGTTGCCATGGTAACTGCCTAGGATGGGGTGCACTTAAGAAAAACACAACTTCTGGGCTAAATTGTGGGCTGGAGGGTGGCAGATGGATGGGATTCAGCTGCCTCAGAGGGTGGTGCTCCACAGCCAGACACGCAGATTCAGGAATCTACCCAGGTGGTCGATTTGGCACATCAGAAGCAAAATTTAATTTAAAACATCAGTTTGTTCCCAGATTTGCTCACTGAGCCATGAAACGTGCAGGGTTAGATAAATTCCCATGTAATCCAAGCCTGGTGGATTGCCCAAGCAAAGGACTCGGTGCACTCACAGCCCTTTCTCAGGAGCAGCCAGCAGAGACAGGGAGGGCTTCCCATTTTTCCTGGGAAGTTAAGCTTTTGGCAGCCTTACACACATGCAGAGCCAAGGACTCCAGATCCAAACGCAGCTGTGAGCTGGAATTGATGTTGTTGGAGTCACCGAACCTCTCTTAAAACACAGGCAACATATTTTGTTGCAGAAATGTTTCCAAAACTAAAGGTCCTTAGAATTTTCTGTTCACAAAACAATTTGAAACGGAAAAAAAAGGAGAGAAGAAACATCTTGTTACAACATGGCCCAGCCTCATGTTTTATCCTGTTTTGTCAGCCAGCTGTAGGGAGTCCTCAGGACCTGAGCATGGGGGAAACATCTGTATCTAAGGGCAGAAATCAGGAGAAAAACAACCCAGCCATCGACCCAAAATAACCAGCTCCTTAGCTGTATAAAAAAGTCAGCTTAGTTTTAAATAATTGCTGCTCTGGGTCGGGGGGTTTTGGGAACCACATTTATTGTGGTTCCTTTATACCATGTGCAGTGTAAAGCCCATTGTAATAAATGTGTTGTTATATTAAAATTCATTTTCCAAGATTGTTTTCTGAAACACAATATGCCTCAGTATCCAAAATCTATGGAAAACTTGTATGTACCACCTTTTCCCTGCACTGCTCAGCTGCACTGCTGCTTTCCACCTGCAGCACTTCTTAATTTTTTCCCGTTTAAGGGCATCTTGTGTTAAGTACATTGGATAACAGATTTATTATCATTCAAAGGTAAAGAACTCATATTTGTTTAACAGGTCAGAATAGACTTCCTTTGAACTAACCAGATTATATACAGTGCACTCTACACTTTCAAAAATGTAAATAAATTTTAGGCCGAGCAAACAAATATTTTTTTGCAGGCAAATATTTCAATTCTTACTCATGTTTTCATTTTCTGAGAAAGAGGAGGAAGTAAAAACTTCTTCCGTGCCTTCTTTTCTTTTTTTTTTCCCCCCGAAGAAATTTGACATTCCTAATTATGACAGAGCAAAGGGAAACGAAAATCTATTTCAAGAGATGATTCTTCTTGTAAACAGTGCCTGGGCACTTCTGCCTCATCTCATTGCATTTGGGCTGTCAGATGGGCACAATAAATAACACGTCCTCTGACCCCCGTTTTGTTGTTCTTTTTTTTCTGTTGCAAATAAATGTCAGTTCTAGTCTTTGCCTGCATGTCACTGAAAGAGTTCCTAAATGACAAGGATATGGGAGCCTTGGTTTAGCTGGAGATAATTTTAGCCTCTCTCTTCTGACAAAAAATTGCATGGGCTAAATCTGGACACCGGTTTCTTGCAGAAATAACGTTCTGTTTATCTTTTGTTCTGTTTTTATTTTTAATCCATTCAACAGCCCCCGTTATTTGCTTTTCAAGTATTTATTTCAAGTATTTATTCAAGAGAGACCATCAGTGTGGGGGTTTTTTTTAACCAAAGTATCTAACTATTCTGCCAAGAAACATGATAAATGTTAGTAATTTCTAATAAATTTTCCTGGCTTTACGAGAACATTAAAAAAAAAATCAGATTCACTTGCTGAAAAATGCAGATTATGAAGAAGTGAATTCAGTCTTCAGGAAAAAAGAAATCTTTTTTTGTTTACAGCACAGTGAACTTCTCTTTACCCATCTTCTAATTGTACTTAGAGCTCAGCAAACCCACCTGAAACCCTGCACGTATTCTATCCTTTCAATTGAATTCACTTGTATTTACTGAGTTTCTTGATTTTTAGTCCTAATCCTAAGAGTCATTCTGGGCTCTGGGGTCCAGCACAAGCTCTAATGCAACTGAAAATGCATTTCTTGTCTTAGTGGTTTCCCAGGGACAGACTGTAGCAATACAATCTTTTTGATTTTAGGTGAAACTGGACCAAAGTATCATCAGGACTGCAAAACATAAGTCTAAAGCACCAAAAATCAGTATCATTAGACAGGCCACACAAAAATGATAGATGAGAGGTTAAAATCATGGGGGATGCAGCAGAGATCCCAAACTCATGTAATAGTTTGTTATCATTATCATCAAACATCAAATGGAGGAAGTTTTCCAGATGGAAATAGCAAGCTCCAATTCCCCAGCTGGAAACAAGGGTGGTGTGTGATTTTCGGTGTGCTCTTTAGAAACTACCTTTTGTTGGACTCCTCTTCCTTATATTCCATATGCAGTAGATGAGTGAACATGTGAATTGTATCAGCTGCTTCCCCCAGCATCCTCTGGATTTGCCAAGCTGTACTTGAAACTTCTCATCTGTGAACTGGGTTTTTAAGAAATGACAGAACCAGGAAGGTCCCTCTGCTAATGGAGGAAGGAGAGAGAACACAGGAGAGGACAGGAAAGGGAAGAGTTAAAACCAGCCCTTCTTCCAAGTAAGTGACTAAAAATCACCCCATAATAGCAGCAGCATAGAGAGGCTTCTCAGTTCTCTACATAATTCTATGTGCTTGACTTTGGGTTCTTCCATTGTGAACAACATGTGGTCTTGTTATGTCAAAAAAAAGAAAAAAAGGCAGATCTTTTTTTTTTTTTTAGGCAGTAGTGGAGGTGTTGGGAAAAGAAAGTGTAGTTCCTATTTTCCCAGTTTCTGATGGGAGGAAGGACTTCAGCTCTGGCATCTCAGTGCTCATAATGACATTGTGAAGCTTCAGCTTTCAAATACTGTGCAAATGGAGTTCCAGCTGCCTGGGAGAGACCCTCACCCTGGCTCCCTCATCACACCTGGGCTCTGTTTGGGTGGTACAACCTGAAAAGTCCAGGACAAATACACCAGGTTTTTTTCATTTATCATCATCCCTGCTTGAGGGATGAGTTCAGGGGTCTTATGTAGCAGAATCTGCAGATTAATTAATCTGTATTGAGCGAGTACAGATCAAATTCTAGGCCTTTTTTATAGATTAATGTTCAATCCTATAACCAAGATTGGGGGGTGGAGCTCTCAAAAATCAGCAGTTGTAAAAGGAATCAGGATTTCCCAATGTCATAGTGCACTTTGGCTTTCAATGAAAAGTGAAGAATGCACCTGATTTCTTATTATATAACACAGAGAAAAAAAATCCAACCAACCAAACCCACAGAACTTACTGTTTGCATGAGATAAAGTTTTTTGCTTGGTTTTACTGGAGAGATCATCAGCAGTATTTTTCTAGCCAGTGGGAAATTATGCAGCTTGACATTTTTTGCTAAACTGTCAGTTTTTAAAGGCACAGGATCAAAATCCTACTACTAGTCAGAACAAATTTGGATCAAAACCTGGCATCACTGTTTTTTTTGTCATTTTTGTGAGTATGACTTATTCAGTTCTTCAGGCTACTAGGAGACATGCTATTGTCTTGCATAAAAAGATCACTTGCCCTTATGCTCAGGATATTCCTGAGAAAATAAAATACAGAAAAGACAATCAGGTGTTTGTGTGTTTCTTTTTAAACCATGCATAACACTTTATCAGTTCAACATCCTTTAGCTATCTTCAGCTATCTCTAACTTTTGTACTCTTTACATTGTGACTGCATTTTAGGTCTGTTAGGGTTATGTGACCCGACCTGGGCAGCAGGATTTCACTAAATCACTGTGAAAATATTACTGTATCTGTTTCCTGATTTTTCTTTTCCTCTGGGAAAAAAAAGTAATAATCTGTAACTTCTATTTGATATACAATGATTTGCATATACATTATCTTCAAGTAATATAAATTTCCAGATACCATTTTCTCACATATATCTACATTTATTGAAACTCTTCTACCTCGGCACTAAACAGAGTTGAATTTCAGGCTAACATTACACTTATCAGTCCATAGTTTCACTTGTAAAGATGAATAATTATGGCATTGTCTACTAGGATGTATGTAATGCTGAATTTAGGGTTGTTTTTTTCATCTGATGAGCCTGGTTAGTTCTTTCTGCTATAAAATATGGTACTGCATTTGTGTGCATTGTTCCTGGCCTTTTAAACATTGTCTATATAGAAATGTCACTGTTAAGGGTCTGTACTGCTGGTCTGCACCAAGACATTCATGTGATACCTCTCAGCAGAGATATGTTGGTGTCAGCTGAATTCCATTTTGGCTGTCAGTCTCTTTCTGTTGTACCATCAGCTTGGGGCCGTGGTAGTAGGAGAGGCAGTGGTAAGTGGCAGGTTGGAGTCCAAACTTAGTCTCTCAATGATTTCTTCTGGAAAAAAAAACACCAACAAAAACCCATACCCAAAATCTGTGGAAATAATGGATAATTTGAGATATTGTTTCATGTTCCTTTCTTAGGCGTTTCTTCATCCCCTCCCAAGCAGAGTTGATGCATTTTCTTTCACAGGGTTAAATTTCAGTCAGAAAGCATTCCAGACCTTATCTTTGGTATCCTCAATTCCCTTGGTGAACAGTAATGCTTCTTCTCACTTTCTTTTGCTGTCTTTTCACTTGCTGAGTGAAGACCATTTCCAGGTGTGGTCTCCAATCAGACCCTCTGCAACAACCCCAAGTGCTGCAATCTGAGCTCACTACTGTGGCATGAAATATAGCCAATGGAGCAACAAAAAATGACTTGTGTGTAACCACTTGTGATAGGTTTCCTTTTCTCATTCTAGTTTCATGTGTCTTGGAAGGAGTGCTTGAAGAGCTCTTATTGTTTTCCTAACTGATCTACCAGTTTAACAGATTTTAAAGCTTGAAGGTGCCAGGATAATCCTGCTGCCCCAGGCCACGGAATTTTTCTTCAGTTTTTCGCCATTGGATCTTGCATGCATTTTTATGAGAAGTCATCTCTGTGTTAGAATGCTCTCACTGCAATATTTTAATGTGTTTTTATTCTTCCAACACCTTATGAGAGAGGGAAGCTGGTACTCTGAACTTGGATATAATATCCCAGTGATGATCTCCATGAATTGGCATACTAATGCAATCACCTTCCTATTTCGTGGAGTAAAGGATCAACTCTAGATTTTTATAGACAATTAGCTTTTAGAATTGCTCTTTCATTACTTGGATTGTATAATGCATATTTTCTTGGGACAGCTGTAATAAGGTTTCAGAGGAAAATGGAATGAGACAATGCAATTATCACCCATGATTCCTCTTTTTGTCCCTGTCTTAGTCAACTCTTGAGGGAAGGGAGGGCTTCTTGTTCAGTGTTTCATAAATTATCTCCTGTTGTAATGGTTTTAAGGCTAAATTTCATTATACGAATCAAAGTGGTGGAGATGTCAGCACAAAATAATAATGTCTCAAACAGAGACAGCTAATATGAAATGTAATGTACACTGAGAACTAAGGAAATGCAGACCCTAAAAATAATGATAATGTATGGAATGATGCAGATGAACACCAACTTTACAGCAGAAGAAAAGCAAGATGAAGTACACACATTGGGTTTAGAGAGATGTACACATAATGCCTTTGCATATTATACATGATGCTCTCAGGAGGCTCTTCAGTGTCTGTAGCATTTGATTCAAGGTATCAGCAACTGTACTCTCAGATATGAAAGTTTTACAAATGCTGCCAACAAGCTGCAAAATGGAAACTGCCTGAGGTCATGGCTGGCCAGTGATAAAAGGTTCCTGATCGTATCATGACTTTTCAAGTGAGCAAGCTACTGCCAAATCAGCAACACAGGAATAGGATTTTCCAAGCCTTTTTGATGTCTCTGAGCCAGCTGGTCACCTCCTATCTTTGCTTTTAGCAAAACGGGTCCCCAGAGGCAGCGCACGGCTCTTTCGGTGCCACTAATGTTTTCTCCAGGAAAAATATTTTCATTCTTAAAAAATCCCAATGGACTTAATTTATAATTTACAGAGATATTTTAGCATAAAATTTGTATAACTGCTGGTCTCAAAGTGATATCACTTGTGTGGCTTGTTGTAGCTACTAATAAATATTGTTTTCTGGAGACTTACATCCCTCATTTTTCTCCAGATGACTGAAACTAGAAGAGCTCATAAACCACAGAGAAGAGGACCTGAAGAACCTTTAATAATCCAAATTATCTTCTTAAAGAATAATTAATGAAGAAAACACATTTTCTTGTTAGAAGCCTGCAAAGATACTGAAGGGTCTTGAATGAATTGACAGCCAACTACGAGTTGGCTGAGCAATAGAAGAAAATAAACCTAAGGGAAAAAAACCCACATCCAGTTAAAATTACTTGGATCTGTTAATTACTGACAGGGCAAAAGATCTGTAAGGAAATTTCATATTTAAAAAAAAATGCATTAAGCCAGCTTTTTCAAATTATGTTAGTTCTTCCAAACCAAACACTGGGGAAAGTAAGGTGGTTATTTTGTTTGCTTTGATTTTTAATTTAAGGAACTGATCCCCAGTATCTCTGCCGAGGAGATGTGAAACATGAAGAAATTTCTCAAGAAGATCATGATTATTGCTTTTTGTTTGTTTGTTTATCAGTAATGACAGCTCACAGAATTATCACTTTGATGGTTTCTGGGACACAGATTGAAAAAGAAGTGAGATTGTGTTAGGATGGGGAAAATGGACTGCTGCTGCTAATTGCCAGATAACCTGTTTACAGTCTCATTTGCAATGTGTGCTAATTGCTAACTGCAAACACTTCTCAGTTTCCCCTCCAAAGCACTTGCTGTGCAGCTCTGTTGGTGCACAGCCTTGGGAGAAGGGATATCCATAAGAGGGAGAGTTTGGCACACATCTGACCTTCGCTTCCTGGTCATCTGCGAGCTTTGGGGAGCCATGCCCAGGGGATGGGGTTTTAGGGTGGCAAAGCCAGTCCCAAACCTGTGTCTTTTTAAGCATCCAAATGCGTAAGGAAGCAAGTATAACCATCAGCACTAGTACTGCTGAGGACCCTCAGCTTTGGCACCTGATCTTTCCTCTGTGAGAAGGGTGATTGCTCAGTAAAATCTTAACAGATTTTAAACCCAATTCTGTTTTAACTCACATCACCAAAATCCCACTGCACATTTGGTTTTTAATTTTGCACCAGCCATTGTAATTAGTGTGATTCAATACAATGTACTTCAGTATTTTATGTAATGAAATACTTCTGAGAAAGAAACTTGTCTTGGTCAAACAAGAATTGCAAAAAATTCATCAATTTTAGTGCAAATGGAATAAAACTATTTTCATGACCTTATTTTAATATAACATCTTACTGATGCATTTTATATAATACAACCCTGAAGTTCAGAAATCTTTTCTGTCTTTGCCTAAACAAGGAAAAATCAATTAAGTTTTGGATGGTTTTGGGGCCTTAAATCTTTATCACTTTTAGCTGGGAGAAACATGGGGCTTGAAAGTGGGAGCTGGGAAAGAGGCAAACAGGGTTGTGTCCTGTTTAGGAGGAGTGTTGAGTAAAGAAAGTCTGGACAGGGGAAAGTCGTGCATAAGGGTTGTGCCACTGTGAGAGGGGAGCTGTGTGGTTAAGAATAAGGCAGAAAGAATGCAAATGTATTTTTAGTTGAAATTAGAGCCACCTTTCTAAGTCTACAGCCAAATGATCCTGGCTCCTCTTAAGCAAGGCAACAACTATCCTGGGGACTTATGGTGACAAATGAGCCTGTGAAGCAGCTAAAAAGCTCACTCGTGTATTGTTGAATTTTAGTGTTGTACATGCAGGGGTTTCCTCCTGTTTTTACTTTCTCCAGAAGAAACACAAGTCAAAACTTGCAGAGGGATAAGACAGTAAACCAGCATGTTATTTCTAGGTTTCCCGAGCTGAGGAGCCGCGCAGGAACGTTCAGGTTTCTGTGGGCTGGGAATGTCAGCTGGGAGCAGGGGAGCCACTCAAACGTGAGGCACGGGAGCTATTTAGAGCAGCAAGAAGCCGATAGCTCTGATACTGCACAGCGAGGGGCAAGGAATCTGCAGTGTGGCTGTGGATGGAAACTGCTGCGAGTGTGGAGCAGGCAGAACACTGCTAAGCCGATTACAAACAGCATTTTGAACAATTCATTCAGAAGACAGGACATCCAGGGGCCTGAGGGAGGTAGTGAACCAGGCCAAGGCCATCAGCATGGACCTCCACTTGGCCAGGGTGTGTCTGCACATGTTTTTTTTTCCATTACTCAACAGGTGCTTCCCAGTGTTCTCAAAGATGTTTAGAACAGAAACATGCTCTCCAGAAGCTGAGAATAAATGAGATTGCAGCGTGCTCTCTCTGGAAAGGGGACTGACAGCTAGATAGTCATGAACCACAGCATTCTCTGAGCAAAGAAGAGCCCAACCCGCTGCCTACAAAAATCACTAATAAAGTGGGGGACTTCATTTTTTTTAACCTCTGTGGGATTAGAGGATTTATTACCCCATAGCGGGTGAGGAGATAGAGCCTTGCTGACCATGGCTCCTTTTCTCACTCTAAATCAAAAGGCTTTTTCAACCTTAATTTGCAGGGGCTGGACCTACTACCTCTGAGAAAATCCGATCCATCTCTGGTCTACCTTTGGACAGCAGAGACTTTGTTTCTTGCTGTGCTCCACCCAAGTGTCCCTCATTTTTGTCCAAGCTACAGGTTTGACATTAGTACTGTATTCCTGCTGTCTGCAGAAACAGCAGCTACAGAGCACCATATCCTTGTGGTTCAAAAAGTGACAAGGCAATTAATGGAACAGTTGATTAAGTTTTACAGGCCTGCCAAGCCAAATGACTTCAGACTGCATTCTGCTCATACTGCAGGAAGCTTGGGCTACTCAATAGGTAATTTGGTGGTCTGCTCACCTTCATTTTTTACCAGATCCTCCTTAGGTAAGAGTATCCAGGCTATGATGATAATAATACTTTTTAAAGCCCTTTCAAAATCCTGATTTGGCTGAAGTGCTGAACATTAGTAATAGCTGGTCTTCTACCCCTACTGCTGGCTTGCAGACAGACACCTCCCTTGTGGAACAGTTAATGACTCTAAATGATCTTGGAAAATATGAGAAGCAATCTTCCTCAACTGGCTTTATTAGAAAACTAGGCAGTAAGTCTACAACACTGAGTTATGAAATCTGTTTTCTGACTCAGCTGAGCTGCTTAAACTGTAAGGGAGGAGTGTAAAAGCTGAATTACCACCTGCATTTAGCTATCACACCTGGATCTAAAAAGTAAGAACTTTTTAATCCAGTTTTGTGAGAGATATGGGTGAGAAGATGCTCAGCAAATGGCTGGAAGCACAAAGCTATCCCAGGCTTTGGGGCACTGGGCTAAAGAGAGATGGATTTGGCTGTCAGCAGCATAGAGCTGCTGGGTGAAGTTAGGGAGTGAGAGGGCTCCAGTGAGAAAATGTAACAAGTAAGAAAGGGGAAACACTGCTGCTGGCTGAAAAACAACCAGAAAGTTGCAAAACTTCAAATCTGTCAAGCGGGAGCAGTCTGTGAAGCAGAGAGGATAAAATGAGAGCAATCACTGAGAGCCAGGGAAGGAATGTTCGTTGAAGTGGCAGAACAATCAGGTACAACAGCACCAGAAATGTCTCCTTTCGCTCAGCAGTCACTGTCCAAGAGCACTGCAGGATAACCAGGACCTGAGCTGTCAGGGAAGACAAGGTCCCACAAACAGACAGGTTGCCTGTGACCTGTGGAGACAGCTTGAGGAGAGATGATCACTTCTGTTGTCATGGAGTCACCAGCCAATTTATTGAAAGTCAGAAAGGTAGAGCGTAAGGAAGGGCAATCTTTTCCAAGATTAGAGAAGTAGAGCACTTGTAAGCAAAGAAGATAAAGCGGTGTAAAATCATGGAGAGAACACTAGGACATGGAAAGGCAGAGGGACAGTTTAAGAAGATGCAAAATGGATTACCTTCCCCTGAGGTGTTGTAAAGACAAAGCTCTTAGCACAGTTGATATATCTGTAGAAAACGGAATCTCCTGAAAGCTGAGAGCAACATCTACCAGATCATAAATTGCTAGAAAATATCTGCTTTACTTGATTTCAATAATAACTAGCAGTATTCTAATGTACAGACACTGGGATGACCAGACTGTCAGAGGGATCTATTCCACTTTCCATCACCCCCCAAACCACTTAAGATACTGTAACCTCCACCTGCTCTTCACGACAAAGAAAAGCAAAAACCTGTGGTTTTCCTTAGAAGGAATAGAAATTCTTCCTCTTTTTCATGGTGATGCTGCTGGGTAAGACTAGTCTTTGATCAAATAAGAGCTTCCAAGACTCTTTTCAGGAGTTAAGCACACCTTAGAAAAGAAACACTATCACCAATAGAGCTTGTGTCAAGGATATGCCCCAAAGTGAACATCTCATTCTGTGAGAGCCTTCACATTTTTATATTACAGCTGTCCCTTTCATCAGCTTCTCTCTGAGGAGCACTTCTTCCCTTGTCTGCTTGTGGCACAGAATTTCTTTGTTTTAAGGTCTTGTGGGCATCCAAACTTGCCAGTAAGTAACCTGGACATTAGAAGTATATTTTAATATATTTAGTTATATAGGGCCTTTACTCTTTAAAAGAAAACACAGAGAAAATGGAAGCATTACCTTTAAACTTAATTTGCCTCACTGCACCTAGGGATAATGGCACTAAGGGGATACAAGATCTTAACTGGAGAGGTTTTAAAAAGCCTTTGATAGTTCAACAGAGAGCGGCAGTAGCAGAAGTGCCAGGCACTCACCGCTCTCCTTTTCCTCGCTAGCTTTTCCTTCACAGAAAGGAACATCATCTTCTCTGGAGTGACTGGTGCTTCTGTAACTGCTGAGGGGTTATGTTATTTCCAGGATATCATCCTTCCCAGTTTAGGGGGGCTGCTCCATGGCCCACATCTGCCCGTGCTGTGAGTCTCGTCCCTTCTCCCTGCCTGCCTGGGATCCGCCTGCTCCTCGCCTGCAGCACAGGCTGCGGCTGCAGGAATGAGGTGGGAGTGGGGAACAGCGATGCCTCCCGTAGCTTTTCAAAGGCTCAGAACGACTTGTCACTCGTGCAAGTAAACATCTGACAGAAGCATATGGCTCGGAATGAGCAATAGCCCCCCACGCTCGCTCACACGGGAGCTGGCAGGGCTGCTGGATGTAACAACGTGCGCAACAAAGGAAGGGGAAATGCGTTTCGTAAAACCAGGGAATTAAAATGTTCTCAGAAGTGATCTGTGCAAAGCAGCTGCCAATTCCAACGGTTTGCCTACAGTGTTCCTCTCTCTCTCAAATTCTGCCTCTCCTGGACCCCCACACTGACTATGGCAGGTACCAAGCAGACACATACTCACTTTCTTCATCCTGTTGTACCTTGCATTTGAGCTGGTGATCCCTGCTCAACCCTTCTGCTGTGCTGGCTCATCACTTCTGGCTGCCTGGTTCCAGCTGCAGAGTACCCGTGTAATCCTCCTCCTGTGAGTTTTGTCCAAACATCCAAGCTTTTCTGAGCCTGCCTGGGTCAAATATGTGTTTGTTTGTTTGTTTTTTTTTTTATAAGTAGTAATGCTCTTCTGTGGGACCAGGAGAGAGAACTGCTGAGATTCAAGCAAGAGTGGAATGGCAGCTTTATATCGGCATGTCTGGTCAGAGGGTTGTCCCAGAGACTCCTCCAAGGTTCTGAGGAGGAGAAAGTGCTGCTGGAACAAGTGGTCTTGGGCAGCCCCAGCCCACAGGGAAAGACATGAGGATCCAGGCAATACCCAGCATCAAAATTCTAATTCAAAAATAGAATGGGTTTTTAAACTTACTTGTAATCAGTGTGATTCCTAAAGAGACAACATAAACATCCCTAGGTTTTCACCCACACTTCCAGCTCTTAAATCCTCTGGAACCAAGAGCTTGCAGGGGACACTTGAGTTGTTCTGGGGTGTTTGCACGACCATGGAGTCTGAAGAATTCCAGGGAACTGTGTCTCAGACTTCTCAATGCTCGTTGGGTATGCTGTGCCATTAATTGGCAGCAAATCTCATTAAATCAGTGGAGAAATTGTGTCTTGGTTTCAGGCCAGACTAAATTTAGGAAAAATTCTGAATGAAAGAGACTCCTTCATTTATGAGGAGAACCATTAGGAGAAGTTTAGCTTTTGAGAGATGTTTTTCCCTTATCATCCTTCACAGATGAACAGGTATCTGTGGTAGAACATCACCACTTTATCTTTTATTTTTTTTTAAGCCCTAGAGCCAGGTATCTTTAAAAAAAGTGTTGGTATTTTGATGGGTATTTATTTAACAGCTCATTTCATGGTGGAAACCCCTTCATATCAGAAACTTTTGAGAACAACCTCTTCCATCAGCCCAGTTCACTCTCCAGAAAGGCTTTTCCTTTCCATGAAAACTGTATTTTCTGGTTTTGAGAATACGTAAAAGTGCCTTTCTGTAACTCTTTTTTAATCTTGCTGGAGGCATAAAATGAGATACAAGCAGATATTTGATTAATTTTAATCTAGATGCCAGACTGAGGCAAACTTGTTACGAGTGTGTTGCCTTCAGCTCTGAGCTAAGTTTAACACGTGAAGTGTCCATTTGATGGTGGCTCCTCCTTCCTCCTCCCCTCACTGCTGCTGGGCTCCCCACGGTCCTCCACGCCGGGGAGATGCCTGTAAGCCCTGCCTGGCAGAGTCAGCAGCGTGGCTTAGCTCCACACAGGGTGCTGAGGGAAGAGAGCTGTGGTCCCCTCCCTGCCCGTCCCCACAGCCTGGCGGCTCTCGGACAGGGATTAGGAAGCAACCGCGCGAGTTGTGCTCCGGCAAAGTATTTTCTTTGACAACAGCAGAGAGGAGGATATTGCAAGAAGAGGAAAATCAGTTTCCCCCTTGCAGATTATTGTAAAGAACGGCCAACAATTTCTGCCTGGTCTCGCTTCCATGAGACACTAAAGCTGTCCCAGAAGCTGGAGTAGCCACGATGGCAGCTCGTTCCCACTGCCCTGCCCGAGCTGCCAGGCTGCTCCTGGAAACCAGCCTTGCTGGCAGACCGCTCGTGAATCCCTGCCTTTCGGGGTCTGCAGCATCAAAGCAGCTCCAGGTGGTGAGCCGGCAGCAGATCCATAGATGGATGGATCACAGGAGTCTGCAGGCAATGACACCGAGGAAATAACCTGCTGCAGGCAGCTCTATGCTTGGCTCTGCCTGTCAGCTTCAATTCCAGCTCTTTAATTTCCTGTGCCTGCAAGTGATGGTGAAGGGCTGTGCTATCATTTAAAGACTCTGCCTTATACTACGTGTTCTTTTGGGATGGAGTTTGTAATATTTTAGTATCCATCCCCAGGATCTCCATCTGCTGCTGTTCTTTTACTGAAGTATTTTGAAACTTGCCTATATTAAAAAGACTAATTTTTATTAAGATTTTTTTAAAATATATTCAAGGGGCTTTGAGAACATACAGAAAATCACTTGCCTTCTAATCCAATAAAAATCACAAACCATTGTGTTTTATCTCTAAAACTCAGTACTGAAGAAAACAGGAATTGGGTTTGGCCTGACATATTTCATTCTACTGGGCTATGGAGCTATTCAGATGAGGTGTGTTTGCATTTGTTCTCTTCCCTTTCTCCTTACAGTCTCTTACTCAAAACACTGGGCTACCTAAAATGGAGGAAGTGGAATCTTACATTTGTTGTGAAATGAAAGCCAGTGGCCAAGACACTGGATGGCCCTTTTAGAGCATTATAAAGTCTCCCACCACCACCAGAAAGGATAAAATGGATTTTTGACAATCCCTTGGTTTTTATCTGGAATTTTTGCATGAATAACAAATACTCTGTCTTCATATTAAAAAAAAAAAATGCTTTGACACTGTGTAAGACACACTGGAGATGATTCATGAGCTTTTACTTCAGCATGACTGTTGTTCCATCCTGACCTATACTTCCCATTTAAATTTGAATTCTCTTACCTGCATCATGGTAGAAATCAACTCTTTGTCTTGTGTAAGATCTTAGAAAAAGTACGATATTCCAGTGTAATGAAGATGCAATATTTCCAGCAATGACAAAGCCAATAATAACACCCTTACCTAATCCTTTTACATACTTGGGAAGGTTTGCTGAGAGTTACAGCCTTTGCTTGACTAGCTGTGTTCTGGGCAGGAGAAGAAGTGAGAAACTGTCCTGTAAAAACACATGTCCCCAAGAGAAAATTTAAGGCAAAGAGGATTTTCGAAGTGTAAACAAAAGTGTGAATCATTGCCAGTGGATGTTAAGCTTCATGACTCCTTTTTTACTTCAATTTGCATAGTTGTACTTTCAGGTTGACTCTTGGTGACGAGGTACAAACTTTATAATCCCTACATTTTCCTTATAGATAAGGCTGCATATCAGAGCTCTGCTGATCTAGTGTTTAGTAAGGAGAAGTATTTAGCAGTAGTGATATAGCTCACTACCTCACTCCTTCTGTAGTAGTAATATTTGTATTTATATATATTTTTGTACTGGTTTTATACAGGTTATGGAGTTAAGATCCTGCAGGATCAGGGAACTGACACAGACGGGCCAGAATCCGTAGGGACACCAGGCAGTGGGTGTTTGCCCAATGGCCTCAACTACAAATATGCTAAAAAATACAAAAGTATGTATGTTCACTTAATGCTACAGGAGAGAAAGTAGTTTTCCAACAGCTTTCCTTACCAAATGCTGCAAACCCTGCAGGCTGACGATGGTTTAATAACTGACCCTGTCTCTCTGTTGCACTGAATCGTGATATGCTGGGCTCTCTACACCATCCTTTTCTCTATTGATTGAAACCTTGATCTGCAGCCTGAAAAGCAAAGAGGTAAAAGAAGCATTGTGAAAAACAGAAAAGAGAGAAATAATTTTTCAGTGACACAACTGGAATCAGTTTCTTTTTCCCTGACATTTCACAAATTGCGAAATGGAGCCCTGAGCTTCCTGTCTCTTTTTCAGTGCTCTCTCTCAGATGCAGTGGGATGAGACTCACATGATGCAGACGGGGACGCTCTCACATGTATTTGCAGTGTGATTTTTGTTTGTTTTTTTTTTTTAAAAACACCTAGGAATAAAATCCCTCCCTGTCGCCATTGGTGGGAGGCACCCACACCCCCAATAATCCCAGCAGTGCATGTACATGTGGTGTGTCTGTGAGCAGCTGATGGGGCTGGGAGCTGTGGGGTGTTGAGGCTGCTGACTGTAACTCTGGGTGTGTTGGAGACTCTGTCTGCCCTGGGCCTGAGTGATATCTCCTGCTGTGGGAGGGTCACGCTCTCCAGGCACGATCCAGCCCTTGTGAGTTACACTGATAACAGCTGCACGTTGTCCTCCCTCTGCTGAGCGAAGTTCCTTTGTTACAGAAAGAAAAAAAATTCCACTTCAAAAATACTGGAGAGGATTCTTAGATGCTGAATCCCCGGGCCTGTGAGACCCAGTGCTTTGCTACAGGTTTTATTCATCTCAGTGTTTATTCAATAAGGGGCATAAAGCCAGTGCCCCTACAAATTAACCTTATTTCTGACTAGGACTCAAGGTCAAGTCTCAGCTCATACTTCTGGAAATGTCTCAGCCAGAGTTAGCACATACATTCCTCCATCCACACAGGATTAATCATACTCCTGCCATCTCAGGGTGTTGGAGTGTCTCTGAATTTCCCAAGCATAATTCTTTTTTATTTTTCTTCATATTCTTTGACTCCACACACTATGGTGACCCCAAAGCAATATATATCACCTTCCCTTCCATTCCATGTTTCTGAACGCCATGGGTCTAGAACGGGCTGTAACATAATACTTGACAAACCTACACTCTCCGTAAAACAAAACTTTGTTTACTCTTGTTATTGGAAAGCTTTTAAATGTGATCACTCAAGACTAATGAAGTAGAAGGCAAGCAAAACAGCATTTCATATCTGCTATTTAAAGTCACTTATCTTCAAGTCTTCAAGTCATCCTGAATTTTCACTCTTGACAACTTTTGAATTTTTGGGGGCAAAATGCCTCTGATGTTGGCCCTCAAATTACTTCCACATCAGCAAATCTGTGATGTTTATTTCCACCATATATATCCTGACACTCCTGCTAATATTGGTGACAGATGAAGGCCGCTGCTGAGTCACCAGGAATGCCTTGTGCTAACGTGATCAAGATTAAAAGTGAAAAAAAAGGACGTAGGATGTAAGGAGCCTCTTCCCCTTCTTAAAAAGTGCTACAGAGTGATGCCACCTGCGTCAGGTCACAGACGTCAGTGCAGATGGTGTGTCACCTTATGTAACCTGGCAGGGGCCATACGGTACTAGGACACTCCGTCTGTGTCAGGTTATACAACTGAGGATGTGCTCGAGCCTGATGGCAACAAACAGGCATCCGGACTGGGGCCTGGGTCGCTTTATGTGCAACGTGAATTACAAGGATTCAGAGAAATTTGGGCCTCTTGCAAGTCAACAGATTAAATTATTTTACTTAAGATGTTCAAGGCAAGCAACCACAACTAAATAAGGATCGAAACAAATGTGCAAAGAATGGCAGTAAGAGATGGTGGCAGTGGCACGTTCAGAACAAATAAAGGGAATATTTATCCCTGGGCTGGATAAGGAGGATGTGGAGCTCCCTGCTTCAGGCTGCAGCCAGAAACACCATTTTTGAGCAGACCTCTCCTGTGTACTATCACAAACTAAAACATTCTTAATGTACATAAGGTAATTAGGCTATTACCATACTTAAATTATTTGTGAGGGAGTGTGCTCATTTCTTACTAATCAATGCCTTCACCTTTTTCTAGTGTTCCCATTTCTGATCAGCCCGACCAGAGCCCATCTGTTCCCCTACCACTTCTGTCATACTTTCTGAAGCTTCTACCTTTATTTCAGTTTTTCATTACTTCTAATGGTCTCTTGCATCATAAAATACACCAAGAACTAGTGAAGGGATAAAAATTAAATTACAGCCACCAGAGCCTATTTTATCCGCGCGCTAAGGGGTTGGAAGCCAGTCTCTGTACGGAATGTCAGGGAAGCTGCTCTGGACGAGGTGTGGCTGAAGCCCGCTGGAAAATACAAGGCTGCTGGACACGGACTCGTGAGTCCCCTTGGATGGTCTTGGACATTTGGCCAGCCTCACAAGCACATTTTTTGTTTTCCCTCGTTGCTGCCCCCTTCTCTTTTTCTCACCTTATACTTCCCGCCCGCTGGTCTTTTGCCCCACACGCTCCTCCACGCGCGGCCCCTCTCCCTCAGGTGCGCTGGGGGGCCGCCCTCCCTCCCCACCAGCGGCGGCCATTTTCTCTCCTTCCCCGCCTCCCCAGCCCTTCTCGCCCTCTCACCGCCTTCCCCACCGGAGCCGCGGGAGGGGCGGGGCAGGGCAGGGCAGGGCAGGGCAGCTGATTGTGCTCACAGAACCACAGAATGGTTAAAGGTTGGCGGCTCCCGGCAGACAGGGGACCGGCACTTGCGGGCGGGCGGGGCGGCGGCGGCCGGCGCTGCCATCTCGCGGCGCTCGGTGGGAGCGGCCGGGAAGGCGCTGCCTGAGGGCATCGCTGGGAACGGGCGGGGGAAATACCTGTGGTTCCCCCAGGATGTTTCGAGGATGGGGAAGGAATTTAGTGAAATAGTCAACCCAGCAACCCTGGGTTGTCTGTTTTTGTTTTTGTTTTTGTTTTTTTTTTTTTTTTTTTTTAAGATTTGTTTTGTTTTGGGTTTTTGTTGGGTTTTGGGCTTTTTTTCCCCCGCAAAAATAAAAGTGGGAGGAAAGGAGAGTTGGTCTGCCTTGAGTCCCGTGTCAGGCACCCAGGGGCGAGGAGGAGGCAGAGCTGGAAGACCTGTGGCTTTGGATTTCTCTGCGTGCTTGTTTTGTCTTACAGAAACCATATACACAGGTTCTGGGATCCCCCACAGCTTTTCCTGTGCCTGAAGGCAATTTACTGGATCAGGATTTCTGCACTGAGGGCAGCACGGCAGGGTGATCTTGGAGTGAAGGTGGCTCCATTTTCCTGGTGATCTCAGCTATGCTTTACATATCTTTTTACAAATGGAACGTGGCATAGCCCTGATACCTGTGTTGTATCTCCCAGACCAAATATTTGAATGGCGTTATCTTTACGTTAACAGTGAAATAATGAACAGAAGTGATAAAGCTTTCAGAAGAAATTCTTCCCTGTGCGGGTGGTGAGGCACTGGAACAGGTTGCCCAGAGAGGCTGTGAATTCCCCATCCCTGGAAGTGTCCAAGGCCAGGCTGGATGGGGCTCTGAGCATCCTGGTCTAGTGGAAGGTGTCCCTACCCATGGCAGGGAGGTTGGAACTTGGTGATCTTTAAGGTCTCTTCCAACCCAAACCATTCTGTGATTCTGTGAGCAAATTTCCCACCAACCTTCATTGCTGCTACCCTTCACTTTGTTTTCCTCTCCTTCAAGATTTTGTTGATGTGAATTGTTTAGATGTTTATTGATTTAGGAATACATTCTTTTGTCAGCCACTAGGAAAGCAGAAGTTGTGAAACCTTAGAAGTTCCAAACATGGGCACCCTCTAGGAAGTGTTAAATGTATAAAACTTAAATATATATTTACTTTAGCGTACAATTCACGTAGTTTAAATTGGCTTTCCAGTTTGAAATGAGCACCTGCTCTGTGATGTTAACATATGTTTCTCTGGAAGATATCAATGGGAAAGAAAAGCCTGGAAAACAGCCACAGAGAGTTGTGCCTGATGGCTTCTGAAGCTGTTTTGTGACCAATAGAGATAAGACTTTAATCAATAAATCTGTCTCTGTTTTGACTGCAAGATGAAAAAAGTTTGCAGTGCCAAAGCTGAAAGGCACTTTTTTTTTTCCTCACTATTCAACATTTTTTTTTCTCTTCATGTTCATTGATGACAGAACAGGAGCTTTGTAGATATGCAATACATTTCATAAATTAGTTCCCATCGGAGATATTGTTGACTCCTGGACAGCAAACTGGGCACACTGTAGGAAGTGCTTAATAAACATCAGTGTGGCAGCAAGAAAAGAGTAAACACAGTTGCTGAATTGTTTTGTTTCAATCTGTGGAGGGAAATGAGCCAAAAGAACTTCAGGTAGCAGTTAGGATCTGGCTGGTAAGCACTGCTGAGAGACCACTCAACTTGCCAGACTGCCAAGAAAATAAGGAAAAAAAAATAATCTCATGCAGTATATATTGCTTTTTGGATTGAAGCACAGTATGGCAAACTAGCTTACTTTCTGGGGATACACTATGGTCTTACTGTGAATTGCTCGGGCTTATGGGTCATCCCCTTGATCTTCCCTCTCTGGGGAGAGAGGCCAAATTTTTTTTAAAGAAATATATCCTACAAAGATAAAGAAGCAAACAGTAGTAACTCCTCCTGGGAAGAGATGGACATAAATGCAGGAGTAGGGTGCTGTATCCCATGCCTGTGGTCAACATGAGGTGGCAGAAAGGCAAAGTTTTCTGCCCCTGAGGTTATGAGAAGTGTAAATCTGTAAAAAATGTGGCTGCTTGTTTTGCCAGAGATCACCCTAAAGATGCAGCTGTTCCTTAACTACAGGCAGTAAAACTGATTGTTTTACTTTCAGAATTGTTGCTGCAGAACCTAAGTAAAGGGATTAAGGGATGAAATTAATTGTTCTGTCCGGGGAAGAAGGATGAAAGGGAAAGAATCCCCGACTTAAAAGCTCTGGAAGCAGGGAATGCAAAGAATTGGGGAAGAGCGTGACTTTGTTATGGATGACACTTTTTCCACCCAAATATCTGATTGTACAAAAATGTGCAGCACTTTAATGAAAAATAACAAACAGTTGTTCTGTAATGAGAAGAAAAGGCAGACCACTGAAGTTACATTTGATTTCTGGAGTTTTGATCTCTCGTCAGCTGTGTATGGTTTTCAGAGTGCTGATTTTAAGATACGTTGGCCACTCAGTTGCTAATGAAGCCAACTAGATGCCAGATACTTTGCATTTCTTGTAGGGGTTTCTGAATTCACATTATTTCCCAATTTTGCTTTAGAGTTTAGATTACAAGTCTGAGATTTAACTTTACTACTAATGGGAATGATTGAGGGGTTCAAAAAGAGGAATAGCCTCAGATCCATGGCTGGAGAAGCTGTCAGAACAGAGAATTTCTTTGGAAAACATGTTCAAGACTGTGTGTTCAACACACTAAAGCAGTTTAGAGTCGAGCCAGACTTCCCAAGGCATCAGAACCAAGACCAAACTCCTGGGCTCAGTCTGGATCCAGGTGATGTGATGAGCCCACTGCAGGTGGGGACTGTGCATGTGTAATGCTTGGATTTTTGGTTTCCTTCACAGCAGTGTTTGTCTCATGTCAGGAATGCTCCCTTTGATGATATGAGAATGCCACAGACAGTGAGGTATTAAGGAAATACAAGAAACAGTAAGTCCAAACCCATGATTTCACAAAGAATTCGTACTTGGACCACAAAAAAAGTATGTCCTGTAAAAGGGAAAAGAAAAACATTCAGGATTTTTTTTTTTAAACAGTATAACTAAGCATTTATCAGAAATATATGATGTGCTTACTCAAATATGGAATCATAATGCTCAGTGTCTGCTTTCCTCCCACTTCATCCTGTTAGGAAATGTGAACAGATACCTTATTCTGGGAACTTGGTTTGTCATTTGCATTAATATAAGCGGGACAAACTGTCCTTAATTCTGACATTAATTTTGCAAGTCACCACGATATAAGTGGTAAGTTACCATTTATATACCAAGTCTGTTACCATAGAAAAGCAAAATGCTGCCTATTCCTGTGCTGTGGCGTTGCATTCACACTCTCACAGACACAGCTCTGGTTAATCTGCTTTTTGTGATTTGCTGGTTGTTTATCAGAAGTGAGTGCCTCCTGTGAGACTCTTACTAATGAGGGTTTTTTTTCCTTGTGTTTCATTCTCTGATTAGGAGAATAAAAAATTACATGCCAGTTAAACCCACACTACCCATTCCACTTGGCATCTCTTCTCACTGCAGCTAATTTACAGGTTGGTAAGTGCTGGTGTGCTGTGGTGTTTCAGCTCCATGTGTTTAAAGTGGCCTTTAGGTGTGATCAGATTTCCTGCAAAATTCCAGCCTCTGAAACCTCTCTTCATCCCTGGCATTCTTCTGTTTTCATTTTTATAATAGCTGTTGTCAATTTGCTTTGCCTTGTGATCTGTGGTGGAGAGGGGTCTGTAGTTCCAGATTGCAGTTACCAGAAGCAATGTTTTATTTTGCTGACTTAAAAGAAGGCATCTCATTTTTTTGATACCAGGTGGTTTATTCACCTTTGTTTCTTTTCTTTCCCTGCTTGTTTGTAAACTGTTCCAGTGAGCTTATGCACCCTCTGCTGGGTTTTGTCCTGGAAAGACAAGCACTGCAAACTCTTCATGGGCTGCAGAGAAGGGATAATTTTAAAGAAATATTTTACTGATAGCAAAGAGAAAATGCTCTGTGTTTAAACACAAGAACCAATCAGCGACTCACCCAGCACAAGCAAAGTATATTACCTTGTCTTTATTCTTCTGCAAAGATGGATCTTCTTAGAATTTATTACCGACAAATGCCTAGGAGATTAACCTGTTTTCTTAATGGCAATTTAGAATGATATTATAATCTTCTCTGTGTAATGCTCCCTTGCCCAGAGGAAATGAAAACAGCTCTAGCATGAAGAAACCCCGTCGCCGTGGGTGACAGCGAGTTGCCCTCACTGATATTCCCGCTGGTCAGTGGAAGTGTTTGCCATTCCCCTCTGCAGGAATCTGTCCTGAGGACTCCACGTGTGTGGGCCGGACCGTTTCTGGAAATATGCCACACTCGAGGACAGAGGGGTAGTGCTTAGATTTTCACTGTGCTTAGGCAAGGACCCTCAAGGTGTATTTATGGCATCAACCTCCTGAAGGTGTGGAATGTGTCAATGCACCCAAGCCCTTTCTTTTTTTTTAGTAAAGCTGGTTTTAGCAGGGGCAGTCAAAGGAGCATTCAGCATGTTTTGGATACCCTCCACGGAGCAGTCTTTTCAGCACCGCAGTTCTTGCTACAGCCGGGAGTAATAAAACAGCAGGGTGCCGAGAGCTGAATGAAAACAGCAGCTGATTGCCTCTTTCTCTGCTAAAGGCTCCCCTCTTCTGGAGGGAGAGACATCCATATGCAGCTTGGCCAGAGGTGTGCCAGTCATTCTGCATAGCCTGTGTTTGCATATTTCTGGAGCAGGGGTTCTAAGCACCCGCTTTTCCGGCTGGGAAATACATTCACAAAGCAATTTTTCCTTACTTGTTTTTAATGGACTCCTTTGACTTCCTTGAGGTCAGTACACAAAATTTCTGCAGTAGCATGACGTGATCTAGCCACAGACCCCTTCAGAGCTCTTGGTGGATAACCTCAGCTACTGTTGGACCTGTGCTTGGGTGGGGAAAGAACAGGATCCAAAGGCTTTTGGTTTTTTCTTGTAGGTAATTTAATCAATGGTCTGATACTTTGATATATGTAGGCTGGGTGAGACTAGGGAATTTAACCAGACTGGCTCAGGAACTCGTATTATCTCCTCCTGGAATAAATTCTCATTAGAGTTATTGTTTATTTTCCCTTTTCCATTCAAATGATAATGATTAAAAGCTTGTTAAAGGTCTTATTAACTACAGGTTGTGTCTACCTTGTCTAGAAACTCCCTCCTGGGAATACACAAGATCTGCTGGAAGCACTATCAGGCTACAAATGATCTTCCCTAAATTTGCTGAACAGGAAAGGATTAAACCATGAACAGTTGAATGAGATGGATAATAGGGTTGAAGGCCATTGATCTAGGCCACCAAACTCAATCTAACACCGTTAAAGTTTTATGGATGGTTGGGAAGGAACTTCTTCCCCCCCCACACGTTTTTTTAAGTTACAGGCAGATAGCTGTTCAACTCCAAATGGAAAAAAACCAGTGGGAATTAGCTGTCAATTGGTAACCTCCATGTGGAAGTAATTTGCATCTGGGAATTATTTCTTGGCTCAGCTGAAGTTAGTTGGAAATCTCAGGAAACTCCTGAGGAGGCAGTTGCCCACATGACAGAATTATTGTCCCAGGGTGCCTGGGTGTTAACAATCTCAGCAGACACGGTGTTGGGCTTAGTTTTATTCCTGTGTTTGTTTTACTTAGGAAGAAATCTACTGCTGGGAGACCCCAATTACTCCTCTCTCTGTTAGACAGAGGTTGGGTGTTTTAATTTCCCAGACTTTCAGTCTCAAATCTCTGATTATCTAAATAAAGAAAAATAAACATACGCTGTCAATTGTGATAATGACTGAACTTGCTGATGGCTTGAAAAGGATAAATTTGACATCTAAGAAGGTGTGTCCCCAGCATTGCCCAGAAGAAATCTTACCATCTTTTGTAGCTGGCATGCACTATTTATTGCTTAAGCAACAATTTGTTAATAAAATGCTTTGCAATTCAGCCTGCTGTTGAACAGTCAGGACAGGCTAAATGAGGTATAGATAAAATTGGGGTTGGTGGAAGATACTGGATCTTAGACATGCACATACCTCTATTTAGCATAGATTAAACAGCTGCAGAGCTCAGTTAAAAAAAAAAAGAGAAAGAGAAGGAATATTGAAACAAGACTTCATTTTTTAGTTTGGACTTGTTCTGTGATATTGTTCTGTCCAAAAGTAGTTCTGCATGTGCAGATAAAATGCTTGGAGATCACAGAGACAGAAATGATGTTGGGAAGACAGTTAACAGAAGAGCTTGATCTGCACAGAAAATGATTCTGAGCAGACAGACACACATATACATAAAGCAAGATTAATTTAGAGACCTTTGTCATTAAGGCAGATTTTTGTATGGTTTTGTGTGGGATTTAAGGGGGATTAAATGTTTGACATCACTTTGCCTGCACAGGCGATGTGGAAGAGGTTACTGAGCGGGTGATGGAGAATTTAAAAACGCGCCTATGCTGAAGGAGTGGAAGCAATGGGTCAGACTGCAGCCTGCCCAAACAAACTGCTGGATCTACCACATTTCTGAGAACCAGGTGCTTCTGTTTTGACAGCAGATGCTGCAGGGATGTGCAGCTGAAGAAATATTTATGATTTGCCAAAGTATGAGGGGAACTCGGCGAGGACGTCAGGACTGGGATGCCCCTGTCTTCTCACTTCAGTGATGCTTCACGTGCATCTTTTGTATGCTATGCTGTTGCTAAGCAGTAAAAACACTGAAAACAAGAAGTCAGCAAGGTGGATTGGGTGATCAGGTGCGTTTCTGTCTTGGAAGAGATGGTCCTGGTCATGAAACTTCTGTTCCTCACCTGCCTGTGGCCAACAGCAACGCTACACAGCTCTCACAGTCAGCACCACCACCTTCATCGTCGGCAGCAATTATCTTTCTCAAGAAAGCATACCAGGTAAGCAACATACTTTATCTGTCAGTGTTCCTCTGGTGAACTTCATGCTGTCAGACACCTTTCAATGCACTCTTTTTGTTCACTGTCCTGTTTTCCTGCTTCTGGATTTATAGTAACACATAGTATTGCTAGAAAACAGACATGGTGAAATATTCATTAATTTTTCATAACCAGATGTTTCATTTTGTGATTTCATGAATGCTTAATATATATATATGCAGGTGTGTGCCCACTCACATCCAGCTCTTTTATCTCCTATGATATAAGGCTACTAATTGTGATGCCAGACTACTGCTGTGATGTACCAAGTATTCTTGCCCTCTCACTCCCATTACAAGAAGCAGAAATGCCTTCCAAAGTGATTTCAAGTTTTAAGGTGACTTCCATTACCTAAACAGCAGAGTAGCTACGCTGTAAAGATACAGAAGACATTTTTATGGTGCTACATGACGTGAATTATAGATTATTTACAGTGACGACACAGTGTGTTCCCTTTCTAGAATATACTTGTGCTTCTATACACTGAAGATTGTCTCTGTTTCTGCTTTTTCCAATCAAGTAGCTGATTGGAAATGAATAATGATACAGAGGTTTTTACATGTGAGTTTATGTGCAAAATGTTAGTGCTTTTTCCCCCCCAATGCAATTTCCCATCTGCCACGTGAGGTCTCTCAACACGTTTCCAGATTAATCTAATAGTATGTGAACAGACCAATCACTGCCAGTGACAATCCAAGGAAAACTTCTCTTTGTTGGGAATAAATAGCTCCATTTAAGGGAGGAGAAGGGATACAACTGCTAGATTTTTCAATGTGCTTGACCACCTACTAAAATGAGCAGTGGAGCTGATAGTTTATTTGTACAGTATCACATATTGAGGAAAAGTAACATAAGTGGACTCCTCTGATGTGTTCAAGTTGGTTTTTTTTCCTCAAGTTGCATGCTTTGTGACAGGGCTACAGCTGTTCACCTCCTGTACCACTTCTTATGTGATAATCCATCAGTGAAATATCTCTGAAACCCTACATGTCTTGATAAAATCACGTTTAAGCCACGCAAGGTAACAGATTACACACCAGAGGTGCCTGGAGATGTTGCATCACTCAGTACCTCTGGATTTCTTTTTGAAGGTATAGGTTCAAGTTTGGTCTAAGCCAAAAGCTCATGAAAAGCATGGCTGTTCAGCAGATTGTTTCAAACTTACTGACAGCTTTTGTGAGTGGGTGCTCACAGGAAAATAAGCAGAACTAGCCCTAGTATCAACATAAGGTTTAATCTGGTGCTTCGCTTGTCTCAGGAAGCAGTTAAAAATCAAATGGAAACAGCATCAAATGCCTTGTTATTTCTAATGGTAGTGGCAAGGAGGGTGTGTTTCAAGCTCAGCTGATACACTTTTGTCTGTGCTGAAAGGAAAGCATGTGCTCCTGTTTGCATTTATCCTGTTCTGCAGTAGCTGAGAGCAGTCGCTCCATCAGTGACGTAAAAAAATCACAAAGCAGGAAAGAATCCTGGTGGTAGGAGAAAGCAAATTTTGAGGCATCCTGCTGGACATCCTCTTGCCATAGGACAGCAGTACCAATATTAGCACAGTGTCCTCTCCACCTTCACAGATCTTTACTAATGCATAGAAATGGATCCATGTGACAGTCCTGTGAGACAGGCAGGGTGTTAACAGAAAAGGAAGAATAGGAACAAGGAGGAATGCCAAGACTGCAGTTTTCTTTACACAAGGCATGCTTTGGCATCCCACATATTCCACTTCTGAGGTCCCAGTGATTTCAAACTAGGAAGAAGCCTGCAGAATCTGAGCCATGCAGGATCCCAAAGCTTAGCAGCTGCAAATCCAGCTTTTCTCTGCAAAGGATCCAAGTGTGTTTAATTTCTCTTTGTTTCATTCTCTGTTTTTGTTCTTCAGGAAGAATTATCTTCATTGCAACAGGGTCTGACTTTCCACCAGCCTCTTTTTCTTTCTGGGGAAAAATCTTTCAGCCAGCACGAGGGTTATTAGGGACACAGCTGACAGATGGCCTTGGTTAAATGGGTGGCCTTTTAAAAAGAATCCCATGTGAAAATGTTACTTAACCTACAAGTTCCACTGTTTTAATAGAGTAACCCAGTTCTCCCTCCAAAGCTATTTGTCTGCATTCTCCTGTAAAGAAGATTTTAAAGCATTAACCAAAAGTACATGAGAAAGCGATTATTCTCATGGTCCATTTCCTGCAGCAAAGAACAAAACATTTGATTGTCAAAATATTGGGCTTTTTGACAGTGCATGTTGCTGATGTTACTGAACACTTAGAAATGCATTTTTATGTGTGTGAGAGAGAACTATACAACTTTGATTATTACATTTGTCTGGTCTTCAAGATTTGGTAAATTTGTTAAAACACTGCTGTGTAACCCCACAGATTCTTCTGGGAGTAAGATTTCTGTAACTTCTACCTTTTGAATACCTTTGATTTAGTAGTAGATAAAATATCTTGGGAACACAGCACTGGAAAGAAACCTATGGCCATGAAATCCAGGGTATTCTTTTTACAAAAAGTGTCCTTAATAGTATTCTTTTCATAAACTTATCTAATTTCATTTTGAGTATAACGTATAACAAGATATTTTTTCCCTACTAAAACAGAAGAACAGCCATGCAGGATCTATCTTACTCCTGGGCTTGTAAGCACAGGTTTGGAAGAATAAGGACAGGGCAAACAAATAAGATATTTCTCCCTAGTACTTCCAGCTACGTCAAGTCAGCAAATTTCCTTCAGATACATCCTGTGTTGGATGTAATTTCTGTAGATTTAGTGATCTTCAGTGGATTTCTTTTCCATGAACTTGTCCCATTGCTCCCTGAAGCAGCATAAACTTCTGATAACCTGGTTAGGTTGAAGACAACCAGCTGGGATGCTAACCACAGCAGTGCCATGAATGCCATGGAGCTACACTGGTGGCATTAAGTGATTAAATGCTTTAAACAAAAATGATCCAAGTACCCTTGAACAGATCGTTGACCTTTCATTTCCTAATGGTAATCAAGGTTAGGCAGGAGCAGCTAAATTTATCTTTAAAAACCTGACACATCTTTGTCCATTTAAAAATAATTCTGAATTAGTTGCTGTGGTTTTGTAGGCAGTGAGTAACTGCTCTTTGAGAGTTCTGTCAAATACGAAGGTCCATGTAGTAGTACTGGGTAAGGAAGTGACAGAACAGTATTCCTCACTTTTTTTTCATCCAAAAATCTAGTGCTTCTATTAACTTACTGTATAATTACCAACAGGGGTGTCCTCCCTGTGTGAGCTGAAACACTTCAAGTGCTTTTTACGACCTCTTTTGGAATGTAGTCATAGATTACCATTTCATTTGGATAATGAAAAATGCTGCCTGGAATACAGCTGTGGAGAGCACAGCTGTAACTGGAAGCAGGAGTTTCTTGAGCACGTGCCTCACTGAGACCAATAAAGTGGTATTGATCATTGCCCAGATCTATGCTAATACCAAGGCATCTGTCAGAGTGCACCCAGGGAGGTAATTTCCCTTTTTTAGATGCATGTGTCTGCTGATAGATGCATCTGCAAATGATTTGACAAAAATTTCTTCACTCAGAGGGCTGTCAAGGCCTGGAGCAGGCAGCCCAGGGAAATGGTTGAGTCACCATCCCTGGAGGTGTTTAAAAGGCAAGATGTGGTTGCTTAGGGATGTGGTTTAGGGATAGGCTTGGCAGGGCTGGGTTAATGGTTGGACTCGATGATCTTAGAGGTCTTTTCCAACCTGAATGATTCTGTGGTTCTGTGTGGGCTTTTCCTCCCAGACACCTCTTCTGCTTTTTAATGGAATTGATACCATGGGAAGGAGCATGAAGACATGTGCTGCTGATTTCACAATGCTGTGGTGCTGATCAATAGTTAGCTCCTGGTCTAAGATTTATTTGGAGTAAACAAACGCATACATGAGACTCCCTTTGAATCATCAGTTAAATAACTGTAATGCTGCAGTGAGGACAATTTAACAGTGTAACTCTCTGCCAAGGAGCAACATCTGGAGCCCAGATGCTGATGTTAAAGGAGTATCTGCTGGAGAACACTTCTTAGCCCTGGCTTGGGGAAGCAGTCAACAGGAGAAAAAAATGTGAAGCAGAAGTGTATTATTTTTTAATTATCTTAGAAATTTTAATGGAATTTTTCCAAGTTTTGGTACCTTTACAGGTGGAAGGTTACCAATGTCCATGAAATTCATCCCAAGCACCATAAGCATATATCTCTGCATGCAAGCCTATTTTCCTTTACTGTAAAGGTTTATAGGAAGGTATTGAAGAGAAGATATAGCATGTTTGTAATAATGCTAATAATGCTCTTCTGACACCTGCAAGATGTTGCCTGGCTTGAAGAACCATTTTTGATAGCAGCTAGAAATAATTATAGAATTCCACCATTTGCATATATAAAACATCAGCTGTTCAAGTAAGTGGGCACAAAAGATGTTTTTCATAGAGGCAGCATTTCTGTTTATTTTGTCCTCATCTGGGAAAATAGAAGGAATATCACAGTCCCGTAACATCTCTTCTCAGTGGCTTATTAAGTAGAACATTCCTGCCCTGGTGGCTTATGTTTTGCCTCTCATGGCCAGGGAAAGCCTGTCTCAGTCACACACTTCTAGTAAGAAGCTGTGACAGATGAATCATAGTTCCAGGCTGCTTCTTCCAGTGAAATCATCGGAGCATCAAACAGCCCTTTTTCTTGGTGCATCCGCTGACAAATAACCCGCTGCTTCCAAAGTGTATGAGCTGTGCCACGGCATTCTGAGCATAATTCATCATCTCCTCTTATGCTGGTTCCCAGGCAGCAGAATTTCCCTGTTGCAGAGCATTGCAGGTGTTCAGTCCTGCTGCCCATCCTGCTCTAACACAGGCTTGCTCTCTGGTGGTTTTAATTCTCTGAAGGACGGGGTTTCGTTTTAGCATCCACGTGATTTTCCTGCTTGGAAAACTAAAGGCTGTGTTTGAAATGCCTGATGGGCCTTCTGATTGCCCTGATAATTTGATTCAGCCAACATTAATACAGACCTTCAAGGGTGCTAAGGTCAATTAATTTGTTCAAGCCCAGCGGTTCTGAGCAGCCCCATGGCCCCCTCAGCATTCTTGTAATTTAAAATTAATTTGATGGGCTTCATTATCAGGAAAAAAGGGGGGGGAAAGGAGAAAAATAAGTAAATACAGGCCCACACCTTATCCTGAGGTATTCCATACTTTGCCTTAAGCAGTGTTTGCCTACAGGGCCAAATCTTCAGAACAAATATCTATCAGTCAGTCTAAAGTAGTAATTGGAGTTGCTGGCAGCAAAGTCCCAGAGAATCACAGAAAGCACAAAAGAAGTTGTGCCTAGGGAGAGCCCCTTGCCTGTGGCAAAGCAATTGTATTAAGTCACGTGTACAAAGAAATGTCTGACCTATTCTTAAACAGCCTGAGTGAAAGGAGTCTCAAAACCTGCCCAGGCAATATGTTCCCATGTTTCACTATTGTCACCATGAGAAAGGTGATCCTAATGTGTACTATAGAACATTGACTCCTAGGATGATGCAGTTCCAATCCCCCCTGTCTTGTGCAGGGACACCACTCACGAGACCAGGTTTCTCAAAACCCCATCCAGTCTGGCCTTGAACACTTCCAGGGATGGGGCATCTGTAGCTTTTCCAGGCAGTCTGTTCCAGGGCCTCACCACCCTCTCAGCCCAGAATTTCTTCCTAATACCTAATCTAAACCTACTCTCTTTCTGTTTAAAGCCATTACCCCTGCAAGTCCCTAGATCCAGGATCCTCATTTCTCAGTCCTTAAAAATTATTGACCCATCTGAGCTCCTAGGAAAAACCCCACAATTATAATAAAAGCAATAATTGTCTCTGTAATATGGATAATGTATGAAGTGGTTAAGCCATGGGTATGTGGTGTTATTTCCAAGTTTGAGTTGCAAGTGTTTATATGAGTAATAACTTTTTCTCAAACAGCTCTATTCTCTTGTATAATGATAAATACAATCTCTGAGGGGAACAGAAGGAGATCATGATGTTTTTCCTGGGGCTTCTTATAAATAATTGGTGTTCTTCATGGACCTGGGCACCCTCATACCTCATTTCCCAACCTTTCCCAATATATCTTTCTCTAACTTTATTGGCACAGTTGTTACCCTTATCATACCAGATTCAACTGTCTGGTACTTTTGGGTCCCTACTTGATTTAACCAGCAGTCTGAATGTCAGGCAGAAAAAAAAAAAATTAAGTTTCTTACTTTTTTTTTCTTTTTTAAAACTTAGCAAACGAGAAATTAAAATGAGGAAACTTGACAGCACTAAAGTACGGCCGCTTAAATCTGAGCAGCTGCTTCACATAGAGGACCATGACTTTGCACTGCGACCTGGATTTGGAGGTAAGCAGCACACACCTGCACTGTGCTGGTTAAGACTTTATCCTCTCTCTGGAATGACAGACTTAACGGCAGAGCACCTCTTTTGTACTTCAGGAAATAAATAAAGAAGAAATCTAGAAATGCTTTTAGGCAAAAGAGACTTTTCTGTGTTTAGCTTATCAGTAGGAAAAGTTTGTCCTTGTCGTATTGTCTCCTTTCCAGAAGTAATTAAAATAAAATATTGTTAGAGTAGGATTCTTTGAGAACAGTGATTAAGGTATCCCTGTAAACTGCATTGTCTAGTAGCAATTAGCAAATTACTTAGTCACCAGATTTGTTTTGGGAGATTGAAATGAACCACCAGTTCCTAAATCTGTTTGCTCTGTGCAGAATTAAAAAACTACCCACAGGCCTTCAGTGTATCACCATGTTGTTTCTGTGTTGTTGGGCACTCTGATGATTATTTCTTCATTTAACTAAATTGCATCTGGATAAAGGGAGTATTTAATGGGATGTTCACAGTTTAGATTCAGTTTTGACTCTCCTTCATGAAAAGGGGAAATGAGAAAGCCACCCCATAATAAGCTTTGTCTGAGCCTTTGCGTCACCACTTCTGTTTTCATGATTCATGAAAATAGACTGAACTGCTCTGGATTATGAAGCCAAAATAAAATATGAGGACCAATAATCAGTTGTGTAGACAAACATAAATCTGGAAGGCTGGCTGAAGTCTGTGGAGCTGTTCCTGTTAACTCCAGCTGCTGGGATCTGGGGCCTGACAAGCATTCCAGGAGATGTGGGGTAAGAAGAGCCTCTCTGGATACACTGGGAGAATGTGAGAGAGTTTCTTGTTACCATAGAAATTATGTCTTGGCAGAGATCAGAAATCTTGCCTGATTTTGAAGAATAGTTGAGATAGAGTCTGTTTCTTGGCAACAGAAGTTCAAATTACCTCATGCCTGATACCTGTCTAGTCTCAAGAGTCTCTGGATCTCTTCTTGTTTCCGCCTGCTTTGCCACACAAGGAATGTAAGTTTTTGGAAGCGTCATCTCAGAAAGGAAGTAGCATTTCCATCAAAGCAGGCAGAGGTCTGGGATTTCCTTCATTGCTGCATCATCCCAGAAAGCATTATTTATGATGTACATACATAAAAGCAGCTTTGAGAATATACCCTGTGAGCTGGCAGTTGTAATTTTCCACGGGCAGCGAGGATTTTTTTACCTCCAGAAAATCTGCACCAGGCTTTTTCCCCTTGTCCTTTCATTTTCAGATGACTGGTCCTTGAGCCCATTCAATTCCTCTTGAAGCCAGCTGTAGTTTTTCCACTGCCTTCACTGCACGGGCCTCCCACTGATCACACTGCCGTGGGTGTGATTTCAGCTGCACTCCTGTCTCTCAGAAACAGCTTCCAGCAGGAGAGCACATCAACTTCGCTTCTCCTCTGTCATCCACATGCCATAGTGGCGTGGGAGGCACTTTTTTTCAGTCACATCCAACAGTTCACACACTTCCAAATTTTCAGAACTCTCTTAAAATGTGGAATACTAATGCCTGAATCTCTCTTAGACTAAAACAGATGCATTAGCATTTTTACAGCACAGAATGAGAGAAGTCACAGTGAAATGAAATCCCAAATTTATACTCCATTGTTCCTGTTTTACCATTGATTTCAGTGATGTTGCAGTAGTAAAGAATGATTTTGTTTTCAAGAGGCAGCAGCAGAGAGTAAATGCACAAGTGTGCTCTCATCAGTGGACAAATATCACAACTGAAACATGAATCTGAATAACATACTCAGAATTATTTTGTGACAGCAGAGACAGGGTATGGCTTTCACAGAAGAATGCTGGTGATTTAGTGTGCAGCAGAAGGAAGTTCACCTAGAGGAGAAGGTGAAATTAGAGATATCATTGCCACAGCAGTTATAACATAGCCTTGAACTGCCCAAGGACTTACTGTGGCTTTATGTATTTAAAGCAGGTGAAATTTTGGGTTTGTTTTCATCAAATCTAATGAAACATCTCAGCACTGTGATTCATGAAGGGCTTGTATCTGTCACATGCCATGTTGCATGATTTATTCAGCTCAGCACCATGAATCAATTTGAAACAGAGGAAAAGAAAGCAGGTCAAAAAAGCTGGGTGAAAAACAAGAATTTATTCTTCACCTTTAGAAAAGAGACATTTTTTTTTCCCTCTCCTATACCCTATTGGGATTTTCTGGGTATGTCAGGGAGTTGGAATGACAGATTTTGTTAATCTGGCTCCATTGTGCCCCTTTCCCTCAGTAGGTCAATCATCCTTTGCACCAGTTTAGGGAAAAAAAAGCAGCTGGAAAATTCGTGCTGTTTTGAACCTGCTGGAGGTTCCTCAGTGCAGAGAACTCTTAAATCTAAGTTTGATTTCATTTAGCCCCACACATGCAATGTAAATGAGGCAGATTAAAGGACCTAGAGTTTTTAGTACCTATAATTAAGTTACAAATGAAAAACAGAGCACAGTGATTCGTAAACTGAGCAAATATGCACAGGGAAAAACCTGGGGGAAATGAATGTGGAACTGCTGGATACTGATGCTACTGGCTGCAGTGTTACTAGGAATAATTGTGACTTTGCTCACGTGATTGGCTGCTTTGTCGTGGAAGTTGCTCCGTGGAGGTAAGAGATCCTTTTTCTTGACCAAATGGACACATCTCTGCTGTCATTTATGTGAGTGTATCTTACTTAACATACTCCCTAAGCCAGGCTGTTCAGTTGTTGGTGGAAGGGGTGTGGTGTTGGTGGTTTTTCCCTTTCCTGAATTTTTTGTTGTTGTTTGATTGTTGCCTTCTGTGTAATGTCATGGTCTGGCATTGTTTGGAAGGCTTCAGTAGATGGATCCCCTGCTGATGCAAACAGATGTGGCCCAGCATAATGATTTGAGTAATTCCACTAGAACTGGACTAGGAGCATGGATTTTTCCTTTGCTCTTACAGCCTTACCAGCTGCATCAGTGAGCGTTGTAGGAATTTTGTTTAGGCCTTGCTGCTTCCAGAGGCGCTGACAAAGGCCAGGAGGTGGGAATGTGAGGGGTTCTGCAATGGCAGGATGGTTCTTGCCAGGCCTAGCAGGGCTGTGTGTCTGCACAGGTCCTACCAGAGGAGACAAAGGACTGCGAGTAGGCTCAGAGTCAGATCTTGTCACGGTTTGTGTATCTTCATCTGCTGTGGCCCAAAGTACTTCAGTGGATTTTTCAGAAGATAATCTGTGAGAAGACACCTGAAATTTGGAGTGAAGAAATCAAAGCATGCTGCCAGCCCTCCTTGGAATGACTATCATCAGTAAGATGGGCTGAGCACAGGCCAGTGCCAGACAATGAACAGAGATATGTAGCAGCTCAGATCTGAGGGCCCCATAGCAGCCAAAACTGCACACTGAGAGAGGTCCTAAAGTGAACCTTAGAAATTCTTTCTTTTCTACTATACACCTATTTATCTACATCCTTTTATTTTCTGAACTATATTATTTCAAAGTACTGGTAGGTGGTGTGAGCTCTTGGTTTCCCGGGTTTTGTCTCCACTTACTGAAAATTAATATTGCCATTAAAAAAAGATCACAGACCAGCATATAGAGGAGATCATGCTTTTATTCCTCTATACATTGGTTTTCCCGACAGTGAAATCCTTCCACTCACTCTCTGAACTATTTTGCATTTTAAAATTTATGGAACCACATGCTCATAATCACTGTGTACATGGAAGTTCTCACTGAGTGTTTATGTATATATATTTATATTAGTATGGCAACTTTATTTTTCTTTTACATTGTGGCTTAAGGACCTGTAATTTCCTGTACTAATGGTGTGTTAGTTAAAGTTTTAAAATTTCTTATCCCTGCTTTCTCAACCAATGTAGAGGATAATAACATTAGCAAGTATCAGAAATGATGGAAAAGAATTCAGCAGCATTTAGCTGGTCAAGAGCCCAATTGCATCCCAATGTGCAAATAAGTATAATCTGAATTTTCTAATATCTCTTTGCCACCAAGTTGTTTTATTTTTTGCACCACAGCTCTCCCTGAAAGATGAGAAATATCTTCTCACCATGGTGAAGACTCACACTGATGAAAGTGGAATGGCTTTTTACCATCTGTTACTGGAAGGAATAGGTGGGGTCCAGGACAGGAAGGAAATATTTTTATTTGCAAGACCTCTGACAGTCATCTTCTGGTGTTTTTTTTCTCTTTTACATTGAGAAAAAAATCCAAAACATTGCTAGTTCTTTCATCCCAAGAGCTGACTACTGCTAATACCAGTCCACCTCCATTTCTCACATAAATAAAAAAGAAACAGAACAGTACCAAGAATAAAATATCATTGCCAGTAATTCTCCTGTTTCTATCATTGCCAGGGGAAAGTAAACACATCCACATATGTTCACTTCTCTGGGGCTTGTTTACATTTCTATCCAGTTTTCTTCCTCTACAGGTCCACAAGCCTTTTTAGAAGAAATTAATCCCATAGGCCTTAATCCTCTCCTGGTCTCTGTCTCCTACTGGGAACTTTCTATAGGCTTTGCTTTTTTCCCCCCACATACACTGTTACAAATTCAACTGGGATACAGTGGCTGGTTTTTCTAAATTCAGCATTTATTTTATGGAATTTGCTGTGTGCTCAAAGGTCTGACTATTATAAAAACACTATAGAATTCCAGTCATTATTACTGTAGAAATTGATCCTAAAAATGCTAAAAGGGTATCCTTTTTACATAATAGCCCTTCTAAAAAGGGTATTATGGAATTTGGCCTGATGTACTGTCTGTTAAAAAAATTCCATGCTCGTCAAGGAATTCTTTTGCAATTTTTAAACCTTTAAAATTAAAGACTGGAAATGGCTTGTGTGAAGATAAACCCATCTGAAAACAATGCTGGTTTGTTGTTTTTTTTTTTTGCTGAGGAGTAATTATCTTGAAAATCTGCAGAGCCTCCACTGTGAAATCACTAATCCCTCTAAAATAATGATTTCTAGTGACTCTCCAGAAGCAACTGAAGCTGCTCAATTTAATAACAAAATCCTCTCTGCCGTCCCCAGTTTTGTCAAACTGGGAAATAAAACCCACAGCTTTGCTCTGGTGACTTTTTTTAAAAGTGACTTTGCTGCTGTTGTCTGATGGTCAGCCAGAGATTGAAATTCTCACTATAGCAGGGAGAAAGATGTGGTGCAGACACAGAGGCTGGTTTAGGAATCTTTCCAATGCTTATTGAAATGATATTTTTTAAAAACGTCCTCTCGTGGTAAAACAAATCCAAGGAGGAAGAAAATACAGTTCTCAGCAACCTGTTCCTGATAGCTAAGTATTACTGTTTCTAGTGGACTTGGTTTTTGATCACAGAAAGGAATGTTCCCAGAAAGCCAGAAGTAAGGCCAGCAGGTATCTTGGGAGGGGTGTTGTGTGTGTGTTAGTGACAACAATATGAAAGTACTCCAGATGAGAAAATTGAACACTGAAGAGATCAGGGCTGTATACATGTGCAGTGATGAATGTCTTTATTATCTCCTTACACTTATTGCCAAATAAGTCAGAATAGGAAGGAAATATTTGCAGCTGCTGTGATCTGTCAATAACAGGTCAGGGCTGGGGTGGGGGATGTGGTTTAATAACTGTCTGGGGTGAATGCTGGACTGAACAGTATTTTCTCCTTAAGCATCATGGGTACAGTCTTTTGTCTTTCTCCAGAGAAGAGGAATCTCTTATTGAGGAGTCTGTTTCACAGTTCTAGCATTTCCACTAGTCGGGAATAAATTTAATTGTAACTGTTCCCTTTTTTTTCCATTCACTTTGGAATAGTTTCCTGTATTTCTCCTGGCCATAGGTTTTGATCTCTTTTATGCTGTTCGTTGTCCCCACTGAGTTGGTTTTATGAGAGCTGCCAGTGCAGTGCAAGCTTCCTTTCAGAGTCACATGTCCCTGGGTGTGTTCATGTGTAAGTGGCACTTTGGTTTGTGTGCATGCAACCATCATCATCATCATAAGCTGCCACTGATTTCTGCTTCTGTGATCAGTTTATATCTACCCAGAGGAGGTGAATTACTGAATGAAACTGTGCCCACACTGGAAAAATGCTTGTTTAGTAAGAAACTGTCTGTAATTTTTGAAATTCCAAGAGATATTGGGACTGCCATCATCACACTTTGAGCAGCTGTCACTAAGGAAAGCCTTTTCCTTACTGCACATGGCAGATGGCTTAGAAAATTAGTCGTCCTATTCTGGGTTATGATTTGTGGGTAGCTCCTTGTCTTGTTTGAGGAATGTTGATGGTAGACATTTAACTTGGTTTGCTTTGGATTTGTCCTTGGCTTAGAAAATGGTAAAACTTTTTTTTATGTTGGGAGTTGCTCCACTCTCCTCCTGTTCCCCCCACGTAATTTGACAGAAACTTTTGCATTTAAATGATGTGCAAATGCCATTTGTGAACGATGTTCACATCAGGTATAAATCCAAATTCTCCCAAAGAAGCAGCATTTTCTGAAGTGCTGGCTTGTGTTTTACTAATAAACCAGTTGAACTTTGCACTCTGGAGTCCTGAGTCTTGTTTTGGGCTTTGGCCACTGAGTGATGCATTCCCCTCAAAGGATTTCCAAGCCAGCCAGCACAGCTCTTGTCAGTGCCTAAATATGTTCTGCTGTGCCCTGCTAACTCTAAACACATCTTATCTTGCTTTCCCATGCACAGGGCATCTTCATCTGTTCTGTGCAGGGTCAAACTCTCCATTAAAAAATACAAGTCAAATTGAGGGATTATGCCTCTAAAATAGTTCAAGATCCCCACTGGTAAGAACTGGAGGCAGCTGTGTAATCCTCAAAGGCTGCTATTTTAAGGATAATTCCCAAAAGAGACACACAGTATTGTGGCTGGATATCACGGGGGCGATGTTTCTGGACTATTTTGACTTGGCACTGCTAAAAGGAAAAGACAAGAAAAAGAGAAAGACAAATTAGAAAAGCTGTTTCTATCTGCTGCTGTTCAGACTTCCTTCTAGTCGTGTCTTTTCTGGGTTATTTGAAATGTGTGCTTTAAAAATATTTTAACTGACTGTTTTTTACAAGTGTAATGGGAATCTCATGTACAATGATTCCTACTGATTTTCATGCCAAATGCAAAATATTCTTGGGGGTGGGGTGTATGGTGTATACACACACATACATATTCCTCTCTCCCTCCTCTGTAGGGAAGTGATCAGTCAATTAGTGGAATGATGTGCTTGCTGAAAATTGCAGAGGTACATAACCCATGGAGAACTAGATCCATCATTCTTGATAGTGTACACTGACAAGAGTGGAAATAGTTTCCCACTTGGCTGTAATTTTTAACTGATTTGTAGTCACTTCATTCTAAAAATGCAAATACATGTTTATAATTTGTTCATTCACATCCCGCTTTGCTAAAGACTCACAACCTTTTTCGGTGGCATGAAATAGTGGGGTGGTATATAAAATAAAGTTACAAGTGTGGCAATAAGCATTGGAACTGGTTATGAAAGCTTTGCAATCTTTGATATATTTAATATATTTATTCAGCTTTTCCCTGTTCTAAATAGCACTCCAAGGAGTTCCTTCCCTTTGGCATCACAAGGATGCTGTTCGTTGCTGTCCAAACTGCAATGCCAATAACAACTAGTCTGGCTGCAAACAGATCACTGAAGATTTTGTACTTATTTTTACAACTGTTTGGCATCGGGTTTTATTTTGTTGCTGTGGACTTCCTCATTCAGTGTGCTAAGCTGGAAAGACTGTAGTGAATGCTGGGATGGGGAACCCTCTGCATGTTGCTAATGCACAGTCCTCCCTTTCAAAATGTGGATTTATGCTCCTCACCACTTGTTCTGTTACATTGCAGGGTCACCAATACCTGTGGGCATTGATGTGCAGGTAGAAAGCATTGACAGCATATCTGAAGTTGACATGGTAAGTGGATGAGTAGAATCAGAATGAAGGATTTCAGTCAAAATTCAAGGTCTCAGAAACATCCAGATGGATGATATAGAATAATAGAGTTAAAGAAGACAGACCCTTAAAGAGTAGAACCTTGCCTTGAAGCATGCAGGTCATACTACAGGGGAAGACCTAAATATCTTCCCAGTATTCTTATCAGAAGCACTTGTTATGGTGAGGTGAATGATGCCAAAAGTGATATAGGTGAACACAGAGCAGTCAGGCTCTGCAGAAGCTCAGACTGAGTTGACAGCATCCTCTTCATCTCTTTCCACATGTATATTTACAGTCATGGGGTTGCTCTAAATAGGATGATAAAATATTTGCAACAATCTTTTATATTAAAAAAGATTTGTTGTAAAATCTAATTGCTTACTCTTATGAGATTCTTCATATTGTTTCTTTGTGATGCACTTAATTCATAAATGTGCTAATCTAAACCCACTGTACCATATTGGCACAAGATGTACAGATTTATGGATTTTAAAAATTGGCCTATTGCTCATGAAGAACTCAAACCAATCCCTTTGTAAAGGAACCACAGTCCATTCACAGAGAAGTTTGTGAAGATTTCCAGGGGAAACCTTTTTCCGTTGGTCTTTGGCTGGTTTCAAAGCTTCTTTATCACTTCACTGCTGGCCCAGTCCAGAAGACCACTGGATTATTACCTAAATATAAATGAAGTATGAACCTCAGACTCAGCCACCAGTGCCAAGGCAAACAACCAGTATCTCAGTGATAGTTCCAGCCTGTATTTTAACTCACTGAGTGGTGTTTGATTCCCCTCATTGAGGATCCTTCAGATAATACCCAGAGAAGAAACTGATCCTTTGCATGAGTTGATTAATTTGTTCTGTCTTCTATTGCATGTAACTAAAACAGGCATTGTCTTCTTTTATTTTTCATGAAACAAAGGACTTCACAATGACTTTGTATCTCAGACATTACTGGAAGGACGAGAGACTTTCATTTCGCAGTAACAAAAACAAGAGCATGACCTTCGATGGGCGACTGATCAAAAAGATCTGGGTACCTGATGTGTTTTTTGTGCACTCCAAAAGATCTTTCATCCATGATACAACTGTGGAAAACATCATGCTCAGAGTATACCCTGATGGCAACGTTCTCTTCAGCCTGAGGTAAGAAAATACATCACTGCAACTGGGGGCCAATAGTCTGGGCAGTGAGAAATTACTGGAAATACTTGCAGTGAAGATTCTCCTACTGGACTGGCTTTAATCCAGCAGGGATTAATGGGGAACTGGTGACCAGTAGGGTAGCAGTGGGAAAGTAAATTTAGGCTTGATAACATGTTTTTCTGTCCTTCACATATTTTTTTTCCTGTCACAGGATAGTGGCAGTTTATCAGGTGTTAATTCATTGCTAGTGGTACTAGCAAGATTGCAGTAGATTTACTGCTGAGTATTTATTATTTATATTATTATTTATTATTGTATATTATTATTTATATTATTAGCAAAGGAAAAAAAGCAGGGTTTTTTTTCCTTTTTAGCTGAGTATTTTAAAACTATGTCAGCTATTTTCTTCCTGGGATACCCATAAACATACCATTGATATTCCTCAGGGCTCTAGACAGGCACAGAAAGCAGATTATTGGTGCTGATACCAGCAGTGTTAGGCAGGCATGTTGTGTGACTACAAGGAACTGCAAAGTGAAACAGCAGTTCCAGAACTGGAATAACAAGGTCACTAAATGTGTCTCTCTTCCATCTGCATGTTACTGCTTTGCTTTATGAAGCAAATTTGGAAGATGTGGCAGGAATAGTTTTAATGGAGGAGGGATTTTCCCCCAAGGGTAAGGACTCTGAGGGCCATGCATTGTAGAAATCACAGTTCTCCAGTTGGTTACTAATTAACCCTGTACACAGAGGTGATATTTCATCTAATCTGGATAGTCTGAAGATTTATGGAAGCCCTTGAGATTTTTGGCTATGTAATAATTGTTCCAGCAATTAATGAATTTATCTGCTCTTTCATGAGGGCATGCAGGACCCTCCCAAACAGCAATGCACCACTTTAAAGTAGTACATGTTCAAGAATCACACTGACCAGTAAGAAACAATGAGGTGAAGTATGCTTTTTATTGTTCTGTTTATTAATTTCCATGATTCTTGAGAGAGGGGGAGTGACCAGAGGAACTACACTACTGCAGTAAGGCTTTTATCAGGGATCCTCCATGTGGGGGGTGTGACACATTCAGCTGGGGGAAGGAAGAGGGGCAAAGGGGCATAAGATGGGCAAACACTTCCTGGCAGCTGGCTGGAGAGGTGAAGTGTCATCAAGATTAATGTGCACAAGAAACTGTGCACAAACCACAGGGAGCATGTGATGGGAAGGACAGAAATGGGGTGGTGTTAACGTGTATGTTCTTAAAGAATCAGATGTTCACTAGGACACCCTTTTTGTATTGCCAGTTTTACATGCAATGAGCAGATTATATTCCAAATACTTATGTGCAATAAATCTGCTTATTCCACAGTTTTTCTTCAGTGCCCAGCATCCAGGATTTTAGTGAAGCAAAGTGAAATAAAAATCCAGATTTGTTGCTAAAATAGTCTTTCTTTTCCTGTTGTTCCCCTGATCCCTTGGTCAATAGCTAAAAGAAGGAAACAACATCCATAGTTGGAAGTCATATCCATGCACCACTCTTACAATCTTATTTCAAGCCAGCAAAATCTTACACTTGTAAAAATTCAGCTACAGAGTGACTGCTGACCACAAGTTTTCAAATATCACTTATATAATCAGTATAACCCTTACTTAAATTGTTGTAGGATTATGTTTGGGGAAAACTGAAAAATTGAACTAAAACATCAAGTGACATGCAAGCTGTGACAAGAAATGGAAATTTGGTGATAGGTACCATATTTCAATTGCTGCCTCTAGCAGGTTTGGGGTTTTTTTGTTGTTTATTGGTTAAAATGCCAAGGGGTTGTTTATCCTCAAAACATTTGTGAAAAAAACAGGTGGAATGCAAAATAGTCCTTACCTAGATTTCCTTAAGCTTTTTAGGGCATAAAACATTTAATTTCCTTGATGTTGAAGAAGAGAGTAGGCTTCCAGACATTGCAGCTAATCTTTCTATGCAATTACATATTATAACCATTCTAGCTGGGAAAATAGCACTTGCAATAATATCTGCTCTAATCTGTAATACTATCTACTTCAGTCTATGGGAAATCAAGTCAAGAAATGTGAACTCCCTTTGTTAATCTTCATAAGTGTAACCCTTCAAAGCAAAACGTGAAAGGCTAATGAAGGATCAGGCCAGTAAAGGGTTTAAAAATCTAAGGTACTTTATTTAATAATAAAGGCTATTTCTGTTTTAAAAAAAGGTGATCTCTCACTGATTTAACTTTATCTCACCACCTTGAAGCAATTTCAGGAGAAGCTGAAAGGGCAGAAAAACTCAATCATTAGGATTCTAAGAAGCAGATTGGCTGGGGATCTCACTAAGATGTCTGCACAGCTCTAAGAAAATGTGGAATTTTTCATTTTGTTTCTTTTTTTCTGTTCCTTTCTGCAGAATAACAGTTTCTGCTATGTGTTTCATGGATTTCAGTAGGTTTCCTCTGGACACTCAGAACTGTTCTTTAGAACTGGAAAGCTGTAAGTTTAATTCATAATTGTTCTTCACATGTGCATTCTTCCCAGCACTCATAACACCCCTTTCACTTATTCTGATGCGTGACCTGAACCCTTCAACATGTACATGCTAAACTGTAAACAGCTTGAGATCTTTACAGAACTCATTGAGCTTTGGAAAGATAGAAAAACTATGATCCACCCTACTTTGCTTCCCCTGGGTTAATATTCCAAGGCCTAAATCTAAAAATCTGTCAAAAAACCCCACGTTTGGGCTTTTTTTCCGTGAGAAAAAAAGTGCAAGCTAAAAGTAAAATAAGATGTCAATATGCCTTTTCACATTTCAAATGTTATTCTTATTTGGATTATAAGTAAAACTGGGATACTGGTTTGTTGTTTAGTCTTGGAAAAGGGAACAGATCTGCTCAGTGACAGTTCCAGAGCTCTGATCCCGTGTGCCCTGTGACCCTGAGCACATCCATGTCTCCCATCTGTCAGGTAAGCTGCTGGCAGGGCACAGGGCTGGCCTGCACTTGGAACAGGCTGGAATATGGTCTTTGCAAATTTTTTTCATGCCAACTAACTGGCAAATTGATGTAAAAAAAAAAAAAATGTTTCTTTGGGGCTTTCCTGGATTGAGTGGTCTCCTCTCCCTAAGAAAGGAAAACAGAAGCGTTATTCCAGCAGAAGGGGTGACTTACTTTAGTAACTTCATAACTTCAGTGACTTTATAACTTTAGTTTCTGCTTTCTCATAGATGCATACAATGAAGATGATCTGATGTTGTACTGGAAACATGGAAACAAGTCCCTGACCACAGATGAGCAAATCTCCCTCTCCCAGTTTTTCATCGAAGAATTCAGTGCTTCCAGTGGATTAGCTTTTTACAGCAGTACTGGTATAGTAAGCCCCTCTTTAGGAGAGACAAGCACAAGACACAATCATGCAGAATGTCTTTCACATGCAAATTCATTGCTAATAAATGACTGTTGCTGCTGAGAGATCAGTTAAAATGAGGTCTGTCAGTCACACTGCTCTGTCAGTCTGGGGCCTCGGTTCTCTTTACATTGCTAATACAGCACTTTATTATCAGAAGAAGAGATCATAATAATACTTTAACTTATTATCTGACATTAAGAACCTGAAAAAAAAATGCACACATGCCTGTTGTGAGCTCTAGCAGAATTGTGGTACTTCTCTGGAAGCCACTGGAGTATTGAATTTACAGGAATCTTTGTGTCCTGGCTATACGGAGAATCTTGAAAATGCAAATCTGGAAGGGTCAAATACTAGAAAGCAAACAAGAGGAATCCCAGTGTGTTTTATTGGCTAAAATATCCTTATTTTTTGAGCTGTATAATGTCATTAAAAGTCCTCTAACTGGAGGATTTCCACTTGAGACCATTTATTACCTGTTGAGGTCTAATTCATGGTTTACTTTATGTTCTGTGTGTATACATAAAGTTGCAGAAAAAAAATCCCTTTATGTCAGTACTACATAGTTTAAATCCAGGTTAATCTGCCCAAGGCAGGTTTTTATTTCTCCCTATAGATCTTGAACTATACCTTCTGGCAAACTGCACAAGGCTTTAGGAGTTTATTGTAGTCTTGATTTCATGCAAGGTGGGCTTTGTTTTCTTTGTACTTGTACATGCAATCATAAACCTTGAAATATTTCTCTATGTAAGTAGTCTAACCATATATTTTTAACCAGAGAAAATAGCATGCTTGCTACTGCCCATCCTAGTCTGAGTCAATTCATTTCAGCTTTGATATTGCCCTTTATATCAAGACAAATTCATAAAATAGAAATTATTCCATGTAATAAAATGAAGTGCATAGCACTTTGGGAAAAAAAAAGCCTTTAAGCCATACAGAAAAGCAGCAAATAGATTTATTGACTGTATTTTATTTAGAGGTTGGCTTCTTTTTGCATTTCAAAAAGAGCCAGTGGAGGTGGCGGTGGGTGACACTGAGTGCAGAAATTCCAGTTTAAATTGTGATGCAGCCTAAGCAATGAGGAATTCACTGCTTGATCACGTTCTTCCTCCTTATCTCTTGCTCCTGTATGAGCTGAGAACAGAGCTGCAGCTCTCCAGAGCCACTGCCCTGTGAGAAGAGGCGAGCGACACCTGACCACAATAACTGTGCCTTGCTGAGAGTGACATCACATTTGTCTTTGTTGCAAGAGGGAGACTGGGATGTTTCCACCAGACTGCTGTCACTGTGTGTTCAAACTGGGTTCTGGGAACTCAGCTGGCTTCTCTCTGCCTTGCCATTCTCATCAAAAAACACTTAGGAAGCAGATACAGCCTCATGCTCAGCAGTGCACCCTCACAGTGCCCCTGTGCCCAGGGCTTTGCAGCAGCTTTGACTTCACAAAGTGTAACTGCTTAACACTCACATGCAAAGGTTTTGATGATGACCTCAACTCAGCAACATAAAAAATGTCTTTCCTTTCACCTTTAAGTTGCAGAGACCACTGGGAAGTACCTGAATAATGCTTAGTAGCATATCTGTTAGAATGCTGTCCTTTGTAGACTTAAGCTTTTCTTTGGCTTTGAGGTTTTGTTTTGCTCAGGAAGTTCCACTTTCTCTTGCTCTTTTATTTTGCTTTTTGTTGGAAGAAAACTTACCCTTGATGCCAAATTTATGCCCCAAAGAAGGCGTAGAGAGACTGCTCAGAGACAGAGTTTTCAGTCTATAAGCAGGAGGTATTTATTTTCACGGCCGGGAAGCGGCCAGGTCGCCCTGGACAAACCGCTTCCCCGAGGAACTTACAATTTGAGCTTTTATACACTTTTTGCTAAGCAATTACATCACATATTATGAATATTCATTACATTGCAACATCTACTTTTAATATTCATAACAGGCGGAGTTGAGGCGGAGTTAGAGGCGTGGTCTTCAATTTGGGGAGAACTTTGGTGGTCGTTCCGTTCTTCCTTCATCATGAACCTGCTGTCCTCACCATCATCCTCCTCTTAAACTTTTGAACCTTCCCTAATTTGGGTAGTTTCCTCGTGCATTTGGCAGGGATTTCCAGTGTCTGGCAGAAGTTCCTGATTTCTTGGCTTGTCCCTTTTCTTATCTCCCTTTGTTTTCTTCCATATGTCCTTTTTTGTGTGTGCTAGCATTTCTAGTTCTCTCTGTTCATGCCCATGTTCCCTCATGTCAAAGTGACCTGTATCCTAGTGGATTTATTGCCTCCACTGTTTCCTAATACTGAGCTCTATGTGCTTTGCTGAAAGCCTGCATTTGTGCTTAACTCTCTCTAATCCTTACATTGCTTTACTAAATTCACTTCTCAGGTGTTACCTGGCTTCATTCCCCCCTTTTCTAAAACTTACGAATTCTTTCGTCAAGTTCTAATCCTAAAGGGCGCTGATACGCTTTTACCATCGCCCAGATTATTTGGGTTCTTTTGACTATGGACTTTAACTTACACTACAGGCATATATTCATAAGGGTTAACAGGAGCATAGCCATGGTTATAATTAGCACTGGGTGTATCAGGTAGTGAAAGACTTGTGTTGCTGTTGGGGAGTATCCTGTGAAGATATCCTGCCAGTGATGTTGACCTACTTGTGCGACTTTTGTCAGGATATTTTTATACTTTTGAATTATGCTCTACCTGCCACAACATGCGTTGAGTTGTTTGGTTCACTTTTTGAACTAGCTTCTCCACTTCAGGATGTATGATCATTTCTTTGAGAAGTTTAGTATCTATACCTATCTTTAGCTTGGGTATCTCATGATATAAAGTATACTTAGTTTCGATTAACTGCTGTGTAGTTATGGGAGCAGTGTAGTTAAAGTCACAACCCATGACTTTTGTGAAGTTGCATATGCAAAAGTTAGTATCGTTAGTCACTTCATGACAATTATCTATGGTAACATCATTACAAGCGGTTCTAATGCAAGCGCATCCATTCCCTATATAGAATACTTGTGATCGTGCTCCATTGTGCGGAAGCATTTCAAAAGTGCATACACTGTCCTCAGCATCTAAGCATAGGTCCTCAGCTTCTACAATGGCATTTTCGCAGATATAACCTAATTGTCCTTTAGGAATACATGCTTCTGTACTAATTGATTGCCACTTGTTCTTAGTACTATCATAATTTGCCCAAACGTTATGGTCCACAGGTTTGACAATGACATTCTGAAGCATAGTTCCTAATGTTAAAACAGGAAATATAGCTCTTTCTTCTGCGGCACTAATAGTAAGGACATAGGTTTCAATGTGTTCCTGTTGTGGATCATAAATAAAGTTAACTAGTTGTCACTAAGCCTGGTGGTCTTTTTCAAATCGTGTAGTGGAGCTATCTCTTAGTATTGTTTCTCTTATTTCTTGAGGCAGTATGCCTGACATTCCCTCTCTTAATATTCCTGCTGCTACTGATTGTATCCATTGTTGTGTCTGAACACACTGGATAGCAAGTGCAATTTCTTTGCTAATATCTCCAGTATAGTCAGCAATTTTAACAAAATCTTCAGCAGTGTGGTTGGCTACTAAGGTCATCAATCTGACTACCAATGATTGTGTCTCTGTTAAAGTTAGCATAGATGAGCTTAAAGCTTTCCCAAATTAGAAGTGACGGTACTTAACTTATTCACTAATACTTCTTGGTCTATAGTGTTTAATATGCCAAACCGCGTGCCAACCCATCCACTTATATCTCTTTGTGTTTGTTTGCGGTATGACCTAGTTGTTAACCAGGCATTCCAGCCTTTGAGGCTTTGCTGTATAAACGGTTGACAATCTTTCTGTAAATGTGTAATGTCTGTCTGAATGTTTATCTGTACTTTGTTCAGAGAATATGTAGGATCTAACAACAGCTTTAGTTCGTTCAATTGTCTTATTACTTGAGGCCCTATAAAGATTAAATTATGTATCTTTTTACATTCTAAAGGTGGAGTGGTTTCACGAGACGGGCTCACGATTGAGTCTGTTGCTAGTCTAATGATTCGCTTAAAGGTTCTACCGGTTACAATGCCTTGTTCACCAATGGGTTCAAGAATCTTGGCTTCTCTGCTACATGAAAACGACATTGATTGATCTAGCTTGAATATAATTTCACACTGTGCTCTACCCCCTTCAATACTACCTCATTGACATGAGACTGGTTCTTTTCCATTGAATCTAAACAATGGGCTCTTCATCTTTTACTTGGCTATAAGTGATTAAATTCTGTCTAGAGGCTTCTTGCCAAAATTCAATTGTCAATACTAGTTTATCTGTTTTTCCCATTAAAGCCTCGACCTCTCGGCACCCTACTTGAATTTGGTCTCTCTTTTGTGCTATGAAATGGGTTCTGCTATCCCATTCATCTATCGTATAAGGTTGATTATTATGTAAAACGTAAACTTCAAAATCTGGGTTTTCCTCAGAGCGTGGTAGTGTGCGTGCACTAGACTACAACCCTTCTGGAGTAGGGTTTTGGGATAAAACAATACTTATCAAGAGTCCAATGGTCAGTGTTGAAAGGGTTTGGAAGGGAGTCGGATTCATGATGTTGGGTCTTCCTGCTTATCTCCTGGAGCTCTCTTGACTCGAGAATAGTGAATCCATGTAGGTCGCTCCTTGATCCTAACTGTGGTGAAGGTGGTCAGCAGCAGTTGGAAAGGTTCCTCCCACTTCTCTTGTAGGGGTTTTCCTAAAAGATTCTTAATATACACTCAATCACCGAGGTTAAACGGATGCAGTTTACAGTTAGGTTGTTTGGGCTGGTGTTCTATTACTACCATGGTGTTTTTATCAAAATGTTTCCCTACAGCAATTACATAATCATATATATATTGATTACCTATTTGGTCTATAGCATCACTATTCACAATTTGCATAGTATAAGGTCTACCATACAGAATTTCAAACGAGCTCAACTTTTCTTTTGATCGAGGTTTGACTCTCAATCTAATCAGAGCAATAGGCAAAGCTTGATACCATTGTAAGTTAGTTTCTTGGCATATTTTAGCAATTTGTTGTTTAATGAGATGATTCATCTTTTCTACTTGCCCACTGGCTTGTGGTCTGTAGGGTGTATGCAATTGCCATTTAATCTGCAGTGCTTTGCTTATTGCTTTCACAACCTTCGCACAGAAATGTGAACCCCTGTCTGAGGATATACTTCTTGGTACTCCAAACCGTGGTATAATTTCATTTAGTAAGACTTTAGTTACTTCTCTTTGTTTGTCCTGCAGGGGAACGCTTCAGGCCACCCAGAAAATGTATCAGTTAGCACCAATAATACCGATACCCCCCTTTTCTTGGGAGTTCAGAGAAATCAATTTGCTATACTTCACCTGGGAATTTACCTCAATTTATTGCCCCTTGGTGTATCTTGGTCCCTGTGTTTGGGTTATTCTTCAGGCATCGTTTGCACTGGGATGTAACCTGTTTTATGGTAGTGAATAATTTTGGTCCTGCTATTCTAGTTTGCAAATACTGATAAAGTGGATCTAAACTCTAATGTGCCTTCTCATGTTCTGTTTTTACAAATTACCACATTAATTTCTCTGGTATTATTAGTTGTCCTGTTTCTAATTGACCCCATCCATTGTCTAACAATTTGCTTTTGTTCTTTTGAATCCACCTATGATCTGATTCCTGATAATCTGGTTGAAAGTTAGGATCTAGCTCTCTTGGTACTAAAGCTGTTACAGTCACTTCTTCGGTCCTTGCAGCAGCTAATTTAGCTTCTGCATCAGCTTTCCTATTTCCTATTTCTGGAACAGTGTTACCTTTCAGGTGTCCCTTGCAATGCATTATGGCCACTTGTGTTGGGAGTTGGACTACTTCTAACAATTGTAGAATTTCCTCTGCATGTTTGACTGTTTTCCCTTGAGCAGTTAGCAGTCCTCTTTCTTTCCAAATTGCTCCATGAGCGTGCATGAAGGAGAAGGCATATTTTGAATCTGTCCAAATATTAATCCGTATGCCTTCTGCCAATTCCAGAGCTCGGGTAAGAGCTATCAGTTCTGCCTTCTGGGCTGAAGTCCCTGTCGGTAAAGGATTTGATTCGATTACCTCTTCCGTTGTGGTTACTGCATAGCCTGCCATCTTTACTCCTTGCTTCACGAAGCTACTGCCGTCAGAGAACAAGTTGTCTGTATCTTCTTTGAGGTCTGGGTGGCTGGAGTAGACAGCTTCGATGGTCTCTAGACAGTCGTGTTCGATTGATTCTGCTGACATTCTTCCTTCTAGAAATGAGGCTGGATTCACAATGTTAGTGACTTGAATGGTTATATCATCTGACTCAGCTAGGATTGCTTGGTACTTTAGGAATCTGGAAGGCGACAGCCAATGGCCACCTTTTTGTTCTAGTACAGCAGACACAGTGTGGGACACTAACACAGTCATTTTCTGGCCCATCGTAAGTTTTCTGGCCTCTTCTATGTTTATGATCACTGCGGCCACCGTTTTCAGACAGCTGGGCCATCCTTTGCTTACTTCATCCAACTGTTTGGAGAAATAAGTCACGGCTCTTTTGTGTGGTCCCAACTGTTGTGCCGAGACTCCTAAAGCCATTCGTTGCCATTCATGAGAGAACAGCTAAAATGGTTTTGTTACATCGGGCAGGCCCAAGGTTGGGGCTTTTATGAGTTCGTGTTTCAGTCTCTTAAAAGCTCCCTCTGCTTCGGGAGTCCAGACTAGGACACTCTTAGACTCTTTCAGCAAATCATACAGTGGTTTAACGAGTATCCCGTATTGATAAATCCATAAACGGCACCAACCTGTCATCCCTAGAAAGGTTCGTAGATCTCTCACCGTTTCGGGTTTAGGCATTTGGCAGACGGCTTCTTTTCTTGCTGTTCCTAGGGATCGTTGTCCTCTAGAAATTTCATATCCCAGGTACACTACTTTTTCTTGCACCAACTGCGCTTTCTGTTGAGAGACTCGATATCTGCTTAAACCCAGGAAATTCAACAGAGAAATAGTCCATTTAACACATTCTTCTTCTGTCCCAGTTGCTATTAGCAGATCATCTACATTAGAAGAGTACCATCTCTCTGTGGCCTTTGACTTTGAGGTAAATCTGTCCAGGTTAATTGAGTAACTCTCATTCTAAAAATTTCTCTATTATCAGTTCGATTCTCTTTCTTATCTTTTAGCTTCACTGGGTATTGTTATAAAATCTATAATCTTCTATTTGTTTCTCAATTTTATGCTTAAGAGGTTTTAAAAAATAGGTTTTTTTTTCTGGTTGGCCTGTTGCTCCCACAACTTGTACATATTTGTGATTTTTGGCATTAGTTCCTGATTAAAAACTAAAATATAACTCTTATGTTGATTAAAAACTCTAATTCTTTTTCACCCTCCTCTAGCTCCATTTTAACTAGTGGGTCTGCTAGGGAACGACTCACCGGTCCTCCTCAGTCACTGCTCTGATAGGGGACAGTAGCACTCTTAAACTTCCTATTTAATTTAGTACAGTCTCGTTTTCAGTGACTTATTTGCAAGCAATAGGAACACTGTTTTGACTTTATTCTGGTTTGTTGGGAAAGGAAACCTCCTATTCCCTTTGCAGGGTAACCACGACCTCTGCCTCTAGTATTTATCTCCGGGAATCTTGAGCTTTGGGCTGCTACTGCTACCACTACAACTTTAACAACTTTCTCATCCTTTTTTTTTTTTTTTTTTTTTTTTTTTTTTTTTTTTTTTTCTTCTCCTCTCTCTCTGTGGTTGTAACTTTCCAAGCTTCATTCATTACTGTCTCTAAATTTTCATCTGCAAGATGCTGGAGTTTTTGCAGCTTCTTTCTAATACCTGGGTTACTCTGTGCCATCAATACTACTAGTAATTGTTGTTTGCCTGCTTTTGACGCAGGATCTAAGGGTGTATATTTTCTCATGGCAGCTCTAAGTCTGTCTAAGAATTCCGAAGGCGTCTCATCTCGCCCTTGTCTAACATTATAAAGAGCTGCCCAGTTAATTATTTTTGCTTTCTCTCCCTCCTTGTCCTTGGTTTTCTGTTCAGCAGTCCTGGTACAATATGAATAGTCAATCCCTTCCTCTTGATCGTTCTCTAAGCTTTCGGTATCTGTTTTATCTTTATGCTTTCTGTCTTCTTTTCTTTCATCCCTTCCTGGTTTCTGAGGGTTACTTTCTTCCCTATCTCTTTCTGACTTTTGCAGGGTGCTCTCTTTCTCCTCCCTTCCTGATTCTAGTAGGCTGCTTTCTTTACTTTGCTGGCAATTATGCACTTAGCTGGGATTTCTCAATCTGTCTCACCGCATCATACACAAAATATCTATGTATAATGTACTAGTTACTGCTGACAAATGTTAGTCTTTCAAGGACAGATTCTCCCTGGACCTTTCAATTATTTGAGCATCAGTAATACACCAGTTGATCCAGGAGTCGTGTTCTTGAACTGGTTTCCAGTTGCAAATATTTTAAATCACTAGAGGTTGTACTCTAGTTCGTCTCTTCTCTAAATTGATTGTCTGATAAATTCTTTTACACTATCACAGCAAGCTTACACTTTTCCTAATTTATTTCACTGTCTTAAAATACCTTTTACTTTGTCTCAGCACTTCATACATACAACATCCAGCTGCTTTATCTGTTTCTAGCTCTGCAATCGCTTCACGGTGATGCTGCATCTCAGACACTCACACACACATTTGCACACTTTTAAGTTCTTTAAAGTTTTCTATTGAATTACCACTTAAGAGCAGAATCAAACAAACTACAATTTTAACACAGACCAGAACAGCTTGTAAAAAGCAGCATATAAAAATGAAACATTACAAAGAAATCACAGTACATTATCTCTAGCTACCGCATTCCAGGAATTCTTCAGTAGGACTAGAGGCTTCTCCGGGTCCTAGAGCCCCTTGTCTCAAGAAAATCAGAAGGAAACACTCTCAAATCTTGAGACAGCTTAGAAGGGAATGTTAAGGACCATTAGTCTCCCAAATCTTTAAGTCAGACGCAACTTTAAATGCATTACTGGACATTATTCCACACAAAACAGAAAGCAGACGAGAAAACACAAAGCAAAAGCACTTTTAAGAAACACATTGCCAGACAATACACAAAAGCACAAAAGGTACATCACTTCTCATATAGAACTCTAAACATTTAGCAAAATAGTTGAGCAAAATAGTCTATGACACTCACAATATTTTACAAAATAGTCTATGATACACAAAAGGCAAACAAAACAATACAAATAACAATCAGAATGCCACAAGTAATAGAACCTCTCTTTTTTTTTTTTTTTTTTTTTTTTTTTTTTTTTTTTTTTTTTTTTTTTTTTTTTTTTTTTTTTTCTCTGCTGTGTTGGGACTTTAACCCTTTTCTGGCAGGCCTCTAACCTGCTCTCTTTGCAGGACTCTAACCTGCTCTCTTTGCAGGACTCTAACCTGCTCTCTTTGCAGGACTCTAACCTGCTCTCTTTGCAGGACTCTAACCTGCTGCTTCTAATACCTGGGACTCGAACCCAGTTTTTAGGGCTAATGCCGAGGCGTCCCTCCGGCTCCCTTTTGGGCGATAGCGTCCTATCCCCACCAATAAAGCGCTTTTACCTAAAATATAAAAGATCAAATACCTCTTAATTTGGAGCAGGAGGTTCTTGTCCACCGTTGCGCAGATCCAAGGGGTCTGGGAGACTCTACCGACAATAATTCAGTCGGGGGGCCCCGAGAGCGTCCCGGCCCCTTGGGTCCTGGCCCAGGAAGACCCCCCCGTCCTGCCGCGGTCGCCAAGATTGATGCCAAATTTATGCCCCAAAGAAGGCGTAGAGAGACTGCTCAGAGACAGAGTTTTCAGTCTATAAGCAGGAGGTATTTATTTTCACGGCCGGGAAGCGGCCAGGTCGCCCTGGACAAACCGCTTCCCCGAGGAACTTACAATTTGAGCTTTTATACACTTTTTGCTAAGCAATTACATCACATATTATGAATATTCATTACATTGCAACATCTACTTTTAATATTCATAACAGGCGGAGTTGAGGCGGAGTTAGAGGCGTGGTCTTCAATTTGGGGAGCACTTTGGTGGTAGTTCCGTTCTTCCTTCATCATGAACCTGCTGTCCTCACCATCATCCTCCTCATAAACTTTTGAACCTTCCCTAATTTGGGTAGTTTCCTTGTGCATTTGGCAGGGATTTCCAGTGTCTGGCAGAAGTTCCTGATTTCTTGGCTTGTCCCTTTTCTTATCTCCCTTTGTTTTCTTCCATATGTCCTTTTTTGTGTGTGCTAGCATTTCTAGTTCTCTCCGTTCATGCCCATGTTCCCTCATGTCAAAGTGACCTGTATCCTAGTGGATTTATTGCCTCCACTGTTTCCTAATACTGAGCTCTATGTGCTTTGCTGAAAGCCTGCATTTGTGCTTAACTCTCTCTAATCCTTACATTGCTTTACTAAATTCACTTCTCAGGTGTTACCTGGCTTCACCCTCCAAGTAAATAGTAGTGGGGAACAACTGGCACAACTCTAATGTGAGTCATCTCCCCCTAAAATCTCTTGAAAAAAATGGACAAAAATGCTACTCATAAAGCAGCTTTTTGCATTTCAGGTTCCACACATCCTTTCCTGTGAATCTCAGTGTAGTGTTTAGGCTTTTGGAGTTCCCTGGCTCCAAAGGAGCAACAATTAAATCCACTGTAGAGATTCTTCAAACAAAAAACTTTCTCCACAACTGAAAACACAACAGAGTGTGTTTAATATTATTTGGGATTAATTTTGATATATTCTTTTCTATAAAGTCACTCGTTGTGATGGTGTGACTGCTCCAGCATGGGCTCATGGATGTCCTGGACACGCAGCCACCCACTTTTTGCCTTATTTTCACCTCGCTTTTATATCGGTTTCCCTGCTGTGGCAGGAGGTACAGCGCACAAGCTGTGCTGCACAGGCAGAGCACGCCCCAAAATTCACTAGATGGCACTCTCTCCTCTAAAGTCAGCGCTGCGATGGCAAGTTGCTCCGATCGAGGGGAACGGGGGGGGCTGCTTCTTGCGGGGTATTTGCAGCGTGAGAGAAGGCAGGATGCTTTTTGGAGGAGGCAGCGTGTTGGCTTCGTTGGGAAATTATATCCTGTGTGTGTTCTCCTGGCAGTTTCACCTGAAGTCGGTTTAATCTTTCCCATTTCCTAACCTCAGTTATAACAGTGGTCGTGATGCTTCACTCCCAAGGCAGCAGTGTTTTAATGAGGTACAGAGGGCAGTTTGCAAAGCACTGTGTAAAACTAAGGTGGTGACAAGTTTTCTTAGGCATTTACTGTTCCTGATGTGGATACACCGCTCCTGCTGGAGGGAGGGGGCCAGCAAACAGCTCACAAATAACACAGCTCTCTTCTCTTCCTCCCCACCCTGTTCCTCTCTCTTTTTTTCAATAGGTTGGTACAATCGACTTTTTATCAACTTTGCCCTCCGGAGACACATTTTCTTTTTTGTGCTACAGTCCTATTTCCCAGCCATGCTGATGGTGATGCTGTCTTGGGTTTCATTTTGGATTGACAGAAGAGCTGTTCCTGCCAGGGTATCACTAGGTGAATCTTTAATGGATATTCTTTGGGAAGTGTGGAATGGAGGGGGGAGAGGCTTTGAAGTTACTTTAGCTTCTTATTTACACAGGACATAAGCAAGTATATCAGGTAATTGCCTCAACAACACTATTATTGCCACTGTTGTCACTACCTTTAGTCAACCTCTACGTTTGGAAATGGAATGTTTGTTCAGACTGGCTTTGTTACATTAGAAAACAGCTCACACACCACAGAAGCAAAAAGGGATGATTCTGCAGACTTCCTGATGTAGAATTTTACTTAATTGCAAAGCCTGGGGTTTTTTCCTTCCCTCTTCCCAGCAAACAGGTAGTCAGATCCCTTCCCAAATCCATGGTTCATTAGGCATAGCACAATCTGTCTAAAAGCTCTGCAGCTCTTCTTTTTATCTAGAAACATTTCTTATCTTCCTGCCAAGTTGGAACCAGTAGCAAAGCCTTCCTTTGTTGGGCACCTTAAAAATATTTGATGTCTTAACTGTGCAAGGCACAGTCTTCTGTGGAAGCCAAAGAATAAGTTGGGCATCCTTCTGCTCTCAGTTTTAGTTCTGAACACCTCAGCTCAGGAGAAAAGGACCAATTACAGTGGGTTTTTTCTAGAAGTTTATTGGTTTTTTTCAGTGAATGCCACTTCAAGACTGCCTTTGTTGGGAATTTAATTCTGATGGCCTTGGAATGAGTATATTTTTCCAAAAATTCTGAAAGAATCATCTCTGAAGATCTGATGGAAATTTGCTAAGATATCTAATGTAACCATAATATATCTGAGTCCTGCAACTCTTAGTTTAATAACTAGTAAAGAAGCTCCTGTACTTTCTTCTCACTGATGCTGGTCCCAGAAGCCAATGTTGTCATATTCCTTAGATAAGTGAAAAAGCCCTCTATTTTTATCTATAGCTTTCTCAGTCTAGAAAAAATGGAACTGTAGGTACCTCAGATCCCTTTCTATTGGCACAGTAAAGCTATTAATGCATGTGATATAAATCTGTTAATCTGAAAACAAATTATGGTACCTCCTCCCTACTTTTATTAATGCATCTGCTAATTCCTTTTATTTATAAGAAATTTAACTTCACCTTTAAAAACAACTTTTTAAATCTCAGTAGGCCATTTTTAATGTTGACAAGATGGTTTTGCTGATCATGTTCTTTATATATGGATTTCTGCAGAAGGTTATTCATCAGGAGTTCTATGAATAAAGCACAGTTCATTAGCGTAAGTGTAAATAATTTATAGGCAATGTTAACAACAAAGTTTAAAAAGCTTAGCTCCCAAGCCTAGAGTATCAATTAAATAAATTGATTTCCTCTTATATGGTATATATTTCCAACTCCACCTTTCGACCTAAGGAAAGAGGGAGAGGGAAAACTTTTGTGTGTTCCAGTGGACTTGAACTAGTGTAGAACTGGAGAAGGGCTGCTCTGAGACCCAGCTGACAGGCTGGGGCTGTCTCACTTGAGATGTCTTCACTTCTTTAAAAGCAGGGCCTGAGTCAGGTGTTGGGGGTTTTTTTCTGAGATGGAGCAAACCAAAATGAGAGGAATAGCTCATGTAAGAGGAGAGATCGAAAAGATGAGGGTGAAATTCTGGTCACACTGAAGTAAACAGTAATTTTTTTCTTAGTTTCAATGGATGTAGCATTTTTCTGTTGATTGTTTTCAGAGAGCGACTGAGACATACAAGCTGGTAAATGTTCTCAAAAAGTACAGTTTGAGAAAGGATTGGTGGGGGGAATTGGTGATTGTTTAGGGATTCTCCTGGACAAGAAAGTGTGCAGTGGTGACCCTGGCTCTGGGAAGTGAGGGAAGCCCACAAACACCTGCTTTCACTTCTCCACAGCGGTGCCCAAAGCTGCCACAGAAATGTGCTCCTTACGCTGCTCAAACACCATCCTTGTTTCCCTGCTGTGCTGCAGCTCTAACTGCATGCACTGAGCAGAGGGATGATTTACTGGTTTCAGTATTGCTTGTGATGGGTCCTTCATGGTTCACTCCACTTCTCAGAGCCTGTGTGATGAAGTTAAAGGTGGTGTCAGTCGTACGCCCTCACAAAGCCGAGCTGTCCAAGGGACGGTGATGAGCTGCACAGAACCAGCTGGTCAGTGTTAGGATAACTCTTTCTTTGGCAGGTATAACTACAGTGCTGACAATGTCAACCATCATGACAGGAGTAAGTGCCTCAATGCCTCAAGTGTCTTACATAAAGGCTGTGGATGTGTATTTGTGGATCAGCTTCCTTTTTGTCTTCCTGTCCGTCATTGAATATGCAGCAGTGAACTATCTCACCACGATTGAAGAGAGAAAGCAACTCAAAAAAAGAGGCAAGGTACAGTCCTCTGTGTTTTGTTGCCTTCAAAAAGCACCATAGAAGCCACAGAGTAATCACCACTGTGATAACAGAAGAGTAACTATCTCTGTGTCACTCCATATCTCACCTTTTTTTGACTTGGTTGAAGGGAGGAAATGTATCATTCTCTCTGAGATCCTGAGAAGCCCTGTGCTTTTTTTCCCTTCCTTTTCTTTTAGCAGATATTAGGGAATACTCACCTCCTGATTTTTTTCTCCCTTTTTTCCCCCCTCAGTGGAAGGTAACCTTCCTTCTGTTCTCAAATACCTATCTCAATTCCAAATCTCAAATATTAAAAAAGCGTTTTGCCTGTCTCTGAAACAGACCCCAGAATGCACTCATGTGATATTCCTTCCTGTTTTCTGTGAAGCAGAGTCCATTTCTCCTCTTCCTGCTTTGCTATTTTCAATTGGAAAGGTAGGTTTAATGATGCCTTTTTGTCCCAAGACAAGGCCATTTTTAGAAAAGTGTGCCTGAAACAGAAATGGTCGCAAGTTAAACATCTGCTTTCTGTGAAGCGCTCGCTTAAAACCTTTGCTTCAAGAATATCCCCCCATGTAAACTCATTTGCTGGAATATCACAAGGGGAAAACCACAGAAAGGGTGCATGTGTTGCTCATATAATCTGATGGAAATGTTTGAAGTCATTTCCCACAGCTCCAGCAGTGCAGACCTACAGGAGAGAGTTTGACTCTTCTGTTTCAGAAGCTGGGGCACATATTGCCAGCCAGCAGCTGGCAATAATCAGTCAGACAGGAGTATTTTATCACTATATCTCCTTCCTTGCTCACGTCCTGCCTGCAGACTGCCATACTGTGAGATAACCCTCTTCTCCATATGCTCTCTAAGAGGGAACGACAATGAAGGGAGAGCTTTCTTTACTTCCTCTTTTATTTGTTTATAATTTACTGAAATGTCTCCTGTAGACACAGACTAACTATTCTTTGTTGCCAGGCCTCAGGAGTGTATATGGATGCAGTGCAAGCCATGGCTTTTGATGGCTGCTTTCATGACACGGATGACATGGACCTGTCTGGTTTCTCAGACCCCTGTGAGGAGAATGAGACTCGGACGAGCGAAACCAACATCTCCAATGAGGAACCAACTCGCTTGAAGAAATCTCTGAAGGGAAACGTGGGCAGGATTATTTTACAGAACAATCACGTCATTGACTCGTATTCCAGGATTATATTTCCCAGTGTATATATTGTGTTCAACTTTCTTTACTGGGGTTTGTACATATGAGCAAAAATCCTTGTAAGCGAGACGTTATTTTGCGTATGAGGGTAGAATCATACTTTGAAAACAATGCAACAGCAGTAGAGGAATGGGTTAAAAGTTTCCAGAACAGACTTCTGCCTCGAACCTGGGCTGGTTTGGTTAGCAGCAAAACTGCTAATGAAAAACTTTCACATGTCTGGTTCTTTTTCAGCTGGACTGTGCAGTGCTTCACTGGGGCAATCCCATGCATAAGTTCCTGCTGTAGTAGCATAGAAGCAGTTTGGTCACTAAGGGAGCCCTTTGTCACACACCTGAGCAGACAGCAGCTCCCACCTGAGGTATTATCCAGTCTCTATCTACATTAAACCATTCCTCTTCAATCAACCTTTCTGTTTGTTCTCCACTCGTGGTCCATTTTTGTAGGAATTGGCACCAATCACCTTCAGATATCTCCTATCCTTGTTTCACTTGCTGCAGCCTGGGCAACCTGTGTGCACCTCAGCAGCCTCTGTCCTCAGATGGTAACCAGGGGGAAAAATATGGTTAAGCAGTGGAGTAGGGACCAGGAGAAAGCAAGAAGCAAGGCTGATGGGGCTTTGTAGGTTGTACATTGTCAACACCTCAAGAAAAACCCCTCACCCTTGTCAGCTGTCCATGACTCCTCATGGGACCTTTATTTTAGAGAAAATTTGCTCCCTAGTCCCTGAGGCAGCACAGGAACAATGTCCCAAACCCAATGTTTTACAGCCACCTCCCGGGTGGATGAGCAGCATTCCTGGCACAAGCTGTGCCCTTCATGTGACACCCACACACCTCTGCCTCACACAGACCTGCTGTAATCATCTGCTTTCTGCAGAACTGCCTGTGTGATGAACACAGGCTTTAAGAGAGAGAGATTTTAGAAAACTTTGTCAGGAGAACAAGCCAAACACATCTTCAGCAGAATCTGTTTCTGCTTTATGTTGCACATGAGTTTGGGGTTTTGCCCCCCCTCCTTCTCCCTTTGGCTTGAGGTTGAATATTAAGGTGAGGAGAAGCTGCACATGCCTGTTTGCAGCAGTGATCCTCGGCACAGGTCCAGGGACCTGGAACACTGAGACACACAGGAATAAAAGGAATCAGCTGTGCCAAAACAGACGTACATAGGAATGCTGTCAGTCTCAGATGAATCAAGCATGGAAACATCCTTAGGTTCAGGCTAAGGAGTTTGAATCAAGAATGTTCAGGGACACAGATAGAAAGTGTTCACAGCTCCAAAAAAGAATCAAGATTACTTTTGCCACTTTCCCAAATAAGAAGCGTTTTCCACTTACATTCACTGGGTTTGTCTGTCATTTAATGAACTGAGTTTTTATTTGGAAAGTCGGTTCAAAGGGATCACTTGTGGTGGTAAAAAAAATGTCACAAGGTAAATGCTTGGCCACTGCTTGGTCAAGTTTATTGGTCAAGGAAATGGGAATAAATTTGAAAGCCTGAATGTCTCTCTGGTTTATTTATTTATATTTACTTACTTTATTTTTTATTTCTGTATTTATTTTTCCTGGTCCCAGCTTGTTTGCTCATAGCATGATGATGTCTCTTGCTTTTTCAAAAAGCTGCATTTGCCAAGCTCCCAGTTCCAGAGCTGGGGAAGCTGGTGACACACTGCACACTGGGTGACTGGAATCTCCTGGAGTGAGCGGGTACTTGGGCAGACAGTTGGCTGCCAGAAAATGTATCAGAGCTAAGACAGCTTTGATACTCTTCCAGGAAATCCTGCCATGGAAAGCAGATCCATACCAGGAATGACAATACTGGAAACACACAGGCTTTGGCAACAGCAACAGCACATTAGACCTCAAGCTGAGCAAATGTGTAATGTAGATATATATGAAAATATACCATCACGGCCTGTTTCCTGCACTGCCATTGTGGAGGCATCCTGCACAGATCTTCCAGATTGCCCAAGAAGATCCCATCTAATTGCTCCAGATGTGTAATGTGTATCCTAAACTTTTTCACATGAATATAACATCATTGTTTTCACATTATTTTTTATCTGCCTTACAAGAAGTATTTGTGTAGCCAACAGTGAATCCTCAGCCTCCAACAGAAAAAATTCCCAAATACTTCTTGACCCAAACCAGTTCCCTCTTACAAATTTCCTGCAAGATCTGCAGCAGCAGAAGCCCTGTGTAGGCTGTCCAGCAAAGTGGTCCACAGGTGGAAGTGTGGAGGGAAAGACATTCCTGCATGCATTTACATCCCAGGTACATCCTACACAGGCACTGGAGGGCTGTGAATGTAATCATTGCAAAAGGGTTCTTCCCTTTGGGCAGGGACACTCCTACAATCGAATACAAAGATTCCTCCAGGACAAAAGGTGCCAGGACAGAAAGCTCTTTATGCCCACAGAATACCAAAATTGGCCCACCAACTGCTCATGAGAGATGTAGGGTAAGGGCTTTCTTTCCTGGGTGGAAGGTCCGTCGTTCCCTTGTAGATGCAGCCTGGGCACTTCTTGGGCAGCAAGAGGTTTCTGTGGTGGCACCTTTTGTCTGGCAGGAATCTTCATTTGTATCAGTTTTGGGGAGGTGAGACCAGCAATTGCAGCGCAGGGCTGAAAAAGGAAAGAAAGCCTGCAACCTTTGACCCTCTGGTGCAGTTGTTGGGCCACCCTGGGCACTCAGTGGGCAGCAAGAGCTTTCTGTGGTGGCACCTTTTTCCTGGCAGGACTCTTCGTCTGTATGCAATTTTAGGAGTTGGGCTGGTAGTTTGAGTGCAGGACTGAAAAATGAAACAACAGCCCTTACCCTCAGGAAAGAAAGCCTGGAACCTTTGGCATTCAGGTGCACTTGTTGGGCCAGCCTGGGCACTCCATGGGCAGCAAGAACTTTCTGTGGTGGCACCTTTTGTCTGGCAGCAATCTTCAGTTGGAGTAAATTTTTTAGGAGGTGGGACCGGTCATTCCAGCGCAGGGCAGAAAAAAGGGAACAGCAGCTCTTTCCACCAGGAAAAAAAGTCTGGAAGCTTTGGCTTGGAGGTGCAGTTGTTGGGGCAGCCTGGGCACTTCCTGGGCAGCAAGACCTTTCTGTGGTGGCACCTTTTGTCTGGCAGGAATCTTCATTTGCATTCTATTTTCCAGGAGGATGGACCAGTCATTGCAGCGCAGGGCTGAAAAAAGCGAATAGCAGCTCTTTCCACCAGGAAAAAAACTCTGAAAGCTTTGGTTCAGGTGTAGTTGTTGGGGCAGCCTGGGTACTTCTTGGGCAGCAAGACCTTTCTGTGGTGGCACCTTTTGTCTGGCAGCAATCTTCAGTTGGAGTAAATTTTTCAGGAGGTGGGACCGGTTATTGCAGCGCAGAGCTGAAAAAAGGGAACAGCAGCTCCTTCCACCGGGAAAAAAAGTCTGGAAGCTTTGGCTTTGAGGTGTAGTTGTTGGGGCAGCCTGGGCACTTCTTGGGCAGCAAGACCTTTCTGTGGTGGCACCTTTTGTCTGGCAGGAATCTTCATCTGGACTGAATTTTTGAAGAGGTTGGAGCGGCCATTGCAGTACAGGGCTGAAAAAAGGGATCAGCAGCTCTTTCCACCAGGAAAAAAATTCTGGAAGCTTTGGCTTAGAGGTGCTGTTGTTGGGGCAACCTGGGAACTTCTTCGGCAGTAAAGATCTCTCTGTGGTGGCACCTTTTGTCTGGCAGGAATCTTCATTTGTGTAAATTTTCAAGGAGGTTGGACAGGCCATTGCAGTGCAGGGCTGAAAAAAGTGATCGGCAGCTCTTTCCCTAAGGAAAAAAAATCTGGAAGCTTTGGCTTCAGGTGTAGTTGTTGGGGCAGCCTGGGCACTTCTTGGGCACAAGACCTTTCTGTGGTGGCACCTTTTGTCTGGCAGGAATCTTCATTTGCATTCTTTTTTCCAGGAGGATGGACCAGTCATTGCAGCGCAGGGCTGAAAAAAGGGAACAGCAGCTCTTTCCACCAGGAAAAAAAGTCTGGAAGCTTTGGCTTTGAGGTGCAGTTGGTGGGGCAGCCTGGGCACTTCTTGGGCAGCAAGAGGTTTCTGTGGTGGCACCTTTTGTCTGGCAGAAATCTTCATTTGCATCCTATTTTTCAGGAGGATGGACCAGTCATTGCAGCGCAGGTTTGAAAAAAGGGAACAGCAGCTCTTTCCCTAAGGAAAAAAAGCCTGGAAGCTTTGGCTTTGAGGTGCAGTTGGTGGGGCAGCCTGGGCACTTCTTGGGCACAAAGACCTTTCTGTGGTGGCACCTTTTGTCTGGCAGGAATCTTCATTTGCATTCTTTTTTCCAGGAGGATGGACCAGTCATTGCAGCGCAGGGCTGAAAAAAGGGAACAGCAGCTCTTTCCACCAGGAAAAAAAGCCTGGAAGCTTTGGCTTCAGGTGTAGTTGTTGGGGCAGCCTGGGCACTTCTTGGGCAGCAAGAGGTTTCTGTGGTGGCACCTTTTGTCTGGCAGGAATCTTCATTTGGATTCTATTTTTCAGGAGGTGGGACAGGCCATCGCAGTGCAGGGCTGAAAAAAGGGATCAGCAGCTCTTTCCACCAGGAAAAAAAGTCTGGAAGCTTTGGCTTCAGGTGCAGTTGTTGGGGCAGCCTGGGCACTTCTTGTGCACCACGAACCTTTCTGTGGTGGCAC